>NC_091773.1:79046127-79351127 GCF_029378745.1 Bos indicus
CCTCTGTGCTTCCAAAGCTCGGCACAGATTCGGCAGTGAGAAGGTTTCCTGGTGTTTGGAAACTTCTCTCTTTTTAAGACTCCCTTCCCGGGACGGAACTCCGTCCCTCCCTCTTTTGTCTCTTTTTTTGTCTTTTATATTTTTTCCTACCTCCTTTCGAAGAGTTGGATTGCTTTTCTGGGTGCCTGATGTCCTCTGCCGGCATTCAGAAGTTGTTTTGTGGAATTTACTCGATGTTTAAATGCTCTTTTGATGAATTTGTAGGGGAGAAAGTGTTCTCCCTGTCCTACTCCTCCGCCATCTTGGCTCCTCCTCCTGGATAGTTTGGATAACAAACTCATGTCTGTTGAGTCAGTGATGCCATCCAACCATCTCACCCTCTGTCTTCCCCTTCTCTTCCTGCCTTCAATCTTTCCCAGCATCATATATATATATATGCACATATGTGAAATAGTATCTCCTCTCACAGTTTTTAGAAGATTAAGTTAATAAAAATGAATGCCTTTAGAATAGTTCTTTGCTTGTGTTGTGTTCTCCATAAATACTAATCTTTAACATTGCAATTAAACTTGAACTACTAGGATTATTAAAGTAAAAAACTAAAAGGAAAAAATATGACTATAAGCTCTATAATTATCATGTTCCTCACACTCTAAGATAACAAAAAATGTAATCTGCTCAGTTTAATAATAGTTCTGTTTTTTAAAACCATAATCCCACTATATATAATAAATATAAGATTCACCTACATTTTGAAAATGTGAAAAAATGTATCTTAGAATCTGAACAATATGGTATTTGATATTGGTCTGAAAATTTAGCAAGTTGTATGTGAAACTGGATTGTGAGAAAATAAGTATTTGTAATTATTATTTCAAATTGTATCATTTTATACCTATATAACAGAAGACTAAAGAAAAGATGAAAATATATATTTGTAAAAGTATAACCATTTAAAATAATTAACTATTTGCAACTATTTGCAATACTTAAATTACATGCATCTATATATGTATGTATGTTTGTGCCTTGCTGTGATTGTATAATGATATGTATTGTCTGATATATATGCATTACTTATCTGTACTATACTTATGCATTCATGAAAAATTAGGTTTGATCCTATTGTTGTTCAGTCGCTCAGTCATGTCCAACTCTTTGTGACCCCATGGACTGCAGCACACCAGGCCTCCCTGTCCATCACCAATTCCTGGAGCTTGCTCAAACTCATGTCCATTGAGTCGGTGATGCCATCCAACCATCTCATCCTCTGTCCTCCCCTTCTCCTCCTGCCTTCAATCTTTCCCAGCATCAGGGTCTTTTGGAATGAGTCAGTTCTTCGCATCAGGTGGCCGAAGTAATGCAGCTTCAGCTTCAGCAGCAGCAGTTCTAAGGCATATTTAGGGTTGATTTCCCTTAGGATTAACAGGTTTGATCTCCTTGCAGTCCAAGGGATGCTCAAGAGTCCTCTCCAGCATCACAGTTTGAAAGCATCAATTCTTCAGTGCTCAGCCTTTTTTTAATTGTCTGGTTCTCACATCTGTACATGGCTACTGGAAAAACCATATCTTTGGCTATATGTACGTGTGTAGGCAAAATAATGTCTCTGCTTTTTAGTATGCTGTCTAGGCTTGTCATTGCTTTTCTTCCAAGGAGCAAACGTCTTTTAATTTCATGGCTGCAGTCACCATCTGCAGTGATTTTGGCACCCAAGAAAATGAAGTCTGACACTATTTCCTTTGTTTCCCCATCTATTTGCCATGAAGTGATGGGACCAGATGCCATGATCTTAGTTTTCTGAATGTTGAGTTTTAAGTCAGCTTTTGATCCTATTTAACTCATCAGAATCACAACTCTTTAATCTGTAAAACTTAAATAATTTTTTTTTAATTTTTAAATTGTAGGATAATTGCTTTACAGAATTTTGTGGTTTTCTGTCATACATCAAAAAATTACGTTTTTTGATCTTTATGTATTTGATATTGTCTTCCTTTTAAGAGCAATGCTGCTGCTGCTGCTAAGTCGCTTCAGTCATGTTCGACTCTGTGCCACCCCATTGATGGCAGCCCACCAGGCTTCCCCATCCCTGGGATTCTCCAGGTGAGAACATTGGAGTGGGTTGCCATTTCCTTCTCCAATGCATGAAAGTGAAAAGGGAAAGTGAAGTTGCTCAGTCCTGTCCGACTCTTAGCGACCCCATAGACTGCGGCCCACCAGGCTCCTCCATGCAGGGGATTTTTCCAGGCAAGAGTCTGGGAATGGGGTGCCATAAATACTTCCTAATTATATTTAAAATTGTTATATAAAATTATATTTTGACTATAAAAAATGTACCAGAATATTAATAAAAATTTGACTTATTACCAATGTATTATGTTTCATAATTAAAATATATCTTGAAGATGAAATAAAACATTTGTAAGTTAAGATTGTTATGACTAATAAACAAGTGTATGGAATGACTGGAAAAATGGCCAAATTTTTAGAAAATGCTTCTGAGTTGTAATTATGGCTCTTTGCCCAATTCTTAGTTTTGCAACTAATATTTTTAGATTTAGGGTTTGCCTTTTTTTTTATCTGGTTCAGTAGTTACTGAAAATTGATGAAAAGTAAAAAAATATAAGTAAAAGTAAAAAAGTAAAAGTAAAAAGTAAAAAGTAAAAAAATACCAAAAATAGGATGTTTCTTACAGATTTAAATAAAATCAAAAGTATATAAAGATAAATCCCATATTTCTTTTCTGAAGTTACATCATGCAGTGCAAGCATAGCAAGAATAGGGTGGGATGATTTAGTTAAAAAAATAATTCCAAAAATATATAGGATTTTAAAGAATATCATCAAATAGATGATCTAGGATTTTATCCTAATAATTTTCATACATAAGATTAATATTAATTTTCTGGTCTTTTAATTTGACACAACTTTGGGCATAGATTCTATAGAATTCACATTTCTTTTTGACAGTAAGAGCAGTGTGAATAAAATGCATTAACATTTTAACAGCTGTGATGAGGGAAATCTGATAAGTTTGTACTATTTGGTGAATGATTAGGAAGAAAATGAAAATCTATAAATGTGTAAATATTTAGTGTGTAGTTACAGACAAGAATATAAGTATGATAGCTGTATTATACAATTATTTTAAAAAATCCCTTAAAATATTTATATAGTGTAAAATATTTTGAAAATATTTTCTAATGGACTTATTTGTTACCTATTAAGTGGATTATTTTCTCCCCAAATATTTTAGTGTTTTGGCATTTGGGGGAAATGTGATAGATGGGAAGTAATTGCTAAATTATACTAAGTAAATGGTTTAATGTGGTTGATGACATAATCAGAGGGAAAAAAGTTATTGTAGGATTCAGAAGAGTTAAAATTTATTTGCCTTTATTCTCACTCAGGCACCCCACTCCAGTACTCTTGCCTGGAAAATCCCATGGATGGAGGAGCCTGGTGGGCTGCAGTCTATGGGATCGCTAGGAGTCGGACACGACTGAGCAACTTCACTTTCCCTTTTCACTTTCATGCATTGGAGAAGGAAATGGCAACCCACTCCAGCGTTCTTGCCTGGAGAATCCCAGGGACGGGGGAGCCTGGTGGGCTGCCGTCTATGGGCTCACACGGAGTCGGACACGACTGAAGCGACTTAGCAGCAGCTAAGTCGTTCTCACTCATTGTTTATTCATTCCTCCTTTAAGTAAACATTTATGTGTCAGTATCACAGCTCTTTGAGTTTCAGCCCTTCTTTTCCTGCTTATCATAACAAATTGCTTTATCTATGAGTTATTTTTATTTACATTAAGGTGTGACTGATTAAAAAAAAATCCCTACATTACAGTGTATCCTTTAATCAAATAACTTAGATTTGAAAATATAGAGAACATAAATATTATGAGTATTAAAATATCTATGATCTTAATTTTCAAAGCTGTTTCAATTCCATCTGGACTATTCATAGTGAATTATCGCAGGCTAGAATCTTTCAAATTAGTTCTAGTTATTAGAAGTTGTCTTTACTGCTCCATCTGCTGCATCCATTCCTCAACAACAAAAAAATAAAACCAGAAAAGACAAAAGCGAAGCCTCGTACCTGTGGTTTGGCTCAGTGAATACCAAAGTTTTTGAAGACAAATAATGTTTTAAAATATAAAGGTACATTATATAATTTTAGGTTAAATTGCAGATTCCTCACACAATGTATGTATAGCATAATGAACAAATATCAACATGGAGTTGTCATTGAATTAATTTATACTTTGATTTAATTTGACATGTTAGGGACCAAGTTTCAACACATTACCTGGTAATACATTAAGCAGTGTCAATGGGTCTAAATGTAATTTTATGAAATTAGGAAAAGCCTTGACTCCCTATAAGAACCTAAATGTTGGTGCAATTATCCCATTTCAGGTTCAGTGACAAATTAAAGTTGACAAAGTAGAAAGAAAATTAACATACTTTGAAATGGAAACATGTTCAGTCTAATGGATTAATTTCTACATTCACCTGCCATCTTTCTGTTTCAGCAATAACAAGGGAGGAAAACTTAATGAAGTTAGATGAACCTGTAAACTTCAATACAAAGTGAGTTCACTGATGTGATTATGGCTTTATCATTCCCTCCATTTACAAAGATATGTACATTTTGGCTGAGGATTCTTTTTGATGAGAATCTCACCTACAATTTAGCTCTTCCTCAATCTGATATTAAAATTGAGACTTAGTCCTTTTTCTTCCTGTGGTTTCCAAATGATCACCATGATTCTTAACATAATAGTTTGAGATACTTTAGCACTGTTTTTATTAGCTTATTTTCTGTCCAGAAACATTAGCTTAAGTAATGGAAAAACACAGGATATAACTATCTTATAATTCCTCATTGATGTATATTTTAGCTATTTTCCATTTATTTTATAAATTTGAGTTTTATACTATGCCTGTACTAAGCATAATTATTCCAAGTGTAAAGAGAGACATTTCATTTCTGTTTCCTCTTAATATCTAAGAACTAAGGGTCTATTGAAGGATGGTGATGGTTAGCTTCAGCCTGTGTCTTCTGGGTACTTTCTTTCTATTTTGTCTTCTGAATACAAATGACAGAGAAAAAAAATTTTTTTTGGGGGGGGGCTTGTTTTTTAGCTTTTAAAAAATTCAGTTTTAATTGGAGGATAATTGCTTTTCAATGTTGTATTGATTTCTTCCATACAGCAATGTGAATCGGCCATAAGTATACAGATACCCCTTCCTTCTTGAAACTCCCTCCCACACCACCCGTCATGCCACCCATCTAGACGGTCACAGAGCATGAGTTGACCCCTCTGAGTTATGCAGCAATGGCCCTCTGCTTTACACGCGGTCCCGTCTCTGTTTCACGCCCCTCTCAATCCGCCCTGCCCTCTCCTTCCCCCGCTGTGTCCACACGTCTGTTTCCATGTCTATATCTGCTTTCCTGTCCTGCAAATAGGTTCATCAGTTGACCTGAGGTGGATGAACCCAGAGCTTGTTATACAGAGGGCAGTAAATAAGAAAGAGAAAAACAAATACTGCAGACTATCACATATAAATGGAATCTAGAAAAATGGTACTGATAACAGAGGGATCTTAATGGATGAGGAGAATGGCAATATAAAATGGTCCAAATTCTTTGATCAGTACGTGGAGCTGAGCTACCTTTTGTGTGAACAAGAAGTCCGGCTTTATTGTCTTAAACCTCCTATTGAAGCTCATAAGAATACAGGCACGCCTCAGAGATACTCGATTCAGTTCCACCACTATAAAGTAAATATTGCAATAACGTGGGACTCAGGACTCTTTTGCATTACCAGTTCATGTAAAAATTACACTATGCAGTTTATACTGTAGTCTATTAAGTGTGCTATAGCATTAGGTATAAAGAAACCAATTTGTATACCTTAATTAAAAAAACACTTTATTGATGGTCTTTCCGTTCAAGATAGCTGGAGTAGAAGGACGGGTGCTCATCTCCTCCTGTGAGAGCAGCAGAATCACAGCTGACTGTTGAGCAGCCATCAACAGGAGGACGCTGAAAGCTACCAAAGAAGGATACCCCGCATCCAAAGACAAAGAAGAAGCCGCAGCAAGATGGTAGGAGAGGCACAATCACGGCAAAATCAAATCCCGTACCCACTGGTGGATGACCCACAAAGATGAGACCGATAATACCAAAGGAGTTCTCCCAGTGCTGTGAAGGTTCAGAACCCCACGTCAGGCTTCCCAGCCTGGGGATCCCCAGGGAATCTGACCTTGAAACCCAGCGGGATTTGATTACAAGACTTCCACAGGACTAGGGGAAACAGAGACTCCAGGCCTGGAGGGCACAAACAGAACCATGCATAAACCAAAACTCAGAAGAAAGGAGCAGAGACCCCACAGGAAATGGAACCAAGTCTACCTGCTGCCGGGGTCCAGCCCCGGCTGATCCAGGGTATTCGAAGGAGAGACAGCATAGGCGACCTATTTATTTAAATATTTATCAAAGATATAAAGAGTAATAGAATGAGGATAGCTCAGTAGAAAAATTCAGTGGAGAAAAGTGGCTGAGTAGCTTGGTTTACGCAGGAGACCAATAAAACTTCAAGACAAGAAGTTTGCACCACTTACGTAGGCTGCAGGCATCCTTCCATTCTCCCGAAGGAGAGGAGACACTGAGGCCTCCCTGGTCAGATCTTAGAAGCCCAGGCATAATTAGCAAGCATGGCGGGTTCCGTGCTCCAGATGGAGACTCAGCCAGAATTTGGGAGAGCGAGCGACATGGGGAGACCAGGTTTTGGTGAACAAGGCCTGCACTTTATTTTCCAAAGTAGTTTTTATACCTTAAGTTGTGCATAGAGGATAATGGGGGAAGGGGTGGAGTCATGCAAGGACAGCGGTTCCTGGTTCTAATCGAAGCCAGGCTTTCAAACTTAATCATATGCAAAAGTCCAGGTGAATTACATCATCTTCTGGCCAGGAGGCCTGTTAACATTTTAAGAAACTTATCTTTCTCTAAAGGTGATTATTCCAAAGTCAGGCACCAGCCTCCAAAAAAGCACTGGACAAAGCTGCATTCCTATAGGGCAAAGGTGAGGTGGGCTCAATCAAGAAAAGAATTAACTCAAGGGTCCAAGGTTACAAACATTGAGGCTACTACTTACATTTCTATACACCTATTATATCAATCAATACACTGCCAAGGACACAGCAGGTAAGAAGTACGGAGACTTAGCAGCAAACATTGGCCCAATAAGTGAAAAACCCTTCACCAATACAATTTCTAATCAATCTTTTAGCTACTCAAAGGAATCTGTGTTTAGACAGTTTAGAACATCTCCTGCCTCTCACAGTTGGGAGGCTCTGAACAATCACGTGTGGCCGGAAAAACCTATTCACGCAGGCTAGAGGATTTCCAAAGGAGTCTGTAGGTTAAACACTGTCACACCCAGGAATTATTAACTGGAGCTGTAAGCTAACTCTTTTTTCAGATAGAGGTAGTGGGGGACAGCCCCCCGTAAAGTCAGAGGTGTAGGTGAGAGCACAAAGCAGAAAGTAGGCAGACTCTGGTTTTGGGGGTAGATGCTTGAGAATTTCCAGGAGACCCCTGAGGCTTGATCCCACCTTTGCGTATGCCGAGCCTCCTTCCTCATGACCTTTGTCATGGGCGGAGTTCCTCACGCTGGCTCCCAGCAGTGATAGAATTCCAGTTGAGCTATTCCAGATCCTGAAAGATGATGCTGTGGAAAGTGCTGCACTCAATATGCAATATGCACTCAATATGCAATATGCCGGCTCCCGGCAACCTGCAGGTGTCGGAGGGTCTCCAGTGGAGGCGTGGGTCAGCAGGGGCTCACCGCAGGGATGGGGGCACTGGGCAGCGTGTCTGGGAAGCTCCCCTTTGGTGTAAACACTCTTGCAGTTTCCCATTAACTTGACCACAGGCCCCTTAGACCTGCAGGCAAAGGCTAAGAATGGGTAGGATAGGTATGTTCCCAGCCCTATCAGGGTGGGAACACAACCCTACCCATCAGTGGATAATTGGATTAAAGGTTTACTGAGCAAGGCCCTGCCCACCAGAGCAAGACTCAGCTTTTCCCACCACCAGTCCCTCCCATCAGGAAGCTTACACAAGCCTCTTAGCCTCCTCCATCAGCGGGCAGACAGAGGAGGCAAGAAGAACAGCAGTCCCACAGAGACTAAAACAAAACCATATTACAGAAAGCTAACCAGCATGCAAAAGCAGAAAGTTACATCCCAGATGAAGGGAAAAGACAAAACCCCAGAAAAACAACTAAATAAAATGGAGATAGGCAAACTTCTGGAAAAGGAATTCAGATTAATGATAGTGCATATGATTCAAGATCTAGCAAAAATAATGGAGGCAAAGATTGAAAAGATGCAAGAAATGTTTGCCAGAGACCTACAAGAACTAAAGAACAAACAAACAGAGGTGAACGGTACACTAGGAAGAATCCACAGCAGAATAGCTCAGGCAGAAGCACGGATAAATGACCTGGAGGACAGAATGGTGGAAGTCAGTGCCACAGCCAGAATATAGAAAAAGGAATGAAAAGAAGTGAAGACAGCCTGAGAGGCCCCTGGGACAACGTTAAACACACCAATATTCACATTATAGGGTCCCGGAAAGGGAAGAGAGAGAAAGGACCTGAGAAAATGCCCAAAGAGATAATATCTGAAAAATTCCCTAACATGGGAAAGGAAATAGTCAACCAAGTCCAGGAAGCAAAGATAGCTCCAGGCAGGATAAACCCCAGGAGGAACACATCGAGACACATAGTAATCAAATTAACAAAAATTAAAGACAGACATAAAGTATTAAAAGCAGCAAGGGAAAAATGACTAATAATGTACAAAGGAACTCCCATCATAGCTGATTTCTCGACAGAAACTCTTCAAGACAGAAGGAAATGGCATGGCATATTGAAAGTGATGAAAGAGAAGAATCTACAACCAAGAATGGAGCACCCAGCAAGACTCTCCAGATTTGATGGAGGAATCAAATGCTTTACAGACAAGCAAAGGAAGTGAAAGTTGCTCAGTCATGTCCGACTCTTTGTGACCCCATGGAGTATACAGTCCATGGAATTCTCCAGGCCAGAACACTGGAGTGGGTAGCCTTTCCCTTCTCCAGAGGATGTTCCCAACCCAGGGATCCAACCCAGGTCTCCCGCATTGCAAACAGATTCTTTACCAGCTGAGCCACGAGCGAAGCCTAAGAACACTGGAGTGGGTAGCCTATCCCTTCTCCAGTGGATCTTCCTGATCCAGGAATCTAACCAGGGTCTCCTGCATTGCAGGCGGATTCTTTACCAACTAAGCTTATGAGGGAAGCCCTGACAAACAAAAGTTAAAGGGATTCAGCACCATCAAACCAGCTTTACAACAAATACTAAGGGAAATTATCTAGGCAGAAAACAAACGAAAGGCCCTACCTAAACACACACACACACACACACACACAAACAAAAAACAATTAAGAAAACAGTAATGAGATCATAAATATTGATAATTACCTTAAATGGAAATAGATTTAATGTACCAATCAAAAGACATAGACAGAAAGAGCAGAAGAAAACACTTGTACTTCACCTTGTCATTCTGCTTGACCCTACAAATTGTATGTAATTTTTTATATTGTTAGGTTAATCATGTTCCCATTATGATTCGCAGTTGTAATTATCTGTTATTTTTGTCTAGTAATTGATTATGAAAACTGATAAACATCTTTTACTCTTGTGATTATGTAACTATTACTCATTTAATACAATTATATTGATTGTCAACAGAAAAATTATAGAATTCTATGTCACCAACATTATCATTTAATATAAAAACCTGTAATCACTTTTTAAAATCCAAATGCATATCAGAATTATATTGGAATTTTTTGAAAAATATAAATGCCCAGGTATTGCATTTTTTTTTTGCCAGAGCTCCAGATATGTTTCTAATGAGCAGCCATGTTTAAAAGCAGCTGGACTTTATGAGGATCTTTTATTTTTATCTAGTTTGTTTCGCATTTCCTATTTCATATTCAATGAAATAGAATTTCATTTACTTTATGTTTTCCAATTTCTCTGTCTCTTTTTTCTTGAAGTTCTTTCTTAAGCCTATATTAAGTATAGTAGAAAAGTTTTTGTATGCATATATATAAACAACATGTATAATATATATATTATAAAACTTATGAATTTTTACCTTTCTAAAAATTTTATGACATTTTTATTTCACATATTTGACTTAGTTATATTTCTAATTAAAAAAAATAGATGCAAGAAGCAACAAAGGTTTACTGTGTAGCATGGGGAACTATAGGCAATATTTTGTAATAACAGAGAATGGAAATAATTTCAAAGATAGCATATGTGTATACGCGTCACTGAGTCACACACATAGAAAAGAATTCTACTTTTTGAAATTTAGTAATATTTACCTTTTTGCCAATTTTTCTAAATGTCCTTTGACATATAATAACAATGTATGAGATACAAAATTTTAAATATATTTGTGTAGGATATGATTAATATAAAGTACTTAAACATAAATCTGTTATATTTAAATTATTAATGACATCACTCAAGATGCTGATATTCTTATTTTTTCTGCACTTGATCAAATACTCTCAGAGAAATGTTAATATGTCTTACTACGATTATATGTTTTTTCTTTTCCCTTTTATTTCTTCTAATTTTTGCTTCATGTATCTTTGTTTCTTTGTTTTTAAGGTGTGTAGTTGTTTATCATGTCTATTTGCCTTGTGAATTGTACCTTTAATCATAAAAATATTTGTCTTTGTTTCATTTAAATTAAATGAATTTTGAAAATAAAAAAATATTTATTGCTAAAAAATGCTGAACATTATCTTAGGGAGTCATAATCTTTTTCCTGGTAGTGAGTCTTGCCTCAATATTAATGGCTGCTAACTGATCTGATTGATCAAGGTGGTGGATGCTGAAGTTTGGGGTGGTCATGACAATTTCTTAAAATAAGATAGCAATGAAGTTTGTTGCATCAACTGACTGTTTCTTTCATGAACAATTTCTCTGTAACATATAATGTTATTTGATAGCATTTTACTCACAGTAGAATTTCTTTCAAAATTGGAGTCAATCCTCTTATACATTCTGTTTATTCAACAATATACATTCTTTGTTGTTATTTCAACAATCTTCGGAGCATCTTCACCACGAATACTTTCCATCTGAAGAAACCACTTTATTTGCTCATCCATAAGAAGCAATTCTTCATCTCTTACTTTTATCACGGATTGCAGTAATTCAGTCACATCTTCAGGTTCTACTTCTAATTCTAGTTCTCTTATTATTTCCACTATGTCAGCAGCTACATCCTCCACTGAAATCTTGAAACCCTCAAAGTCATCCACGAGGGTTGGAATCAACTTCTTCCAAACTTCTGATATTTTGCTCTCTTGCCATGAATCAAAGATTTTGTTAATGGCACTTGATGAGATCTCTCCAAAAGATTTTCAGTTTATTCTGCCCAAATGTATCAGAGGAATTACTATCTATAGCAGTTATATTCTTACAAATTTTATTTCCTAAGTAGGAAGACTTGAAAGTTGAAATTACTCTTCTGTCCATGGGTTGCAGGACGAATGTTGTATTAGCAAGCATGAAAAAATTATCTCATTGTACATCTCCATCTAAACTATTGGGTGACCAGGTGCATTGCCAATGAGCACTAGTGATTTGAAAGCAACTTTTCTTTTTTTAGTGAAAATTAGTTTTCAACAGTGGATTTAAAATATTTGGTAAATCATCTTTTAAACACATACACTGTTATCCAAACTTTGTTCAATATATAGAACACAGGCACAATGATTTAGCATAATTTTTAAGGATTTTTGAAATGGTAATGAACATTCAGGTATGACCTAAATCAAATCCCTTATGAATATACAGTGGAAGTGAGAAATATATTTAAGGGACTAGATCTGATAGATAGAGTGCCTGATGAACGATGGATGGAGGTTCGTGACATTGTACAAGAGACAGGGATCAAGACCATCCCTATGGAAAAGAATTGCAAAAAAGCAAAATGGCTGTCTGGGGAGGCCTTACAAATAGCTGTGAAAAGAAGATAAGTGAAAAGCAAAGGAGGAAAGGAAAGATATAAGCATCTGAATGCAGAGTTCCAAAGAATAGCAAGGAGCCTTCCTCGGCGATCAATGCAAAGAAATAGAGGAAAACAACAGAATGGAAAAGACTAGAGATCTCTTCAAGAAAATTAAAGATACCAAAAGAAAATTTCATGCAAATTTGGGCTCGATAAAGGACAGAAATGGCATGGACCTAACAGAAGCAGAAGATATTAAGAAGAGGTGGCAAGAATACATAGAACTGTAGAAAAAAGATCTTCATGACCCAGATAATCATGATGGTGTGATCACTCACCTAGAGCCAGACATCCTGGAATGTGAAGTCAAGTGGGCCTTAGAGAGCATCACTACAAACAAAGCTAGTGGGGTTGATGGAATTCCAGTTGAGTTATTCCAAATCCTGAAAGATGATGCTGTGAAAGTGCTGCACTCAATATGCCAGCAAATTTGGAAAACTCAGCAGTGGCCACAGGACTGGAAAAGGTCAGTTTTCATTCCAATCCCAAAGAAAGGCAATGCCAAAGAATGCTCAAACTACTGCACAATTGCACTCATCTTACATGCTAGTAAAGTAATGCTCAAAACTCTCCAAGTCGGGCTTAAGCAATACGTGAATCGGACCTTCATTCATTACCCTAGCTAGGTCTTCTGGATGACTTGTGCTCCTTCTACATCCATACTTGTTGCTTCACCTTGCACTTTTATTTGATGGATCAACTGCTTATTAAACCTCATGAACCAACTTCTGCTAGCTTCAGACTTTCTTCTACCGCTTCCTTTCCTTCCCCAACCTTTGCAGAATTGAGGAGAGTTGGGATTAGAAGGGCTTCCCTGATAACTCAGTTGGTAAAGAATCCACCTGCAATACAGGAGACCCCAGTTCGATTCCTGTACTGGGAAGATCAGCTGGAGAAGGGATAGGATACCCACTCCAGTATTCTTGGGCTTCCTTTGTGGCTCAGTTGGTAAAGAATCCACCTGGAATTCAGGAGACCTGGGTTCTATCCCTGGGCTGGGAAGATCCCCTGGAGAAGGGAAAGGCTATCCACTCCAGGATTCTGGCCTGGAGAATTTCATGGACTGTATAGTCTATGGGGTCGTAAAGAGTCGGACACGACTGAGTGACTTTCACTTTCACTTGGGATTAGCAAGGTCCTAGGAAATGGCAACCCACTCCAGTACTCTTGCCTGGAAGATCCCACGGGCAGAGGAGCCTGGTGGACTGCAGTCCATGGGGTCGGGAAGAGTCGGACACTGAGCGACTTCACTTTCACTTTTCACTTTCATGCATTGGAGAGGGAAATGGCAACCCACTCCAGTGTTCTTGCCTGGAGAATCCCAGGGACGGGGGAGCCTGTTGGGCTGCCGTCTGTGGGGTCACACGGAGTCAGACACTACTGAAGTGACTTAGCAGCAGCAACCCTAACTCTGGGTTAGGCTTTGGCTAAAGCGAATGTTTTTGTTGTCTAGAAAAAAGACCAACCCAATCTCTCCATGTCAGCAATAAAGTATTTTTGCTTTCTTTATCACTCCTGTGTTTACTGAACTAGCAATTTAAATTTAAGAAATTTTGCTTTGCATTCTCAACTTGGCTAATTCATGCAAAAGGCTTAGCTTTCAGCCTACCTTGGCTTTTGATGTGCCTTCCTCACTAAGCTTACTCATTTCTAGCTCTTGACTTAAGTGAGAGATGTGCAATTCTTCCTTTCACTGAGCACTTGGAGGCCATTGTGAGGTTATGAACTGGCTTCATTTCAACATTGCTGTTCCTTGTTTCTCAGGGAAACAGGGAGAGGGGCAGAGTTAGAGGACCGACTCGTCAATGGAGCAGTCAGAACACACACAACACGTGTGGCTTAAGTTTACTGTCTTCTAAAACTATGACTCATGGCACCACAAAACAATTTCAGTGGTTAAATGAATGGTCCTTGATCACAGATTGCCACAAAAATATAATCATAAAAAATAATAAAGTTTAAAACACTCTGAGCATTGCAGAAATGTGGCTCAGAGACATGACGTGAACAAATTCTTTTGGGAAAATGATGCTGATAGGCTTGCTTAGTGCAGGGTTGCCACAACCTTCAATTTGTAAAACATACAGAACCTGTGAAGCGCTATAAAACAAAGCACAATAAAGCAAGGTGTGCCTACAGAAATTGATATTAGGTCAGTGGGAGGAGTATGTCACCAACAAGATAGAACAAAATTGATTCTGATTTAGTTGGTAGAGCAAATATTATTTTTGAAGTTTAGAGAGTGAGAGAGCTCTGTCAAGCTGTGAAAATATTTGGCAAAACTATCATATAATATAGTGTTAGTCACTCAGTCGTGTTCAACTCTTTGCAACTCCATGAGCTGTAGCCTGCCAGGGTCCTCTGTCCATGGAATTCTGCAGGCTAGAATACTGGAGTGGGTAGCCATTCCCTTCTCCAGAGGATCTTCCTGACCCAGGGATGGAATCCAGGTCTCCTGCATTGCAGGTGGAATCTTTACATCTGAACCTATAGAGAAGCATGGAAGCTTATGAGATAACTGAGAAGGTAGAGCAAATACATGTTTAACTTTTAGATCTATTGGAAATGGTTGAAAAAACAGGTCACCATCTGTTGACTACTGCTTACAGCTTTTGGCAAGATGCTATAGGATATGAGGTTAGCTGGAAATTGACAGGTTTGGAAAGAGAAGGAAGAAAAGAGAAAGTCCAAAAAATGGGAAAAGGGTTGAAAAAATTTAAGTTCATTGTCTCACATAGCTTCAGGATATAGCTACTATTAAGTTTACAAAGAGAACTGAAAATAGATCCTGATTTAAATAAATAAAAATACGGTGGAACTAATAATGATGTTTAGCAAAGAAAACTGATTTTGCCACCAGCATACAGAAGATGTTGAAAAAAAAAAATATGCCAGAAAACTACCAAGTTTTCGAGGGAATTTTATTGCCACGTAAAACTGCATTTTGCCTAAAAAGCCTGTGACTATTCAGGCCTTAAATCTGTCTTTGTGCGATCAAGTATGCAAGAGCTGAAGGGCTCTGTGAAAAGCAGGTGGGTCTTCCAGGGGAACATTTCTCCACGCCCTTTTCAGATATGGCCACAGGGTATCAAGGACAAGAAAAAGCCTTTGAGAGGACAAACTTGGGAGTCAAAGAGCGTTAGCAAATGACTAGAAAAATAACAGGGGTTAGGGTACATTAGGCTTTATATTCCATTGTAAATGGCTTGGTTAGTTTGGAAAAGGGTGGATTTACAGGATTTTGAGCTGAGCCATAAAACAATCTCAATTAAAATATTACCTTTTTTTTTTTTTTTTTTTTACAGGAATTACTCTGGATGGTGAGTTGAGAACAGGTGATAGGAGATAACCTAGAAATAGTGAGATTGTTCAAGAAGTTATTGAAATAACCTAGAAGGACGCGGTGGTGCTCTGAACCAGGCTGAATTGAGCAAAAGTGGTGAAAATTGCTGGGAGTCCCCTTTTACTCAGGTTGAGTCAAACAGACCTTCCCCTGCATCAGATGTGGGGTGCAAAAATGACGTGAGGGACTCTGTTTTTCGGCCTGAGCAACTGGAAGGATGGAGTTGTCAACAGTTGTGCTGGGGAAGCCCTTCTAAACAGCAGGTTCAAGGAAGGAGAACATCCTTAAGTTTTGGACATGTGAAGGGTGAAATATGCATTACTCAGGCAAGTGAGGAGGTTTAGATGAGTTAGACGAAAAGTGGCTAGAATTCTTGCCTGAGGTCTGAGTTGACTACTTCTGGGGGTAGTGAGCACATATCACATATGAAACCACACATCGAGATAATATCAGCCAAGGACCGAGGATTGTAGATGAAGAAGATGAAAGATTCAGGGATTGAGTCCTGGGCAATTCTAACTTCAAGAGTTCAGAGAGAAGAAAATAGTTGAGGAGACTGAAAAAGAACAGCCAATGAGATAGGGATACTTTCAAGAGAGTATGGAATCCTAAAAGCCATGTAAAAAAAGTTTATTAGGGAAAAAGGACATGCCATTGGTGCCTGGCACTCCTGAATGGCCAAGTAAAATAGTATCTGGGAAGATTTTTTCAGTAGATGTGTCCATGTGGCTATTTCTTTCCAACAGAACATGAACAGAAGTTATTGAGCTATTTCCAGGGTTTTTAGAGAATGCCTATATTTCAACCACATCCTTCTTTTTCTTAAACATGATGCAAAAATGATAATGTTCTAGGACAGCCTGATTCTCCCAAAATGGAATTCCAAAGCCTGGTCACTGGGTCACTATATGGAAGAGAGGCACAAGCCACCTACAGCAAGTGCCCAGACCTGTTATGTGAGCAGATAACAGTATTTTAGTGATTATATAGCTCAAGAGTCCATTTTAGAGTATTTTGACCTACCTTAACACAGTAAGTTAGCATGACTCTTTGTCTCAATTTTTTCATCCAGAAAGTATAGCACAACTTTCACTTTTCAGTAAGATGGCCATTTACTGACATGTTTACAAACACCTTTGAATGTTTAAATAAGTAAACCCAATGCCTATTCTAATGTAGCTCAGATTGATGCTCAGAGATCAGCATACCACTTACTAGGAACACTAAAATTCCATTAAATGATACTACACTGCTTAATTATTTAAAAAGGAGTAAATTCAAGTTATGAGAGTGGTTTAACAAAAATAAGAGCAAACTCTCTACCACATTTTCCCTTTTAATATGACAGTTGAATCCATCCTGACTTCTATTAATAAACTAGAGTGGTAGAGGATATTGTTTTTAATATTTGCCTAAATAACTTGGGCAATGAAATGGTTTCATAGAAAAGAGAGCCATGCAAGCCTTTTTGTTAGAAGAGAAACAAGAAGCTGGCCATTTTGCCACATGACGAACAAAGGTTATAGGAAATTTCAGAGCCTGAAAACCAAAAAATTCTCAGAAAGCAAGTTTCTATTTCTTACTTTGGAGAAGGAGTGAATTCCAAAGACTGAACAAATTTGAAGGTGTTCAGTTTTGAGGTAGAATAGGAAATAGTCCGCCTTTGGAGATTTGCGGTGTGGTCAGCAAGTCCCTGGGGTATCCCTGGTGGTGTACATGCGTGCTAAGTCTCTTTGGTCGTGTCTGGCTCTTTGCCACCCCATGGACTGTAGGCAGCCAGGATCCTCTGTCCATGGGATTTTCCAGGGAAGGATACTGGAGTGGCTTGCCATGCCCTCCTCCAGGGGGTCTCCCTGGCCCAGAGATCAAACCTGCATCTGTCAGGTCACCTGCATTGGCAGGTGGGTTTTTTAACAAGAATTCCTGGTGGATGAGCCATAAAGAATCCACCTGCCAAAGCAGAAGATGGGGTTTTGATTCCTGGGTTGGGAAGAGCTCCTAGAGAAGGAAATGGAAACCACTCCAGAGTTCTTGTCTGGGAAATCTCATAAACAGAGGAGCCTGGCGGGCTTTAGTCCATGGGGTCCAAAGAGTTGGACATGACTTAGTGACTAAACAATAGCAACAACAACACAGCAAGTCACTAGAACACCAAGAGGTGCCGTGGGATTGATTACGGGTGCAAATAATATAGCAACACACCAGGACTATCATAGTCAAGTTTAAAACCCCTTCCTTAATTACTCCTCTATATTCACAAATTATGCACCCACTATATTTTCCAATTATTTCTTTATATATCTGTGTCCTCTTTTGAGCTGAATTCAAATACTCTGGCTTGGTATTCCTACATTTGTTAAAGTGGCCCATGGTAGACCATACCGAGATTGAAGTGAACAAATCAGCATTTCTTTGTTAGATGATGAAATGTTAATACTGAAGAGTGTGGAATAAAGGTGCGCAAGCACAGGAGGAATAAAAATGAGAAGTAGCACAAAGCCAAATAGTCTGAAACCTTACTCCTAAGACAGCCAATTTTTCCTTCCAGAAGGTGATTTTTCATAATCTTACTCTTTTCAAGACATAGCCTGTGAGACACTCCAGAACAAATAATACCTGCAAGAACACCTAATTTTTCTTTTCACAATTATTCTGAAAGATTGTAAGAGGAAAGCAGGGGATCTTTTGATAAGATAGATATATTTATCAGATTTCAGGATGAATGTGCAAACAGAATAAGAAAAGAATGGACTCTAAACGACCAGAGGCTCCTCATTCCATGGTAATTCTAATAATAATATACATAGATAACTTCTGCTTTGGTTAATTGTCTCTACTTTCTTTGTTGTAGGCTGTACCAAAAATGGACTTCCTTGGTGGCTCAGTGGAAAAGAATCCTCCTGCCATGTAGGAGATACAGGAGACGCAGGTTTGATCTTTGGGTTGGGAAGACCCCTGGAAGAGGAAATGGCAACCCACTCCAGGTTTCTTGCTTGGGGAATCCCTTTGACAGAGGAGCCTGGTGGGCTACAGCCCATGGGGTTGCAAAGAGTCGGACACGACTGAGCAAATGAGCACTGGTACCAAAAATATTACTATATACTCTACCTGAATTTCAGTCATGAACGTTTATATCCTATTCCCTCTCCCTACTTACCCTTACCAAGCTTCCCTGGTGGCTTAGCGGGAAAGAACCTGCCTGCCAATGCGGGAGATGCGGGTTTAGTCCTTGGTTTGGGAAAGAAGAATGGCGACCCGCTCCAGTGTCCTTGCCTGGGAAATGCTGTGGACAGGGGAGCCTGGCAGGCTGAGCGATTGAACAAGGTTTACCCCCCACCAGCCCCGACAAGCACCGTCGTACTGTCTGTTCCACATGTAAGCCATACTGTGCAGTGTTTATTTGTCTTTCTCTGGCTGCAGTCATTTAGTATATGCTCTTCAAGTCTTTTGTGGCCACAAATGGAAGAATTTTCTTTGCTTCAAAGTCTCATTAATATTACATTGTGTGTATATATGCTAATTTTTACCTTTATACCATCTGGTTTTATCTCTTATTGTGTCTTGAACTCTGACAGCCAAATTTTCACCCTACTGGATTGTAATAACAGGGATGTTGTCTGCTTTGCTTAAAACTATTTTAAAGTCACCTAGCAAAGGTTTTGGAACATAAGAAGGACTCAACAGACAGTCTGGACAGATTGATTCTACATTTCTATTAAATGAGTTTTATCAATCGTATTCACTTTAAATTCTACACCAAATGTAACTCTCTTAAATTCTGTGGGGTCTTGAAATATTAAGAACACTTGAAATGATTAAGCAAAACCTCTGTAATTAAGGTAAGTTTTATTACCATCATTTTGAAAATTATATCTTAATCCATATCAGAACAAATGTATCCTTCAGGCTTTGAAAGCTTGATTCTGTTCATAGAGAGCTTATTAGCAGAGTTCTGAAACTAGAGGCCAGATGCCTATACAAGACTATTTGCAGCACAGCTCTCATGCTGTGAAATAAAATTATAGTGTAAGGCTGATTTCATTTTCTTGCATTTGCTAATTTGCTAAGGAAACCCTTAATTTTTTTAAATATAAGAGGATTAATAGCTAATGCTATTATTGGAACATAATGCAAAAACCAATGGCTATTATTTAAACATAATAGCTAATAACTTATGGCATTAATTTTAAACTTTTATTTTTGAAACATGGCTGAATACCATGAGTTATTGCACTAATTGCCCCCTGCTCTTGGAAGTTAATGGTACCTTCAATATTCAAGGATACATAGGGTAAAAGGAGGGACGTTGTGTATAAAATATTGGGAAAACATCTCTACTGACTAGAAAAATTTCCCACCCATAGTTATTATCCTGAATTCATTTTTTTTGGCGTGTTTTTAGATAGTTCAGTAAGACATTCCCCATTCATAGTTGTATTACTATTAAATGACTACTGCGTGATGGCCACCACACTTGGTAGGCTCCATATACCAGCTCATTAATCTTTACAACAAATGTAGGTGAAAAGTCTTTCCATATTATTTGACGTTTGAAGAAACCGCTGTTTAAAGATATTAGGCAACTCGCCAAAAATTACATCGCGAGTAAATGACAGACCTAGAAATGCAACTAAGGTCTGTTTCACTGTAAGATTCACGTTCTTCGCTTTACTGTCCTTAAGAGCTTCGGTTTTCTCAGGAGAGGTGAACTTGGTTCTCTTCAAACTCAAAGTCAAGGCAGGTCCAAGGCTTCTGTGAGACAGCTACTGGTATCCCAGGTTTATAATGAGGTTGATGACATAGGAGGAAGCCCAGTGATTGACAGAGTCTTTTGTGATGAATAGTGTGAAGAATCTCCACCTCCATGCCATGAACTTCTAATCAAACTAAGAGATTAAAAATCAAGACATATTTTCTGGGAATGAATGCCTATTAAGACTGTTCAATTCAGTTTTACAACAAGTTGTGGACACAAATAATCTAAGCATTCGAGCCAATGAAGAAGCAC
Organism: Bos indicus; assembly: GCF_029378745.1. Lineage (NCBI taxonomy): Eukaryota > Metazoa > Chordata > Mammalia > Artiodactyla > Bovidae > Bos > Bos indicus. The sequence goes on from NC_091773.1 coordinate 79,066,634, forward strand.
AGATTATGAATAAAGATATTGGAAAGTTCTAGATGCTCTCATGTTTTGAAATTGTGGATTTGAAACAAACTTTCCTAAATCATCAAGGTCCCAGGAAGCCTAATAGAGTTGTATCACTTTCAGTACCATAGATTTGCCTCTGAAGAGAATGAAAAGCAATGGGATTATTCTGTAAGGAATGAGTATTTAGTAACTCTCCACCTGTCAGACTCAGTCTTGTGCTAAGGTCTGGAGACAGAGTGAAGGCACATGTGCACGGGCCTAGCACCCCTGGGATGGCTGCAGAAACAGAATGCCTTTAAAATCAAAGAGCCCGATGTACCCTTGATTTAATAACACAGAATATTTTTGAAAATAGAAGAAAAAAGAAACTACTACTTTGAATGTACATGCCATTTGAAAGATGAGTCTAGATCTCAGAAATATTTGAACATGTCTTAGAATTGAACACATCAAGGAGGACTTTCATGAGAACTAATTCTTAATTGAAGACCAGAAGGATGAGCCAAAGCTAAGGGGCAAATACTTGAGGAGGGAATGCAGTAGGCAGAAACAGTAATTTAGGTAACATTCCTGAAGTGAAAAGGAGCAGAGTTCATTGGGACTGAAGGACAGAAAATCCTGGGACCGATCATCAACCGCAGCTCCAGGTAATGCTGCCCAGCGTGTGAGGACTCAGTAAGTTTGAAAATCATGAGATGCATTAAACACCCAGTGCACCACAAGCTTTAAGCCAAGGACTGACAAGATTTAACATCTATTAAAATATCTTGACTTCAATATGAAGGAAAAAATTGGGACAAAACAAAGATCAGTGTGGAGAGATATCAATTAATATAGTATTATAGCTGTCCCAGAGAGACATGAGGGTGAACCAAATGAGTTGTATGGATACAAGAATCAGATATATCTAAAATATGTGAAAGATTTTGAATAAGTTAAGGAAAAAGATCTCTGAGTGAAAGTTTTGTCAGACAATAGATTCATCTATAGGAGTGTTTGGGAATCCCTCACTAGTGAGTGTTTCACAGGCCGTGGCCTGCAGGTCGCAGCTGGTCAGGCTAGTGCGCAGTGACCTATAGACCTGCCCATTTGTCAGTGAGTATATGCCTGCATGTGTGAGTCAGCACTGCCTGAATGGTAGGAAGATAAACAGAATGCAGAGAATAGTCATGGCTCGATTTTGATGACTTCTTTGTGTTGAGAAAAATTAAAATTTAATCAACTTTGAACTAAGATGGTTTCAATTTTAAAGAGCAAGGGATACAACAGGGCATGGAAAGAACAGATTGGATTTAAAGAGGTTAATGCAGGTGATAGAGGAATTCTGCCAGGGAAAGCAATCTGGGAAAATGCAGAAGAGTGGATAGGAACAGTTTGCGCATAACATGAAGTTGACCTCAGTGAAGCAAAAGTTACATGACTGGGCATAGGTCTTGTTATCACATAAAAACTTTCATGTAATCACAAAGGCCTATCCATTCTGCTTCTTGAATAGTTCTGCTGTCCACACTTTTTTCTGAGGTCTTTTCCAAAGTGAGTATCTGCTAATAGTTTTCATGTGCTTAACATCCATTAATGCTTCCTCCACTGTTGGCAGGATGAAGTTTACACTCCTTAATAGCTCCAGAAAGAATGAAGCGACTAAGTCAGAGCAGAAATGACACTCAGTTCTGGATGTGTCTGGTGATGGAGTAAACTCTAATGCTGTAAAGAACAGTGTTACAAAGAAACCTTGAATATTAGGTCCATGAATCAAGGAAAATTGGACACGGTCAAGCAGGAGATGGTAAGAGTAAGCATTGACGTCTCAGGAATCAGTAAACTAAAATGGGTGGGAATTAGCAAAAGAGGAGAGTGAAAAAGCCAGCTTAAAACTCAGTTTTAAAAAAACTAAGATCATGATATCTGGTCCAATCATTTCTTGACAAATAGAAGGGGAAAAGGTGGAAGCAGTGACAGATTCTCTTCTTTGGCTCTAAAATCATTGCGGGTGACTGCAGCCATGAAATCAGAAGATGCTTGCCTCCTGGCAGGAAAGCTATGACAATATTTGACAGTGTGTTAAAACGAAAAGATATCACTTTGCTGACAAACGTCCCTATAGTCAAGACTATGGTCTTTCCAGTTGTCATGTACAGATATGAGAGCTGGGCAATAAAGAAGACAGAACACTGAGTAATTGATACTTTAGAACTGTGGTGTTGGAGAAGACTCTTGAAAGTCCCTTGGAAAGCAAGGTGATCAAACCAGTCAATCTTAAAGGAAATCAACCCTGAATTCTCTTTGGAAGGACTGATGCTGAAGTTGAAGCTCCAGTACTCTGGCCACCTGATGTCAACATCTGACTCTTTGGAAAAGATACTGATGCTGGGAAAGATTGAAAGCAAGAGGAGAAGGGGATGACAGAGGATGAGATGGTTGGATGGCATCACCGACTCAATGGGCATGAGTTTGAGTAAACTCTGGGAGATGCTGAGGGGCAGGGAAGCCTGGCGTGCTGCAGTCCACAGAGTCAAGAAGAGTCAGACACAACTTGGAGACTGTAAAACAACAACAAAATATGACTTATGAGATCCACGGTCTGTTTGTTGCCTAACGTTCTGGCCTCATTTATTACTCCACTATGCCTCTCTTTTTCACCATGAATGCTTTAGACAGAAGAAGCTCTTTTTTCTTCCAGCAGCCATGCCGAGTTCTCTCTCATCTATCAAATACTGTACTTGACTTTTGTCTCTTCTCCCTGAGTCCTCCAGTCTTCATTTAGACATCACTTCCTCCAGATACTTTTCTTCTCTGTCAACACTGAAACGGATTTTACAGCTTCTCTCCTTACAATATCTTATATTTTATTCAGATTTTAGCAATTTTACCCTGAATGATATTTGCTTATATTTATATTTGAACCATCCACAAAGCACAACCCCACCACCAAAATAACCTGTCATTTAGTAGGTGTGTGTGTGTGTGTGTGTGTGTGTGTGTGCATATGCTCAGTCACATCCAGCTCTTTGCAACCCCCTGGACTGCAGCCCACCAGGCTCTTCTGTCCACGGGATTTTCCAGGCAAGGATACTGGAGTGGGTTGCCATTTCCTCCTCCACATTTAGTAGGTACTGAATACCTATCTGTTAAATAGATGATAAGCTGATGAGTTATCCTTGTTGAAAAGTGAGATTTGGCTTATTTGGGGGGCTCTTTATGAGTGGTTTTAGCCACTTATGAATTGAATAGCGTTCAAAAACTGTTTTGTAATAGCAGTCAGTAGTCTCAGACCAAACCTGGCCTATGGCTGACTCATGTGATCTGTGAGCTAAAAATGGATTTTACACATTTAAAGAGTTGAAAAAATATACAATGAGATTTTATGTGGTTCGAATTAGAAAATATTTACTCTTTGCATTTACTATCTGGCTCTTTACAGAAATAGTTTACCAACCATGACTCTATAGATAAAGGTAATGTGCCATCTTTGTAAATGTTCTCTAGGAAAATGATGATATTGACATGCTTTATGTTTGGCAACTCATATTCTGAGTCTTTTTGCTCTTGCTGTCAGTGTTATGCCCTAGCTGCTGCTTTTTAAAAATACTATTACCTAAATTATTTCTAATTATCTATATTAGCTTTAAAAAACACAGGGAGATTAACTAAATTACTTCTTTTATATATTTTGAGCTGATATTATTTTATAGTAATATGATCTGGTATAAGCTATCAGATCTCATTGTAATAAACATATGGAAAATAGGGAAATAGAAAATGATACTTATATTTGCTTTTTCCATAAGTTAACCTATTTAGCCTTCTGAACAACACATGAACCAAGAAATAGTTTATCTGTTTGCCACTACTTTTCTGGATCATAGACTGCATCCATCCTCACACATCAAAGTTATCAAATAAATAATTGCTGAATAAATGGCTTAAAGCTCAACATTCAGAAAATGAAGATCATGGTATCTGGTCCCATCACTTCATGGGAAATAGATGGGGAGACAGTGGAAACAGTGTCAGATTTTATTTTTCAGGGCTCCAAAATCACTGCAGATGGTGACTGCAGCCATGAAATTAAAGGACGCTTACTCCTTGGAAGAAAAATTATGACCAACCTAGATAGCATATTGAAAAGCAGAGACATCACTTTGCCAACAAAGGTCCGTCTAGTCAAGGCTATGGTTTTTCCAATGGTCATGTATGTGAGAGTTGGACTATGAAGAAAGCTGAGCGCCGAAGAATTGATGCTTTTGAACTGTGGTGTTGGAGAAGACTCTTGAGAGGCCCTTGGATTGCAAGGAGATCCAACCAGTCCATTCTCAAGGAGATCAGCCCTGGGATTTCTTTGGAAGGAATGATGCAAAAGCTGAAACTCCAGTACTTTGTCCACCTCATGTGAAGAGTTGACTCATTGGAAAAGACTCTGATGCTTGGAGGGATTGGGGGCAGGAGGAGAGGGGGACGACAGAGGATGAGATGGCTGGATGGCATCACTGACTCGATGGACATGAGTCTGAGTGAACTCCGGGAGTTGGTGATGGACAGGGAGGTCTGGCGTGCTGCGATTCATGGGGTAGCAAAGAGTCGGACACGACTGAGCAAATGAAATGAACTGAACTGAACTGAAATGAGCTAATGACCTAGTGGAGTATTTTGGTTCAGAAAGGTTAGGAAACTTGGCTCTAGTCTATAACTAGTAAGTGATATAGTTGGATACTTTAACTTAGGGTTAGTCTTGAGGCCCATAACATTTCCATGGTTTTTAAATACGAATGCCTTTTATCTTAATATTTCCTTAAGGAACATTACAATTATGATATGTTCAATTATTCCTAGTATTAATATTGAATATTTATTGAGCTGAGGATTGTTGAAAATTTTTATATGAATAAAAACACTATGGAGTAAATAATCTTCTCACCTCAATTTTAGAAGACTAGAAATGAAGGCAGAGAAGAACAAGACATTGCCAAAAATCAACTGTGAGTAAGTTCTGACATGAACCAGCTCCTTTGCCAGAGCTTATAGCCACAGCTGTATACAACTGAAGAGTTATTTTAGTGCATATACTTACTGGTATGTGTCTAGCAGCATGTGAGGTAATGTTTGCCTAATGACTAGCTTTCCTTCATAACCATACTGCAGGTCAGTATCATTTTCCTCTTTTGGAAGCTTTGCAATGAGTTTATTTGTAAATCAATACAAATTCTATGGAGGATGAAATTGAAACTTAGAGGTTAAGTCATGTATTTACAAAAGAATATTAGTATGAGTAAAGTGGATTTGTGGAGTTGTGATCTCTAGGCATCTTATTAAAGAAATATACTATATTTTTTCTCATACTAATGTCACACAGTTATTCACTGGATGAGAGATATTCAAAATTGTAATTCTTCTATTCACAATTTAATGATGAAATATACACTTGATAATTAATAAAATAAACAATATTTTGAAGAATGCACACTTTCAAATTGGTAACAGGTGAATAGCCAGCTACTTTGACTGAAGGTCATTTTAATATCTGTATCAATGATAAACCCATTTTTGAAGTGTAGAATAACTTTAGTTTGGCACAAAGAAACTTACTTGATGGTATCAGAGAGACACAAGCAATAAATTGCAGAGATATTTACAAAGAATGGTTTATACTATTTTGTAGGTATGTATGCACATCCATTTTTAAATAGTGTCTACATATATAGATGAGAACGATAGGTAGTAAAATGTACCTGAGCTAGATTTCTGAGTTACTATTATATGTAGGAAAAAAATGCATTTATATTGCTTACTCGGAAAACCACTAAAGGTTGGTAAAGGGATTTTCAAAAGACATAAATCAATAAGGTCAAAGTGAAAGCAATATAAGAAAACAATAAAACTGTGGAAGCTAAACTTCAGTTGGAAAAAAAAAAAAAGTGATCCTTGAACTATATGAAGTGAAAAAGCTCTCTCTTAAGGTGGCAAGTGAAAGGTGCAAAGTAAGCCAAGTCATCACACAGAATGCTTCGAGGATGCAGGAACTGGTAGCACTGCTTGTTTTTGGAATCGTGATTATTTTCTGGAAGTGTGACTAAGAAACAGCTGGACATCAGGAGAGCCTCTCTAGCTTCTCAGTATCAGGGAACTGCCTTTTATCAATTCCACAGGAACGAATAAACAGCATTTGGTAAATCCATGTCAGAATATTACTTTACAGTAAAGCAGAAGGAAATACTGTTACATGCCACAGCATGGATAAACTGTGAAAGCTTCATGCTAAGTGAAAGAAATCCATCAAAAAAAAGACGAAATATTATATGGTTCCATTGATACGAAATGTGCTGACTACGCAAATCTATATAGAAAATAGACTAGTATTTTCCAAGGACTAAGGGTGGGCAGTGGGGGTAATGGGGATCAATTACTAAAAAAATATGTGCTTGCTTTTGAGGGAGACAAAAATACTCTAAATTTAGATTATGATGACGGATGCACAATTCTGTGAAAATGATAAAATAATGACTTGTATATTGTAGGTGGGTGAATAAAAAAGTACTTAGATATATCTCACTGAAGCTTTTATTAAAACAAAAGCCTTAGCATTTATTCTGTAGAAAAGGTGAAGCAAAGGGTCTCTGAACTAAGGATATAAGATACAGTTGACAGAAGGAAACCTTGCTGAAAATAAAGATTAACTGAATATTCATATATTGAGGCCAGTAATCTGCAAGCCCTTTCAGTCATTTAGCTCTAAGGACATTGGCATCCAGCTGTGTAATTTCCCCAGACTCTCTCTCAGGCATCTGATCAGCCTCAAAGGACGTGCCCACAGGCAAAAACAACAAGGGTTTCCCAAACATGATCAACTTGATCACCCTACAGTGGGGATTAAAACAAACCAGTCCCATGCATCCCACACACTGAAAACCTCTCATTGGGTTTAAAGGAGCACTCTTAATATAAGCAGGCAACCATGGTCCCAAAGGGCAGATAAAAGCCCTAAAACGCACAGGAGAAAAAGCAAGCTAAACAAGACATAGTTCATGCAAAGCTTAAAACAAACCCACAGAAAGTACTAGGACTGATATCTTTGGAGAAATGAGAAATACGTCACACCCATGACCAGGCTTCCCTGGTGGCTCAGACAGTAAAGAATCCACCTGCAATGCAGGAGACCTTGATTCCATCCCTGGATTGGGAAGATCCCCTGGAGGAGGGCATGGCAACCCACTCCATATTCTTGCCTGGAGATTCCCATGGACAGAGGAGTCTGGCGGGCTACAGTCCCTGGGGTGGCAAAGAGTCGGACATGACTGAGCGACTAAACAGAGCACAGCACAGCACAGGAAATTCATGCAGGAATTCAACTGGAAATAGTTGTTTGAAATTAAAAACATGAAATAATATGAAAAATCCATGAATGGCTGTGAACAAAAACTACAGGGAAATCTTTCATAACTCTTTTAGGAATTAAAAGAAAAACACTCAGATAACATACAAAAGTTAAGAAATTTGGAGCATCCATCAAGACATTTAAAACCTGAATCAACAAAGCAGAGAAAATCATCACTGAAATAATTGAAAAAACCCTTTAGAACTCAAGGCAGATATGACTCAGCAATCCCACTGCTGGGCATACACACCAAGGAAACAAGAATTGGAAGAGACATGTGTACCCCAGTGTTCACTGAGTACTGTTTATAATAGCCAGGATACGGAAGCAACCTAGATGTCCATCGGCAGATGGATGAATTAGAAAGCTGTCGTACATATACACAATTACTCAACCATTAAAAAGAATATACTTGAATCAGTTCTAATGAGGTGGATGAAACTGGAGCCTATTATACAGAGTGAAGTAAGTCAGAAAGAAAAACACCAATACAGTATACTAACGCATATATATGGAATTTAGAAAGATGGTAATGATAACCCTATATGTGAGACAGCAAAAGAGACACAGATATATAGAACAGTCTTTTGGACTCTGTGGGAGAAGGCGAGGGTGGGCTGATTTGAAAGAATAGCATTGAAACATGTGTATTACCATCTGTGAAATAGATTGCCAGTCCAGGTTTGATGCATGAGACAGGGTGCTCAGGACCGGTGCACTGGGATGACCCTGAGGGATGGGATGGGGAGGGAGGTGGGAGGGGGGTTCAGGATGGGGGACACATGTACACCCATGGCTGATTCATGCCAATGTATGGCAAAAACCACCACAACATTGTAAAGTAATTAGCCTCCAATTAAAATAGATAAATTTAAAACATTTTAAAAATAAATAAAATATCACAAATTAAAAAAAAAAGAACTCAAGGCAAGGGAATAAATGCTAGCATACTTGGGATTACTTAAGTAAAAAAGATGAAAAACAAGATTAAAGATGAGAAGATCATGCTCAGAATTCATGCTTCAGGTAGGTGATGACCATGCGCAGTGGATTCAGTGTATGGGAGAGAATCTCAGGGCTTTGTTGAATGACTTGAAGCCAAGGGTAAAGTAGGGGGGTTGGGGTGATGGTTTTGAAGAAGCAATGGAAATAAGATCAGTTTGTCTTGGTGGAGCTAAAGCCCTGATCTGGAGATAAGAGGAAGTTTGGATAAACAATGAAAAGCAAACCAAACAATAAAAAACAACTTCATTTGAGAAATTTGCAAGGGAGGCATTATCATAAAGAGACAGCCGTATTGAGAAGGTGGTGAAGGGGATTCTTGGGGGCACCTCGGGTAGACCTGAGTGGAAGAAAAGGAAGTGGAGGAGTGACTGAGACGAATGTGCCGAATATCACAGAAATACATGTTGAAATGGCAATAATTTGGAGAACCTGCAGCTTCCAGGAGTAATTTAGGTAAACTAAACTCTGAACTATAATTTTGGTAGTTTCTTCAAGAAGGGTGAGTAGTTATTGTGGTATGGAATGTTTCCTACAGTTTCTTACAGGAAACCTAATCCCAGGTGGTGGGCTCACACACCTAGAGCCAGTCATCCTGGAGTGTGAAGAGTGTTGGATTTAGAAAGCATCACTACAGACAAAGCTGTTGGAGGTGATGGAATTCAGCTGAGCTATTTCAAATTCTAAAAGATAATGCTGTTAAAGTGCTACACTCATTACACCAGCAAATTTGGAAAACTCAGCAATGGTCACAGGACTGGAAAAGTCAGTTTCCATTCCAATCCCAAAGAAAGGCACTGCCAAAAACGTTCTTTCTAACTGCTGTGCAATTGTGCTCACACCACATGATAACACGGTAATGCTCAAAATCCTTCAAGCTAGGCTTCAGGAGTACATTCATTGAGAACTTCCAGATGTGCAAGCTTGATTTAGAAAGGCAGAGGAACAGGAGACCAAATTGCCAACATCAATTAGATCATAGGAAAAAAAAGAGAGAGAGAATTCCAGAAAAACATCTTGTTCTGCTTCACTGACTGTGCTAAAGCCTTTGGCTGTGGGTATCAAAACATACTTTGGAATAGTCTTAAAGAGATGGGAATACCAGACCACCTAACCTGCACTCCTGAGAAATCTGTATGCTGGACAAGAAACAACAGTTAGAACTGGACATGGAACAATGGACTGTTTCAAAACTGGGAAACGAGCACATCAGGGCTGTATATTGTCACCCTGCCTTTTTAAGATTTCAGTTCAGTTCAGTTGCTCAGTCGTGTCCGACTCTTTGTGACCCCATGAATCACAGCATGCCAGGCTTCCCTGTCCATCACCAACTCCCAGAGTGCACTCAGACTCATGTCCATGGAGTCAGTGATGCCATCCAGCCATCCCATCCTCTGTCGTCCCCTTCTCCTCCTGTCCCCAATCCCTCCCAGCATCAGAGTCTTTTCCAATGAGTCAACTCTTCGCATGAGGTGACCAAAGTACTGGAGTTTCAGCTTTAGCATCATTCCTTCCAAAGAAATCCCAGGGCTGATCTCCTTCAGAAAGGACTGGTTGGATCTCCTTGCAGTCCAAGGGCCTCTCAAGAGTCTTCTCCAACACCACAGTTCAAAAGCACATCTTGTGAAATGCTGGGCTGGATGACACACAAGCTGGAATCAAGTTTTCCAGGAGAAATGTCAACAACCTCACATATGCAGATAATATTACTTTAGTGGCAGAAAGCAAAGAGGAACTAAAGAGCCTCTTGATGAAGGTGAAAAAGTAGAGTGAAAAAGCTGGCTTGAACCTCAACATTAAAAAAACAAAGATCATGTCATCCGGTCCCGTCACTTCATAGCAAATAGATGGGGAAAAGTGGAAACAGTGTCAGATTTCATTTTCTTGGGCTCCAAAATCACTAGGGAGGTGACGCAGCCATGAAATTAAAAGATACTTGCTCTTCGGAAGAAAAGCTGTAACAAACCTAGACAATGCCCTAAGAAGCAGAGGCATCCCTTTGCTGACAAAGTCCATACAGTCAAAGCAATGGTTTTTCCAGTGGTCGTGTACAGTTGTGAGAGTCGGACCATAAAGAAGGCTGTTCTGGTTCAGTCACTCAGTCGTGTCTGATTTTTTTTTGACCCCACTGACTGCAACAAGCCAGGCCTCCCTGTCCTTCACCATCTCCTGGAGTTTGCTCAAATTCATGTCCATTGAGTTGGTGATTCTGTTTAACTCTGCTGCCTCCTTCTCCTTTTGCCTTCAATCTTTCCCAGCATCAGGGTCTTTTCCAATAAGCCAGCTCTTCGCATCAGGTGGCCCAAGTATTGGAGCTGTTGCATCAGTCCTTCCAATGAATATTCAGGACTGATTTCCTTTGGGATGGACTGGTTTGATTTCCTTGATGTTCAAGGGACTCTCAAGAGTCTTCTCCAGCACCACAGTTCAAAACCATCAATTCTAGTAAAGTAATAGTAAAAAAAAAAAAAAAAAAAAAAAGGAAGAAGAAGAAGAATCAGGCTGACTTTATATCTAACTTCTACATATTTTATTCTGCCTTATTTTACCTTGATTTTGATTATAATATATTTAATTCAAATGTCATTGTATGCTAATGGCTAAAATGTGATCATCTTTTCATTTAAACAATAGCATTTTGCCTTGGAGCAAGCTTTTCATTTAATTCCTTATCATTGTGAAAATTCTAACCAAAACCAAGACAATAAATTGCAATATTGCTTAGCCAAGCCATTGCCATATTCATAAAATAGAAGGTAAAATCCAATTATGTCTTGTTTGAAATACTTAATGATAAGAAAATTTAAATAAGTATGAAGTTATTAAATTCTGATGATTTTAGGAAAAGTTATAGATGTAAGGGAAAAACATTTATAATCTATATATGGTGAATTTTAGGATCTTGAAATGTTGTGTAGCATTTCTTTTACTTATAATGAAATTTATAGTAATCAATATGTAAAACTTGGAAAAATAGAGAATAACATAAAAGTTAATGTGTAAAACTTGAAAAAAAATAGACTTTTTCAAACCAATGTGAGTCATTGAATGCATCTTTTTGTTTTCTCCAAGTATTTTTAAATGTGTATGTTAATATGTGCATTTTATGTAAGTATAAACATAGGCTATATTTAGTTTTATATCCTGAAGCTTTAAATTTGGAATTATATATCATGAATATTTTTTCAGATCATTAAAACATATTCTACCGTGTATTTTAAATGATTGCATGATATTCCATTTTGTAGCTATGACACGCACCTACCATTCTATCTATCTAGTGTGGTTATTGCTTATTCAAAATATCAGGCAAAATATGTTCTTAGCCTTTAGATTCAAAGGTGACATCACATGCTTTATTTGTGTGTGCACATGCGTGTGTGTGTGTGTGTCTCTAACAGTTGTCCAAAAGAAAGGTATACATATGCTCTTGACCTTTTCTGTGTAGTTATTTGTTATATAATCTAACACTAGCTATGTTTCTTAGAAAGAATGTCAACTTCACAGAGAAGAAACATCTCTAGTCACTTTTTGATCAAGTCATTATAAAGAGTTTTACATTTATGCTCACCCAGTAGTATTGTTTCAGCCGATGTTATTTCTGGTGCATTTTACCAAATGAATATCTCATTTAGTTAGAGTACATTGCTAGCTTTGGAATTTGAAGGTGTGGTATTGTTGACTGGAAAAAAAATGCAAAACATGAGACGTATGACTTAAGTTTTATCCAGGGCAAATTGAGACTATAGCCTGGGAGACAGCATTTCCAATGTCCCTGAGAAACTACTCTGAAGAGGCAAGGGGGAAGGTCAGTATGTGAGTGATTTTCATGAAGGGAGAGGACATGCAATCGAGCACATACTTTTTTTTGCAGAAAGTTTCTGCTAGCCTCATGAAGGTTTCTGCTAGTCAGGAGCAGAGCTCGCCATGAAGGATTTTAGTGTTTTTTCCAGATATGAGGAGACAGAGGAATTGGGCTCATGAAATCTCCTGAAATATCTAACTATATGAAGATCTGTTCTGCCAGTCTGTCCCACAGCACAGAGCACCTCATTTCTGATCTCTACCTTGAACTCCTTTCAGGGTGTTGAAGTTTAGCAACTGCAGAGGCTATTAATTTGAGCCTTGTAGAGGTAGATTGCAAGTGTCAATTTGTAGGAGACTTGATCTAATTATTTCTCTCCAATAACATCTAGGACCCTTCAGCTTGCACAGTAAGCAGAAGAAAAAGTCAGAGCGTGTGGGTCCACAGACCATTTTGAGTTTAAATATCTGCAGAGTCGCTTATTACCAATTTGATCACGAGCCATTCTTTTAAGTCTTTAAAATCAGTTTTGTTCACCGCAAAGTCCACATTTCTACAGGCAGCTTTGCAGAAAGCACTACAGTCACTGTAATTGTTGATAACGATGACTCATGAAAGGAATGCCAACAAGTGGTGACAATTATTATTAGAGAGAATAGGATCTGGAAGCATTAGGCCTACTTTCTGGAACTCAACATCAGATCAGCTACAGGTAGGAGAGGGTGAGAGGATCTTGCAGAAAGACAGATGGTTCCCTGCGCGGGCAGTATTGAGACCTGGACTCTGTCACTTTACAGCCCGGTCACTTTTCTTTTAAACCCCATTCAACAGCAAATCAGTGAGACAGACAATTTTAATTCTATGGGCCCCAAGAAAGGGGATAAACGGTTGTTCATAAACACTCCCAGTGATTTTCATAAGGTAAAGATAAATCTGTGGAACTGAACTTCTTTTTTGGTTGATGCCCACAGATGGGCACTTGATTTCGATGCATCATCAGTCGGCAGAGGCTGATGGTCTTCGAAGGAAGCTGTGGGGGCCTCACTTAGAAGCTAACAAAGCCTACTGGAGTGATTCAGATCAGCATGCTTCAGAAACGTATCCCCCCACATCAGATGAAACAAATCTGTCTAGAACTTCTCATCATAAAGGAACATCTACTTATTTACCGTCACTATGGAATTCTTAAAATTTACTTAGATTTTCTCTCAAACTTAAGGAGAAGAATAATAAAACTAATATTTTCTATATTTTTACTAAAAAGTTGATAATTGATGTATTGGTATATTTAGCTTGTACTGGTGCAGCCACTTATAAAAACCCATACACAATTTAAAATAAAAATAAGAAGAAAGGTTATTTAAGCAAGTACACATGTGAATATTTACTATTTTGCTCCAGTTCAGTAAAACAGAGTATATACAAATATTTTAAAACAACACTTCTTTAAAAAATCACAAAGTTTTTAGCTTTAGTTATTCAAAAGAATATTAATTTTCAGTTAATTTGAAAAGTGTAACAAGCATGTGGTAGCTCAGATGATGGAAGATATAAGAAATAACAGTCCTCTCTTCTTCTTGTGGTTTGCATGTGATAAAACTAGTCTTTATCTCTAATTCCAGACTAACACTGCTATTTCCAAAAGCAAAAGGAAAATAAGAAAGCTAAATATTTTCTTCAAACTAACTGCACTTTCAGCCAAGCAATTCTTCAGGGTACTAGAGAAAGAAGTTCAGTTTACACAAACAACTTACGCTTTGTTGCAGAAGGCACGGCCACTTTTGTGGATATGCCTGTTTAAGTGCATACATTTCGTGCATATATACTATGAAAGAGCACTTTTCATAGATAAGTGGATTTCTTTCATGATGAGCCTATGAGGTCAAATTTATTACTGTTTGCATGAAAGCTGACTGATACTGACTTTTGCACAATGTATGAGGATAGGTTTTGCCCAGGTGCATTAAAGTTCCTAATGATATTGCAACATCAATGTTCAGATTTACTTTAAGGCATAACATATCCCCAATCCCTAAAATATTATAAAATGCTTCTTTTATTTTACAGATGTCATATTTTAATTATGTCACTAATACTTTTTTTACTAAAAATTCTAAGAGACTTTTTAAAATTAAAATGTAAGTTGGTTCGATGTTTAACTGAAATGTATTAGTTTGTAACCCATTAACTCATCTGTACATTAAATATGAGGGTGGCTTATTATGTGCCAGTCAATTTTATAAGTGCTAAAAGATAGTGTCTACATATAATTAAACATCATTTATTTAGCACCTGCTATTTAAAAATTTGGAGAAGGCAATGGCACCTGACTCGGGTACTCTTGCCTGGAAAATCCCATGGATGGAGGAGCCTGGAAGGCTGCAGTCCATGGGGTCCCTGAGGGTCGGACACGACTGAGCGACTTCCCTTTCACTTTTCACTTTCATGCATTGGAGGAGGAAATGGCAACCCACTCCAGTGTTCTTGCCTGGAGAATCCCAGGGACGGGGGAGCCTGGTGGGCTGCCGTCTATGGGGTCGCACAGAGTCGGACACGACTGAAGTGACTTAGCAATAGCAATTTAAAAATTATTCATGTATTGTTAATACATTAGTGACAAAAGAGCAAAATATTCAAGCACATGAGTTCTTAAACCGTACTAATGAGTTTCCATACAGGTTTTCCCCTTGCTGGCTATGTAATCTTGCTGCTGGTCTGCCTGTAAATAGCTTTTCTCATCTATACAATGGAGGAAAATATATCACCTGCATCCTCATGTGCTTGTGAATGTTAAACAAGTATTTCATATACACAAAATTTTATTATTTTTATTTTAAATGGTAGTAATAATAATCCCAAATCCTAAATGGTAGAAATAATTATTGCTGTGAGATCACTTTAAGCCAAGTTCAAGTGACTTGTCACAAATCTCACAGCTGGTAATTTTCAGAACAGGGAGTGAAATGCTGATATGTCAGCTTCCAAATCCCAAGCTCCATTCCTGTTACATCAAATGCTCCTGCATTCACTGCCTATTAGGCCCCCTTTTTCCTGTTTAAATGGAAATATGCAAACTTCATTTCTGGTCTTTGGGAAATCCAGAAGGGTTCCTAAAACACGTGAGTACTGAGAAAGAGGCGGGGGAGACTTAAGTTCCCTCATTCACTCTCAATTCTCATGGAAATGTATTTATTCATTTTTTCCAGCTTAATTTTCACTCATTATTTCACAATCTATTGGGCATTCTTTCACCTTTTTGGTGTTCACACTTCTTATTCCCGTTGAAGCAAATTTTCTAAGGTTCTTGAAAAAACCATAAAAGTTGGCCTTGGAATGTTGGATTAGCATTGTCATAAAAAAAAGAAATAAGATAAATAGTAGACATAATTATTGTTTAGATTTCTTGAACATTTTTTTGTGAATCAGTGTAGTAGAACCGCCATTAAAAATTGTCTTTTTATTGGAATATAGTTGCTTTACTTACAAGTTGTTTTAGTTCTGCTATATGGCAAAGTGACTTCCCTGGTGGCTCAGTGGTAAAGAATCTGCCTGCCATGCAGAAGACGCAGGAGACCCGGGTTCGATCCCTGGGTGGGGAAGATGGAGAAGGGCATGGAAACCCACTCCAGGCCCCAGAGGAGCCTTGCAGGCCACAGTCCATGGGGTTGCAAAGAGTCGGACACGACTGAAGTGACTGAGCATGAGCACATGGCAAAGTGGATCGGCTATATGTATACATATAGCCCCTCTCTTTTGGATTTCCTTCCCATTAAAGTCATCACAGAGTACTGAGTAGAGTTCTCATTTCTCAACTTTCATATGTTTTCAGTAACATACTGTATTGACATTTTCTTAGCGGTCATACAAAGGCATTCTGAAGAAACTCATAATACTTTTTGAAAGATATTTTATATGAAGTCAGAAAATACAATCTTGGGGCTCATGGGATTAGTTTGTGTGTGTGCGTGTGTTTAGTCATCCTGACTCTTACTACTTATGGCTGGCAAACAAAGGTTTGGAGAATAGGCAGCTGATTCCTTGTAACAGCTGTAAACTTTTCCAATTTGCTACATAGAAACACCTAGGTTTCCCTAAAGGTATTGAGCTTTATAAATATGATGACAATAATATTAGACTTCACAGCCATTAATAACAAATTCGTTATAAATCAGCTTGGTGTCTTTAGTTAGATTGAATGGTGTGTGGTTTCATTGTGCTTGCAGTAATAAATGAGAAGAGGAAATCTTATTTCCCCATTCTTTTATATCTCTGAAGTAGGATATTTCAAATTTAAAAAGAAGAACATTTCTCAACAACTAGACTCAATTAAACCACTACACGGAAAAAAGAAATAGAAAGGGATCCATATGATCATTGTCTTATTCTAAGAAAGAACAATAAAATAAGCCTATTTATTTTATAAATTAAAAAAAGTACAACTTTTTGAAAAAAAATTCCAAAGGCTTGTAAACTTCTTTGTTTCTTAAAGAAATATAACACATAGGAAAAGTATTTACTCATGGTTTTGCTCTCACTTTCTTTTGAAAGCTGGAGGTTCGTGGGATAATGCTGTATCTCTTTTCAATTGTATACTGGAAAGAACACTTTATTAAAATATCACATGGACAGACATATGGATTCAGAGGATGGATGACTGAGTTATATATTTTACAGAGATTTTCAGTCACTTGCTAAGGACTTTATTTTTTAAAAAATTGAATTTAATTGAGAAAGTAACTATTTGCTTGATAATGCACAAGTGAATTGATGACTTGTTAACATACGTGTTCTCAATAAAAGACATCTACATTGTCTCACTTTGCACATCTATATTGTTTTAAGTGTGTGTGTGTGTATGTGCTAACACACACACCCCACAGGCTCACATGTATTTTTCTGAAAACAAACAAACAAAAAAAACCCATGTAAGCTCATGGTTTAGTTCAAGTTCAGTCGCTCAGTCGTGTCCGACTCTTTGCGACCCCATGAGCTGCTGCATGCCAGGGCTCCCTGTCCATCACCAACTCCCGGAGTCCGCCCAAACCAGGGTAGAAAAATGACTAAAATATCCTGCTTCAAGAGCTCTTGAGTACTGAAGAAGTGAACTATGTAATTGAGAACATTCTTGAGGAAGTCGACAAGAAATGCTCACTTACACTGCAAGTTTATTTTATAGCAAATAAAAGTGGTGAAGGACACTCCCTGGACTGAACATCAGCTCTACTAGTTGTCTGCTGTGTGAAATTTACTTAATCTCTCAAAGTATACATTTCCTTACCTGTAAAATAAAATGCTCGTTACTATACAACAAAGATTTTAACAATAATAATGATAGCATTGATGCTTATTATCAGCTTATAAGAATAGAATATGTTTTGTTAAGCTCTCTGTTGAGAACTTTTCATGCAATATGTCTTTTTATTTTTATTTATTTATGTGGGCAGATTTTAGCTTTTAAGTTATCTGAAATCACAAAGTTAACATCTTGTTTTAATTCCTTTTATGACAAAGATCAAGGTTGCACTCTATTTACAGCTGTCACAAAAGATTGGCTATATTCCTCATATTGTACGATACATCCTTGTAGCCTGTCTTTACAACCAATAGTTGGTACTTCCCACTCTTCCATCCCTATCTTGCTTCTCCCCCACACCATTAACTGTTTGTTCTCTACATCTATGAGTCTATTTAAATATATAAGGAAACAAAAAAGACCCCAACTAGCCAAAACAGTTTTGAGAGAGAAGAGCAGAGCTGGAGGAATCATGCTCCTTGACTTCAGACTATTACAAAGCTACAGTCATCAAAGCAGTGTGATACTGACACAAAAATAGAAGCATAGATCTGTGGCGCAGGATAGAAAGAAGTACACCTATGCACTTACAGTCACTTAATCTATGGCAAAGAGTCAAGAGTATACAGAGGATGAAAGACAGCCTCTTCAATAAGTGGTGATGGGAAAATGACTGCTAGTTGTAAAACAGATTAGAACATCATAAACAAAAATAAACTCAAAATGGATTAAAGATCTAAAAGACCAGATACTATGAAACTCTTACAGCAAAATATAGGCAGAACACTCTTTAAATCACTGCAATATTTTTTGGATTTGACTCCTAAAATGAAGGAAATAAAAGCAAAAATAAACAAATGGAACCTAATTAGACTTAAAAGCTTTAACACAGTAAAGGAAATCATTGACCAGATAAAAATACCTACTGAATGAGAGAAAACATTTGTAAATGATATGACCAATAAGGGGTCAATATCCAACATATATAAATAGCTTATAAGACTCAGCTTTACAAAATCAAACAACGTGATTAAAAATCAGGTATAAGAACTAAATAGACATTTTTCCAAAGAGGAAATGCAGATTGCCAACAAGCATATAAAACAGTGCTAATCATCAGGGAAATTCAAATGAGATATCACGTCACTCCTATCAAAATGCTTATCATCAAAAGAATGCAAATAACAAATATGACTGGGATGTGGAGGAAGGGAACCCTCATACACTCGCTGGGAATATATTGGTGCAGCCACTGTGGAAAATAGGAAACAGCCCCCCCCACCAAAAAAAATAATAACTAAAAATAGAACTACTATATGACCCAGCAATTCTACTCCTGGATACAGATTCTAAAAGGAAAAAAAAAAGAAAAACAACAGACACTAATTTGAAAAGATACATGCCCGATGTTCATTGCAGCATTATTTACAATTGTCAAGGTATGGAAGCAACCTAAGTGTCCAACAACAGATGAGTGGATAAACAAGATGAGGTTAAAATACTACTTCTTCATAAAAAGAATGAAATTTTGTCATTTTGAGGAACATGGATAGACTTGGAGGGCTGTATGTTCAGTGAAATAAGGCAGACAGAGAGAATGCCCGGTGTTGCACGATAGCACTTACACGTGGTATCTAAAAAGACAACAGCCTAGAGAAGAGGCAGTGCATCTTATAAAACATAATGTATAAGTTGTATATGGAAAAGTGCAAGTACTGATTGTTCAATGCTAGGACATTTTACAAATTAAAAGCTTTAGTGCAATATGCATCAGATCAAGAAACAGAATCTTATCAAAGATTCAGAATCTCTTATGTGACAATTTCCTGTCACCCTGTTGCTAACAAACATCCCACAAGTGTACTCATTATCTTGATTTCCAACACTGCTAATTAGTATTTTCTGTTTTTACATTATATATTTTAATTCTCTAATTAGCTATTACATGTAAAAAACTTAGTTTCATTCCAAACCCTTATATATTGATAAAGTCAAAGGAGATTCATTCCCATGGAATATTTCTTGAAACATTGATTCACCTACTTCTAATTGTGACTCAGCTGGTAAAGAATCTGCCTGCAATGCAGGAGACCTGGGTTTGACCCCTGGGTTGGGAAGATCTCCTGGAGAAGAGAAAGGCTACCCATTCCAGGACTTTGGCCTAGAGAATTCCATGGACTGTATAGTCCATGGTGTCACAGAGTCAGATACGACTGAGCGACTTTCATTTCACTTCACTTCACTTCTAATTCACTGGATTGGAGTTAAAAAGCAAAACAATGAGCTTCTGTTTGAATGAACCCTGTCTCTTGCCAATACTGGAATTCTGAGAAGTTTATTTCATGTCACCGATCACTAATTTCTTCCTATCTTAATAAGATTGTCACAAGGATTAAATAAGAATTACTAAATTTTAAGCTCTATACAAATGTGAAATGTCACCAGTAGCAGAAGTAGTAATACAAAGAAAAACATGAGCAATAGCTCTGGGCAAAGCTGGCATGGACCAGGGTGTGTTCAGGAAACAGCAAGAACTACATACGGATGAGGTAGCAGTTACACTGCTGGGTACATGGCAAACAGATGATTTATGAGGATATAGGTTAAAATCTAGTTTAGGAATGTACAGAGTCAATCGTTTTCAATACTCAGCATGGCCTGAATTTTTTTTAAAGGTAACATGTGGTCTTTATCAGCGTCAGTGGACGTTTAGGTTGCTTTCATGTTTCGGCTGTCGTAAACAGTGCTGCAATGAGCACTGAGGTGCCTATATCTGTAGATATATGCCATGGAATGGGATTTCAGGGCCATATGGTAGCTCTATTGTTAGTTTTTTAAGGACGCTGTATGCTGCTCCCCATAGTGACCATACCGGTTTACATTCCCACCAACAGTGAGGGCTGCCTTACCTCCACATCCTCTCCAGAGTTTATTGTTGTGGAGTTTTTGATGATGGCTAGTACGACTGGTGTGAGCTAATACCTTGTTTTAGTTTTTATTTGTAGTTCTCTAATAATTAGTGATGCTGAACATCTTTTCAAGTGTTTGTTGGCCATCTGTATGTCTTCTTTGGAGAAAGGTCTATTTACTTCTTCTGCTTGTTTTTCATAGAGGTGTTTGTTGATGTTGGGCTGCATCAGCTGCTTGTATATTTTGGATATTAATCCTTTGTCAATACAAGAAAAGAATATATATATCTACATATATTTTATGTAGATATATACCCATATGGCATATAAGGTCATGTGGTAATTCTATTTTTAGTTTTTAAAGAATCTCCATATTGGGTTCCTGGTGGTTGTACCAATTCACATCTCCACAATAGTGTAGGAGGGCTCCCTTCTCTCTCTATACCCTCCCCAGCATTTACTGTTTGTGAATGTTTCGATGACAGCCATCCCGGCTGGTGTGAAGGGATATATCACTGTAGTTTTGATTTGCATTTCTCTCATAATTAGTGGTGTTGGATATCTTTTCATGTGCCTTTTGGCCATCTGTACGTCTTCTTTGGAGAAATGCCTATTTAGGTCTTCTGCCCAAATAGAAGTGGGTTTGTGTTGAATTACTCAGACATTAAGACGAGTGAAATGATGCCATTTGCAGCATCTAGCAGGATGGAGCTAGAGAGTGTCTGTCATACTGTGTGAAGTAAGTCAGAGAAGGAGAAATGTCACGACATCCCTTATATGTGGGATCTAAAAAGAAATGGTACAAATGAATTTACTGTTAGTGGATAGGGAGAGTCAAAGAGGACCCCTCCTCAAGAACCTCTGTTCCTGGAAACCTCACCCATGGCAAAAGCAAGTTTATTAGAGAAAGAACAAAAACACCGCGGGGAGAGGTGGGCCCAGAAGATGGTGGGCCATGGAATGATGAGGTATGGAGGGTTTCAAGACAGGGCTTTCTCATCTTCATTTAGGTGGGCGTGAACTGACCGTTTTATTGGAAGTTGGAAGTTGCATAGCAACAGGCTCTATTGCATGTACCTTTCCCAGAATTTAGTCTAATTAGCTGTATGTATGTATAGCATATGTATGAACCCTTAATGGCTGCTGGCTGCCTAAGGTCATTTGAGGACACAGCTGTTCATCAAGAGCACATGCACTGGAGTTGGAGAAGTCTCTGGTTATTCTGTAACATATATGTGAGCTCTCCTGGACCTCGCTGGGGCATGTCTGGGGTGGGATTTAGAGGTCTGCATCCTTTTTGGCTAGGCCATTTCTCATTACTCATGACCAACTTCCTACCTAAAGCTTACAAAACAGAAAGAGACTCACGGACTTAGAAAATGAACTTAATAGTTGCTGGCGGGGAGGGACAGTTAGGGAGTTTGCTGTATTTAAAAATGAATAATCAACAGGTGGCTCAGTGGTAAAGAATCCACCTTCCAATGCAGATGTGGGTTTAATCCCTGGATTAAGACAACCCCCTGGAGAAGGAAATGGCAACCCACTCCAGTACCCTTGCCTGGGAAATCCCATGGACAGAGGAGTCTGGTGGGCTACAGTCTATGGGGTCACAAAGAGCTGGACACGACTGAGCTGACTGAAGCAGTGATGTGAAAGTCATGACACTGAAGCAGTGACATGAAAGTCATTCAGTTGTGTCTGACTCTTTGTGATCTCACGGACTATACAGTCCATGAAATTCTCCAGGCCAGAATACTGGAGTGGGTAACTTTTCCCTTTTCAGGGGATCTTCCCGACCCAGGCATTGAACCCAGGTCTCCCGCATTGCAGGTGGATTCTTTACTAGCTGAGCCACAAGGAAAGACCAAGAATACTGTCATGGGTGGCCTATCCCTTCTCCAGCGGATCTTGCTGACCCAGGAATCAAACCGGGGTGTCCTGCATTGCAGGCAGATTTTTTACCAATTGAGCTGTCAGGGAAGCCCCACTGAACCCACTAGGACCTACTGTATAGGACATGGAACTCTGTTCAGTGTTATGTGGCAGCCTGGATGGGAGGAGGGTTTGGAGGAGAATGGATACATGTATATGGATGACTGAGTCTCTTTGTTGTTCACCTGAAATTATCACAGCATTGTTTATCAGCTATGCCCCAACAAAAAATAAAGAGCTAAAAAAGAAAGCAGTGATAAAATGAAGAAAGAATTGGCACTAACAGATTGGATCCTCCCAAAAGAGCATATGTAAAGTTACTCTCATCTGCATTCTTGGTAGTGATTGAGATCACATTTTAGGAACTTGGGTTTGATAAATATTTTTAGGAATTTGCAAACAAAAGTGATCTAGTTTCTCCAGCCTCAGTAGGTTAGAATTTGAAGGGTAGCATAATTTACATTACTAGGACTGGTTTCTTCTCTGAAGAGTCAGGAGTGAAAGAGCAAAAGAAGAAGGAATCCTTACTCTACCAGTTCTCCTGTGGCCAGTGAAATCCAGAGCTTGGTGATCAGGAGGTAAAGTTTAATTCCATAGGACTATGGGGCTAGGGGCTTCTCTGGTGGCTCAGATGGTAAAGAATCCGCCTGCAATGTGGGCGACCTGGGTTCCACCCCTGGGTCAGGAAGATCCCTCGGAGGATGGCGTGGCAACTCACTCCAGTGTTCTTGCCTGGAGAATCCCACAGGCAGAGGAGCCTGGTGGGCTACAGTCCATGAGGTCGCAGAGTCCGACATGACTGGGCGACCAAGGACGTACATGGGGCTAAAACTGAGTGTGCGTCGGAATCCCCTGAGCAGCTTGTTACAGGGCAGGCTCTTGGTCCCACACCTCAGAGGCCCTAGTTTATTACATCTGAAGGGAACCGAGTGATTTTGGTAAAGTTACCCCAGAAACTGAATATCCTGACTCTCATTGTAAGGAAAATGAACTTGAAAAATACGCAGCGTAGGCTAAAAGTTGAAGGGGGGCTTTAGCCAAAAATGAGAACTTAGGAGGGGAAAGAAGGGAATGGGTGTTCAAATGAACCAGAAAAGAGGAATGTGGAAGGAAAGGTGCAGAAGCCCAGAATAGCAGCAAAATGCAGTGCGGGAATCACACAGGAGAGTGTGTAGTGGGAGAGGATTCAGAAGAAGAGAATCAAAGTTTAGGAAAGAAAGCATGCATGAGACTTATGGGGATATTGTGACAAATGGCACTTGAGAAGTGTGAAAGACATCTACAAACCCTATGATTTATACACATGAAAAGAGCCTACATCAGCCATTCACATCTATAGCACAGGCACTAACACTGAGACTAACCCAGGTTTTGTGGGCCTGGAATGTATTCAGTAACATAAAACAAAAGTAAAGTAGGAGTGAAAGATTAAATAGGCAAAGGAACATTAACTTAGAATGAGAAAAAAATCACAAAATGTAAATTTTGGAAATCTGAGAACAGCAACATAAAAAGCATCTCTCTGGCCCATACTGATAATGCTCTTCATAATTTGTTTCAGGTCTTTGGTCTTCATGTTGAATGACAATTTAATTAATGTTAATTAAAATAATGGACAGATGGTACATTATTTCTTCTACTATCATTTAATGAATTATTATTGTTGTTGTTGTTGTTACTATTGATGGTTTGGAAACCTTTCTTCCAGCTTCACAGCTCCTTCTTGGTGATGCTGAATTTGTATCTCCTTCACAATTCTTTGTTGGGTGATAGTGAGTCTCTTGCCAGGGGGAAGCTTCAGAGAATTCCAGGACATTAGGCCCTCTTGGGCCAAAGAACTGATGCTTTTGAATGGTGGTGTTGGAGAAGACTCTTGAGAGTCCCTTGGACTGCAAGGAGATCCAACCAGTCCATCCTAAAGGAAATCAGTCCTGAATATTCATTAGAAGGACTGATGCTGAAGCTGAAGCTCCAATACTTTGGCCACCTGATGCGAAGAACTGACTCATTTGAAATACCATGATGCTGAGAAAGATTATAGGCAGGAGGAGAAGGGGAGGACAGAGGATGAGATGGCTGGATGGCATCACTGACTCCATGGACATGAGTTGGAGCAAACTCTGGGAGTTGGTGACGGACAGGGAGGCCTGGTGTGCTGCAGTCCACCCAGAGTCCGACACAACTGAGCAAGTGAACTGAACTGGGCGCTAACAGTCGGTGCTTCAGCAGCTCCATCTCTGCCAGATCCACTGTGCTCTTCGTTCTCATGTTTTAGAGAGAGACTGAGTAAAACGGGACGGTTGTGAAACCAGGACCATCCCCCCTCTCTACCAGAAGCAAGGAGCAGAGTGAGGTCTTCAGCGAGTTTTGAATTCAAGCATCTTGATGGTGGATGGAGTTGATAAGGGATAGGTTGTCACTGACAGTGGGTAAAACTGGCCTGAGCTAGAAAACACCACCAGGGCTGGCTAGACCACAGGCTGGAGCAGTGGCAGTGTCAGCACTAGCTTTTTCTAGGACAAGTCTCCTTCCTGGGAAGAGGCTCACACAAGTGACGGTGCCTGAGGCTTAACCTTCATTGTCCTTGCAGGCATCTTGCCTCTGACTGAAATCCAAGATGAGAGACAAACAGAAGCCAAAGCTGGCTGGTTATTGCATGCCTGCTCATAGCTATAGCTGGTGCTGCTGCTGCTAAGCCGCTTCAGTCGTGTTCGACTCTGTGGGACGCCGTAGACGGCAGCCCACCAGGCTCCCCGGTCCCTGGGATTCTCCAGGCAAGAACACTGGAGTGGGTTGCCATTTCCTTCTCCAATGCATGAAAGTGAAAAGTGAAAGTGAAGTCGCTCAGTTGTGTCTGACTCTTAGCGACCCCATGGACTGCAGCCTACCAGGCTCCTCCATCTACTCATTTAATGAATTAAGATTTTAGTTTTCTGTAGTTGAAGTTAGGTGTTATCTAAATAAAATACTGGTCTTAAGTACTGGTTTGAATCCCTGAGGGAACTATTATTATGACACATCCCCAAATCTCCATAGTCTCTGGAGGTTACTGCTGCCTGGATGGACTCACACCCAGTCAGAAAAGAAATATCAATGAATCAATGATTGACTTATTCAGCTATATTAGCTACTGTCCAGAGAACAGTGTTCAAATCCTTTTCCTGGGCACAGAGGCTAACTTGGACTATTCTGGTCCCTATAGAAATGTAATTTCTATGATTGTTTCCAAGTATGGATTAGTATCAGTTCAGTTCAGTAGCTCAGTCATATCTGATTCTTTGCGACCCCATGGCCTGCAGCGCGCCTGGCCTCCCTGTCCATCACCAACTCCTGGAGTCCACCCAAACACATGTCCATTGAGTTGGTGATGCCATCCAAACATCTCATCCTCTGTTGTCCCCTTCTCCTCCTGCCCTCAATTTTTCCCAGCATCAGGGTCTGGATTAGTATAGGCTTATGGAATAAAAACCTATTTATCGTTGTAATATTAAAACATAAATATAAAGATGTACTTGTCACCATCAAAGATTACCTAATGTCCTTAAAATTAAAGCCAGATTATTAAATAATTAAAGCTAAATCATTATTGTGAGTGATGTGCCCCATTTCTATCCCACATACCCACACTTTGTATAGCTAGCTGACTTAATGACATATTTAAATGTCTTACAGCTGTATTGTATCACATTCTATTTTCTGAGAAGTTTTAGAAAGTTGTTCTTCAACTTTGTGTTCTAAATTGTAGGTTATCATAATCGCCACTAATGATTTGTTCCATTGATTGAATCACTTAAGGTACTCTGCCAGTAAGATGATGAACATTTTTTTTAGGGTATAATCTGTGGAATAATTGAAGTCTCTAGAAAAACTGACTGTGAGTAATAATTCTAATTCTATTTGACTGGCAGAAGGAACGCCTCATGATGAATTGGTGCAGGATCTAAAGCAACGCTTATTGTTGATCTGATTTTCCCATCTTTGCTGAAGTCAAAATAAATTTATATTGTAGAATTGAGAGTAGAGGAAAAAAGCTTGGATTTTTGAAAGGTAACATGCGATGTGCTCAGTTACTAAGTCATGTCTGACTCTTTGTGACCCCACGGACTATAGCCTGCCAGGCTCCTCTGTCCATGAGATTTCCCAGACAAGAATACTGGAGGGGGTTACCATTTCCTTCTCCAGGAAATCTTCCCAGCTCAGCAACAGAATCCACATTTCCTGCTTGGCAGGCAGATTCTTTACCACTGAGCCACCAGGGAAGCCCTTTTTGAAAGCTATACTGCCACTAAAAACAAACTATCGTATCCTGAAGTTTTGAGCATTGTATTCTTCATATCTGGTGTTGGAGAAGACTCTTGAGAGTCCCTTGGACTGCAAGGAGATCCAACCAGTCCATTCTAAAGGAGATCAGCCCTGGGATTTCTTTGGAAGGAATGATCCTAAAGCTGAAACTCCAGTACTTTGGCCACCTCATGTGAAGAGTTGACTCATTGGAAAAGACCCTGATGCTGGGAGGGATTGGGGGCAGGAGGAGAAGGGGACGACAGAGGATGAGATGGCTGGATGGCATCACTGACTCGATGGACATGAGTTTGAGTGAACTCTGGGAGCTGGTGATGGACAGGGAGGCCTGGCGAGCTGCAATTCATGGGGTCACAAAGAGTCAGACATGACTGAGCAACTGAACTGAACTGAACTGATTCTTCATATCTATGTCCTGTGTATTGACTGGGCTCTCAAGTAGTGGTCTCAACAAAGAGTATTGGTGTGTGTATTTTGGGAGAGGGGTTGTTGGCGTGGGGTGGGGGTAGAACCCAGTGGAATTGGGAGAGCTCAATTGACTCATGATTACAATTTCCATCAGTGTGTGCCTTCTCAACCATCTAAAGCCACCTTTGGATAACCACATCTACTCAAAATAAACATGCAACTTAATTAGTATTCATATACCTGAAATGAAGATTTGGGATCAAG
Organism: Bos indicus; assembly: GCF_029378745.1. Classification (NCBI taxonomy): domain Eukaryota; kingdom Metazoa; phylum Chordata; class Mammalia; order Artiodactyla; family Bovidae; genus Bos; species Bos indicus. The sequence goes on from NC_091773.1 coordinate 79,093,921, forward strand.
ACAAACCATCTAGCTCCTGCCTTTCAACTATATTCTCATCAGGTTCCCTCTACCAAGGGTGTCCTGTATAGGAATTTTGGAACTGCTACTGCTGCTGTTCACTTATTTTCAGGAAAAGAGAAGTTTGTTGTATAATACCATTTGAGTTGGAAGATAACAATTGAACTTTTCATTATTAATAAAGAGAAGTTTAAAAAAATAGTTACATTGTACTATATCAAGATTGTTGATATGTGAGATTATGAATTTTCAATATTTATGACACAACAATATCTTATTTATAAAACTTAATAGCACTTATACTTCACATTTATTTTGATCTGCATAAAAGCATAATGCATTATATACACACATTTACCATTTCTTAGATGGGAAGCTGAAGGAACACAAGTAGAACTCCAAGTGGAGGGTCCTATGACCACACTGAGCTCCTAGGAGTCTAGTCTTTAATTTGACCATCCCACTTTCTTCCACTTAGGTTGATGCTTTATTATTTTTCCTTTTTGTTGCAATTTTTCTTAAAAATTTCTCTATTATACCTATGACTTAGCTTGCACTTCAATTTTAAGAGAAATTTCTCAGAACCCAAGAAGAGAAATTGAAATATGTGATTATAGTTTCTAAACATGTTAGTGATATTATGCTTAATCGCTCAGTCATGTCCGATTCTTTGTGACCCCATGGGCTGTAGCCTGCCAGGGTCCTCTGTATAATAGTGATATTATATATGATATTAAAAGTATATTTCTCTAAGATATTTGTTGCTCTGTCATTATAACAGACATGTCAGAATGTTAAAGTCTTGTCTCTGAGTTGCCCTTGTCTTTTTCAATGAAGTTATCCATTCTCCCAGGAGCCAGCTCATTCTGCAAGCTGATTTAATGATCATGATAGGAACAGTGTTGAAAGTGACACTGTGTCATCCTGTCGGTTGCAAAGAGGTCATCAAAAATACAGATGGCAAGGAACAATCAATACATTTCTATTATACACAGATGGAAGGGAAGTGTTTTAAGACAGCAGTTCTATCATTCAAAGGCGCTTACATATTCTCAAAGCAGCTGTCTTTAAAAGAATCAATTTTTAATGGGGTTAAAGCCTTATCACTTTAAAATCATTTGACTGCAAATACCATTACATCATTTCCCATTTGTGAAGCTCTTTGTCAACATAACTGCCTAAAGTAATATCTGTAAAAAACATAGCAAACAAACAAACAAAAAAGCCTAATTTTTATTTGAAAGAAGGTTGTTATATAAAAGGTTCAAATTTTGTTCAACTTGGAACTAACAATTATCAGTTAAAATATTAGTTTTCAAAAATATAAGCATGTTAATTAAAGATCATGTGTTAAAAAATCTTTAGGCTCAACAGTAATAAAAATAACTTCTTCATATAAAAGATTTAATAGTTGGATAGGAGAGTGAAATGGGTTAGTGGGAGGTGAGTTTGGGCACTTTCATGCTGGATAATGACAACACTGATGTGAAACCAACTCAAGCTTTTCACTTGAAATTGACACCCTGGCATTAACAGCCTCAGGGGCCTCAGCTGTTCTTGCTGAGACTTACTGTAGCTATCTGCCATACCTGAATCTCCCTGGCATTCCACGACCCTTCTATTTTAATATAGTGATGCTGATCCATTGACAGTAACTTTTCGCTCTGTGTTGAAAGGCTTGCATTATCTGTTACATGTCAGATTGACCTGCCTTAATTTGATCTGTACATCCTAGAAATTTTACAAATTATTTTTATTAACATTTTATTGGTACATAATTGACACATAATTCACTACACATATTTAAAGGGTAAAATTTGATATTTGCACATACGAAGTCAATGCCACAATCCAGTTAACGATGGATCTATCATCTTCCAAAATTCCTTATGGTCTTTAGAAACCCTCCCTCCCTTCACCATTCTGTCATATACTTCAGCAGCCACCAATCTGATTTCTGTCACTATACATTTTTCTGTCTGTTTAGAATTGTACAGAATCATAATTATAAAATATTTGCTTTTTCTTGTTTATGTTATTTCACTCACTTTTTTGAGATTTATTTATGTTGATAAGTATAATAATAGTTTATTCCTTTATAATGCTGAATAGTATTCCATATTAATGTATTACATTTTGCTTATGCATTAACCTAAGATGTTCTCTTAGGTAATATCTAGGAGTGGGATATCAGGTTTATGAGGTTAGTATATGTTTAACAGTTTAAGAAACTACCAGACTCAGACTATTTCCCAAAGTGGTTGCACCATATCCACTAGTGTTTGTATGAGAGTTTCTTTTGCTCGGTAGGTTTACCAAGCTTTGGTATGTTTAGTGTTTTTGATCTTAGACATTCAAATAGTATGTAGAGGTATCATTTTGTAGTTTTAATTTGCATTTTCCTAATGATTTTTGATGATGAATATGTTTCTCCTGTGATTATTTGCCATCCACATATCATTATCAATGAAGTAATTATTCAAACGATTTTCTAATTTTTAAATTTTGGTTGTTTATTTTCTTATTATTGAGTTTTAAGACTTTATATACTCATAATATGGCATTTATCAAATTTGTAATTTGCAAGCACTTTAATTCAATTTGTAGCTAGATTTTTTTCAGTCCCTTAAGAATAGTTTTCAGAAACCACATGTATTTATTTTGTTATAGTCTGGTTTTTCAATTTGTCTTATGGGTCATGCATTTGATGTTGTTTCTAAAGAATATTTGGTTAAAAAAAGCTTCTAATATCTTTCCTTCCATTAGTTGCAGAGTTTTTGCCTTTATATTTGAATATAAGGCAAATTATTATTTATTTTTTGTATATCGTGTGCAGTACATATCAACACTTTTTGGCATGTGGATAGTTAACTGTTCTCACATCACTTGCAGAAAAACTAGTCTTTTATGCCAGAAAGTGCCTTGAACTTCTGTTAAATGTTTGTCCAAATTGGTGTGATTCTATTCTGTTTTATTTATTTTTCTTTCCTTTATGCCAGGTCCCTACTGTCCTGATTACTAAAGTTTTACAACAGGCCCCAAACTCAAATAGGGTGTATCTTCCAATGTTGTTCTTTTTCAATGTTGTGTTATCTGGCTTAAGTTCCTTTTCGTCTAGATGTGAATTTTTGAATCAGCTTATAAAGTAGTACCAAAATGCCTGTTTGAAATTTGATTGGGATTGTATTGAGTCCATAAATCTGCAGAAATATTCTGGAAGGATTAATATCTTAACATTCTGATTGATGGATACATCATATATGTTCATTTACTTGAATTTTTAAATTTTTATCAGCAATATTTTGTAATTTTCAGAGTACAAGTTTAAACAATTTTGTTAGATTTATCACCAAGCATTCCATGTTTTAATGCCATTTTAAATGCCATTGTTTAAATGAGATTGCCGTTTAAATGACATTATTTTCTTTATTTCAATTTCTGCTCAATTTCTGCTAGTATGTAGAAATGCAGTTATTTTTTGTATATTAGTCTTGTAACTTCAGCCTTGCTAAATTAGTCCTGGGAACATTTTTGAAGATATGATCATGCATTCTACAAATAAGAAGAGTTTACTTCTTCCTTTTTAAATTTCTTGTCCAGTGTTTTGTCTAGAACGGCCAGTACATTGTTGAATAGAAATACTGAAGATGCACATTCTACATATTTTTATGATTTTAGGAGGAAATCATTCAGTCTTTCATAGTTAAATATGATAATAACTGTAGGATCTTATATTAATACCCTTTTTCAAGTGGAGAAAATTTCCCTCTTTTCTTATATATCAATATATTTTATAGGGAATGAAAGTATAATTTTATCAATATTTTTGAATCTGTTGAGGTGATCTTATGTTGTTGTTGCTTAGTCTGTTTACACATCAATTAATTTCATTGATCTTTTAATGTTAAATAAAACAACATCCTGAAATAAACTCCAATTGGTCACAATGTACTTTCTTTTTTAAAAAAATATAGTTGTGTTGGGTTGTTAAATTTTGATAACAATTTTTGTGTCTATTTCCAGAAGTATATCCAGGTGTTTTTTTCCCTTATAATGTTTTTATCTGGTTTGGACATTACAGTAATGCCAGTCCCCAAAATGAGTTGAGTAATATTAAGCCTCATCAATTTTCTAGAAATGTTTGGCAGAATTCTGCAGTGAAGACATTTGGTGCTGAAATTTTCCCTATGGAAATATTTTTTTAAATGCAAACTTAATCCATTTGTTACATATAGAAATATTATTTTGAAAATTTTTATATTTTAAGCCCATCCATTTCATCATTTCATCACATTCTAAAATGTTTCCTGTTTATTTTATTAACCTTCTAACAGTCCATTCTGCAGGAGATCAGCCCTGGGATTTCTTTGGAAGGAATGATGCTAAAGCTGAAACTCCAGTACTTTGGCCACATCATGTGAAGAGTTGACTCATTGGAAAAGACTCTGATGCTGGGAGGGATTGGGGGCAAGAGGAGAAGGGGACGGCAGAGGATGAGATGGCTGGATGGCATCACTGACTCGATGGACGTGAGTCTGGATGAACTCCGGGAGTTGGTGATGGACAGGGAGGCCTGGCGTGCTGCGATTCATAGGGTCTCAAAGAGTCGGACACGACTGAGTGACTGAACTGAACTGAACTGAACATGTGCACAATTTGTACCTATCACACCACCTCGCCTGGTCCTTTTTTGATCATCTGTACTGTTTTCTTTTTTTGTGCCTGATCAGTCTGACTGGTGATCATCAATCAGACACCACTCCGTTGCTTTTATTTTTTTTTTAATCTAATATGATGTTCTCCACTTTTTGAGAACATATTTTGCATTATTTCAGTTCTTTTAAAATGTTAAACTGGGTTTTATGGCCCAGAATGTCATCTATCTTTGGAAATGTTTGGTATAATTTTGAGACAAGTGCTCGTCTTGCTGTCTTAAGGTAGAATGCTCTGTAAATATCTACCAGATCATATCTGCTGCTGCTGAGTTCCTCCTTATCTTTGTAGATTTCCTGTCAAAAAGTTATATCAGTTGAAGATAGAAGGTTAATGAAAACACCAACGCTAATTTTGAATTTCTCTATTTTCCCTGGTAGTTCTATCAGTTTTCACTTATCATTTAGAAGTAAAATATTTAGGATCACTAGATGGTTTTGAAACATTGAAATTTTATCATTATGTTATTTACCTCTTTTTTCTTGATTATTTACTTTGCATTGAAGTTATCTTTATCTGTTCTTAGTATTACTATATCTGCTTTTATTAAAAAAAAATCACTAATATTTGTTGCATAGTGTGTCCCCTGTTTTTGTACATTTAACCTATTTATGCTGCCGGGGTCCAGCCCCGGCTGATCCAGGGTATTCGAAGGAGAGACAGCATCGGCAACCTATTTATTTAAATATCCATCAAAGATATAAAGAGTAATAGAATGAGGATAGCTCAGTGAGGAAATTCAGTGGAGAAAAGAGGCTGAATAATTCAGCCAGAAGGTGAGAGAAAGAACGACATAGGGAGACCAAGTTTCGGTGAACAAGGCCCGCACTTTATTTTCCAAAGTAGTTTTTATACCTTAAATTATGCATAGGGGATAATGGGGGAAGGGGTAGAGTCATGCAAGGACAGCAGTTCCTGGTCCTAATCGAAGCCAGGCTTTCAAGCTTATCATATGCAGAAGTTCAGGTGATTTACGTCATCTTCTGGCCAGGAGGCCTGTTAACATTTTAAGACCCTTTCTTCAGAAAACTTATTTTTCTCTAAAGGTGATTGGTCAGGAGCCACCCTCCAAAAGCATTAGATAAAGTTGCATTCCTATAGGGCAAAGGTGTGGTGGGCTTATTCAAGAAAAGAATTAACTCAAGGGTCCAAGGTTACAAACATTGAGGCTACTACTTACATTTCTATACACCCATTATATCAATCAATACACTGCCAAGGACACAGTAGGTAAGGGATATGGAGACTTAGCAGCAAACATTGGCCCAACAAGTGAAAAACCCTTCACCAATACAATTTCCAATCAATCTTTTAACTACTCAAAGGAATCTGTGTTTAGACAGTTTAGAACATCTCCTGCTCTCACAGTTGGGAGGCTCTGAACAATCACATGTGGCCGGAAAAACCTATTCAGGCAGGCTAGAGGATTTCCAAAGGAGTTTGTAGGTTGAAACACTGTCACACCCAGGAATTATTAACTGGAGCTGTAAGCTAACTCTTTTTTCAGAGAGGTAGTGGGGGACAGCCCCCCATAAAGTCAGAGGTGTAGGTGAAAGCACAAGCAGAAAGTAGGCAGACTCTGGTTTTGGGGGTAGATGCTCGAGAATTTCCAGGGGACTCCTGAGGCTCCATCCTGCCTTTGCGTATGCCAAGTCTCCTTCCTCATGACCTTTGTCATGGGCGGAGCTCCTCACACTGGCTCCCGGCAGTGATAGAATTCCAGTTGAGCTATTCCAGATCCTGAAAGATGATGCTGTGGAAAGTGCTGCACTCAATATGCAATATGCACTCAATATGCAATATGCCGGCTCCCGGCAATACTGTATCTTTATATTTGACATAAGTTCCGTAAACTGAACTGAAGTGAAAGTCTCTCAGTTCTGTCTGACTTTTTGTGATCCCATGGACTTTACAGTCCTTGGAATTCTCCAGGCAAGAATACTGGAGCAGGTAGCCTTTCCCTTCTCTAGGGGATCCTCCCAACCCAGGGATTGAACCCAGGTCTCCCACATTGCAGGTAGATTCTTTACCAGCTGAGCCACCAGAGAAGCCCAAGAATATTGGAGTGGGTAACCTGTCTCTTCTCCAGCAGATCTTCCCCACCCAGAAATCCAACCAGGATCTCCTGCATTGCAGGCAGGTTCTTTACCAACTGAGCTGTAAGAGAGTACATAATTTGATTATTTAGAAAAATCAACTCTGTAAATATTTTTAGTTGGTTATTTAGACCATTTTGATTTAAATTAATTATCAGTTTATTTGGGATTTCACCATTTTATTATCTGTTTCTGTCTGTTCTATTTCACTGAGAAACCTTTGTGATGACTGTTTAAAGTCTTTGTCAGATAATTTTATCAACTGAGTCATCTCTGTGTTCAGTTCAGTTCAGTTGCTCAGTCGTGTCCGACTCTTTGTGACCCCATGAATCGCAGCACGCCAGGCCTCCCTGTCCATCACCAACTCCCGGAGTTCAGTCAAACTCATGCCCATCGAGTCAGTGATCCCATGCAGCCATCTCATCTGCTGTCCCCTTCTCCTCCTGCCCCCAATCCCTCCCAGCATCAGAGTCTTTTCCAATGAGTCAACTCTTCACATGAGGTGGCCAAAGTACTGGAGTTTCAGCTTTAGCATCATTCCTTCCAAAGAAATCCCTGGGTCTCCTTGCAGTCCAAGGGACTCTCAAGAGTCTTCTCTGTTAATTATCTTCCCTTTTATAAATTGCCATTTTCTTATTTTTTGTGTATGGTGAGTGATTTCAGTTGCATCCTATATGAGTTTACTATGAGAGTCTGTATTTTATTTAAGTATTCTATTTTAGCAGGCAGTCATCTTAAGTTTAATGCACAAGTCCTAGTCTGCTCTTCTGAGGTGCACTTGTAATGACAGTTTTGATTTCAGAGCCCTTTCAAAGTGCTATTCTGGCCGGCCTCATTTGCTGTGTGGCGATGGGTGGAGACTCTGAGTATCTGGATGCTCTTGATTTGAGTCAATGTTGGATAATTAGGGATCTGCCCAGGACATCCTTTGTAGGCTTAAAAAAACATCACTTTCTTTTTTAAGTTAGGTAAGTTTCAGGTGCATACCATTGTAGTTCAGCATCTGTATACACCACAGTGCGATCACGACCACAAGTCCAGTTAAGAGCCCAACTCTTAACCTCGCCTTCCTCTCTGGTAACCATGAACCTGTTATCTAATGAGTTCATTTTGTTTGTTCATTTTTAAAAATCTTTTCTAAAAAACATTCCACTTATGAGTGAAATGATATGGTATTGTCTTTCTTATTTAACTTAGCATAATACCCTCAAGATCCATCCATGTTGTCACAAATGACAAGATTTCATTCTTTTTTACTACTAGTAAGGCATTAATTTTCTTTATGCATTAATTCATCCATGGACATGTAGATTGTTTCCGTATTGTGTTTATTGTACCATGCAATGAACATAAGGGTTTGCATGTCTGTTTAAATCAGTTTTGTGTTCTCCAGGTAAATATGCATAAGTGGACAAGCTGGGTTGGGTGGTAGTTCTAGAATCTTTTTTTTTTTTTTTAATTTTCTCCTTTCTGAGATCATACTTTCAATGCCACATGGGCGTAAGGATAGCTGCGACTTGCTGTCAATGGGCTGTAGTTGAAAATCCACACTCCTTGAAGCACCCACTCCCTCTGCCAATGCCACAGCACAGGGGAAGGAGGCTGTGCTGCGCCATCTGACACCACTTCCGCTCGTTGCCACTGTGGACGGGGGAAGGGTGTTCATATGTGCTTTTCTTTCTTTTTTTTCTGCTTTTCTTTTTTTTTAATTTTATTTTATTTAACTTTACCATATTGTATTGGTTTTGCCATATATCAAAATGAATCCTCCACAGGTATACATGTGTTCCCCATCCTGAACCCTCCTCCCTCCTCCCTCTCCATACCATCCCTCTGGGTCATCCCAGTGCACCAGCCCCAAGCATCCAGTATCGTGCATCAAACCTGGATTGGCGACTCATTTCATATATGATATTATACATATTTAAATGCCATTCTCCCAAATCATCCCACCCTCTCCCTCTCCCACAGAGTCTAAAAGACTGTTCTATACATCAGTGTCTCTTTTGCTATCTCGTACACAGGGTTATTGTTACCAACTTTCTAAATTCCATATATATGTGTTAGTATACTGTATTGGTGTTTTTCTTTCTGGCTTACTTCACTCTGTATAATAGGCTCCAGTTTCATCCACCTCATTAGAACTGATTCAAATGTATTCTCTTTAATGGCTGAGTAATACTCCATTGTGTATATCTACCCCAGCTTTCTTATCCATTCCTCTGCTGATGGACATCCAGGTTGCTTCCATGTCCTGGCTATTATGAACAGTGCTGCGATGAACATTGGGGTACATGTGTCTCTTTCCCTTCTGGTTTCCTCAGTGTGTATGCCCAGCAGTGGGATTGCTGGATCATAAGGCAGTTCTATTTCCAGTTTTTTAAGGAATCTCCACACTGTTCTCCATAGTGGCTGTACTAGTTTGCATTCCCACCAACAGTGTAAGAGGGTTCCCTTTTCTCCACACCCTCTCCAGCATTTATTGCTTGTAGACTTTTGGATCACAGCCATTCTGACTGGCGTGAAATGGTAGCTCATGGTGGTTTTGATTTGCATTTCTCTGATAATGAGTGATGTTGAGCATCTTTTCATGTGTTTGTTAGCCATCTGTATGTCTTCTTTGGAGAAATGTCTATTTAGTTCTTTGGCCCATTTTTTGATTGGGTCATTTATTTTTCTGGAATTGAGCTGTAGGAGTTGCTTGTATATTTTTGAGATTAGTTGTTTGTTGCTTCATTTGCTATTATTTTCTCCCATTCTGAAGGCTGTCTTTTCACCTTGCTTATAGTTTCCTTTGTTGTGCAGAAGCTTTTAAGTTTAATTAGATCCCATTTGTTTATTTTTGCTTTTATTTCCAATATTCTGGGAGGCGGGTCATAGAGGATCCTGCTGTGATGTATGTCGGAAAGTGTTTTGCCTATGCTCTCCTCTAGGAGTTTTACAGTTTCTGGTCTTATGTTTAGATCTTTAATCCATTTTGAGTTTATTTTTGTGTATGGTGTTAGAAAGTGCTCTAGTTTCATTCTTTTACAAGTGGTTGACCAGTTTTCCCAGCACCACTTGTTAAAGAGATTGTCTTTAATCCATTGTATATTCTTGCCTCCTTTGTCAAAGATAAGGTGTCCATATGTGTGTGGATTTATCTCTGGGCTTTCTATTATGTTCCATTGATCTATATTTCTGTCTTTGTGCCAGTACCATACTGTCTTGATGACTGTGGCTTTGTAGTAGAGCCTGAAGTCAGACAGGTTGATTCCTCCAGTTCCATTCTTCTTTCTCAAGATAGCTTTGGCTATTCGAGATTTTTTGTATTTCCATACAAATTGTGAAATTATTTGTTCTAGCTCTGTGAAGAATACCGTTGGTAGCTTAATAGGGATTGCATTGAATCTATAAATTGCTTTGGGTTGTATACTCATTTTCACTATATTGATTCTTCCAATCCATGAACATGGTATATTTCTCCATCTATTAGTGTCCTCTTTGATTTCTTTCACCAGTGTTTTGTGGCTTTCTATATATAGGTCTTTAGTTTCTCTAGGTAGATATATTCCTAAGTATTTTATTCTTTTCGTTGCAATGGTGAATGGAATTGTTTCTTTAATTTCACTTTCTATTTTCTCATTATTAGTGTATAGAAATGCAAGGGATTTCTGTGTGTTGATTTTACATCCTGCAAATTTACTATATTCATTGATTAGTTCCAGTAATTTTCTGGTGGAGACTTTAGGGTTTTCTATGTAGAGGATCATGTCATCTGCAAAGAGTGAGAGTTTTACTTCTTCTTTTCCAATTTGGATTCCTTTTATTTCTTTTTCTGCTCTGATTGCTGTGGCCAAAACCTCCAAAACTATGTTGAATAGTAATGGTGAAAGTGGGCACCCTTGTCTTGTTCCTGACTTTAGAGGAAATGCTTTCAAGTTTTCATCATTGAGGATAATGTTTGCTGTGGGTTTGTCATATATAGCTTTTATTATGTTGAGGTATGTTCCTTCTATTCCTGCTTTCTGGAGAGTTTTTATCATAAATGGATGTTGAATTTTGTCAAAGGCTTTCTCTGCATCTATTGAGATAATCATATGGTTTTTATTTTTCAATTTGTTAATGTGGTGTATTACATTGATTGATTTGCGGATATTGAAGAATCCTTGCATCCCTGGGATAAAGCCCACTTGGTCATGGTGTATGATCTTTTTAATGTGTTGTTGGATTCTGATTGCTAGAATTTTGTTAAGGATTTTTGCATCTATGTTCATCAGTGATATTGGCCTGTAGTTTTCTTTTTTTGTGGGATCTTTGTCAGGTTTTGGTATTAGGGTGATGGTGGCCTCATAGAATGAGTTTGGAAGTTTACCTTCCTCTGCAATTTTCTGGAAGAGTTTGAGCAGGATAGGTGTTAGCGCTTCTCTAAATTTTTGGTAGAATTCAGCTGTGAAGCCGTCTGGACCTGGGCTTTTGTTTGCTGGAAGATTTTTGATTACAGTTTCAATTTCCGTGCTTGTAATGGTTCTGTTAAGATTTTCTATTTCTCCCTGGTCCAGTTTTGGAAAGTTGTACTTTTCTAAGAATTTGTCCATTTCTTCCACGTTGTCCATTTTATTGGCATATAATTGTTGATAGTAGTCTCTTATGATCCTTTGTATTTCTGTGTTGTCTGTTGTGGATCTCTCCATTTTCATTTCTAATTTTATTGCTTTGATTTTTCTCCCTTTGTTTCTTGATGAGTCTGGCTAATGGTTTGTCAATTTTATTTATCCTTTCAAAGAACCAGCTTTTGGCTTTGTTGATTTTTGCTATGGTCTCTTTTGTTTCTTTTGCATTTATTTCTGCCCTAATTTTTAAGATTTCTTTCCTTCTACTAACCCTGGGGTTCTTCATTTCTTCCATTTCTAGTTGCTTTAGGTGTAGAGTTAGATTATTTATTTGACTTTTTTCTTGTTTCTTGAGGTGTGCTTGTATTGCTATGAACTTTCCCCTTAGGACTGCTTTTACAGTGTCCCACAGGTTTTGGGTTGTTGTGTTTTCATTTTCATTCGTTTCTATGCAAATTTTGATTTCTTTTTTGATTTCTTCTGTGATTTGTTGGTTATTCAGCAGCGTGTTGTTCAGCCTCCATATGTTGAAATTTTTAATAGTTTTTCTCCTATAATTGAGATCTAATCTTACTGCATTGTGGTCAGAAAAGATGCTTGGAATGATTTCAATTTTTCTGATTTTACCAAGGCTAGATTTATGGCCCAGGATGTGATCTATCCTGGAGAAGGTTCCATGTGCGCTTGAGAAAAAGGTGAAATTCATTGTTTTGGGATGAAATGTCCTATAGATATCAATTAGGTCTAACTGGTCTATTGTATCATTTAAAGTTTGTGTTTCCTTGTTAATTTTCTGTTTAGTTGATCTATCCATAGGTGTGAGTGGGGTATTAAAGTCTCCCACTATTATTGTGTTATTGTTAATTTCTCCTTTCATACTTGTTAGTATTTGTCTTACATATTGCGGTGCTCCTGTGTTGGGTGCATATATATTTATAATTGTTATATCTTCTTCTTGGATTGATCCTTTGATCATTATGTACTGACCTTCTTTGTCTCTTTTCACAGCCTTTGTTTTAAAGTCTATTTTATCTGATATGAGTATTGCCACTCCTGCTTTCTTTTGGTCCCTATTTGCATGGAAAACCTTTCTCCAGCCCTTCACTTTCAGTCTGTATGTGTCCCTTGTTTTGAGGTGGGTCTCTTGTAGACAACATATGTAGGAGTCTTGTTTTTGTATCCATTCAGCCAGTCTTTGTCTTTTAGTTGGGGCATTCAACCCATTTACATTTAAGGTAATTATTGATAAGTATGATCCCGTTGCCATTTACTTTATTGTTTTGGGTTTGAATTTATACACCTTTTTTGTGTTTTTCATTGGGGAAGAACAGGTATTGGCAAAAAGCTTCTGGTCCTGCTTTGCCAACCCTTATCCCAGGCCTTTGTCTGGAGAGACTGGGTTTTCCTTGGAGCATTTTTGGTTTGTGCCTTTAATGGTTCTGAATTGCAGGCTTCTCTATCAGCCAACCCATTAGATATGGGAGATTAAAAAACAATCACAGAAACCCTGGGATCTGTTCCTAGTCAGTCCAACTTTCTCTCGCCTCCTTTCATAGCCTCTCACTATTATCTGTTGTAGTGGGACCTCACTTAGTGAGGAAGATTAGGAAGAAAGAAATTTAAACTCTACTGTCACTAAAATACATCTTTTTAAAATATACTGTGGAATTGCCTATGTGTGGAAGCCAGTTTATGAAATGCTTATACAAGAATGAGATAATTCTAAATATTTGTCTTTCTCTGTTTTTAAGCTTATTTTACCCCTCCTTCCCCCCTGGTATAAGCTACTCAAGAAAATGATGACTTTAGTAAAAGAAACACAGTGGCATAGATAAAGTTTCCAACTAAGAAGCCATCATTCAGCTACTGCAGGACTTTAGGAAAATTATTTGGCTTCTCATTCCCAATTTATTTCCAAAAAGGAAATGGATATGGTAATATGTTGTATTCCTCAACACTTAATTTTCATCTTGTGTGCTGTTTCTCAGTCAGTCAGAATAGCTACATGCCCCTTGCTTTAAATAAGATTTACTCTAATTTAGTGCAATGGGTCAGCAGGCACTTCTCAAACCTTTTGTTGAAGGCTCTGAGAAAGAAAAGTCAGTCTTTTTCCAGCTGGATGTGGTCAAGGAACATGTGAACCCAGCTGCTTTTTTCATCTGTTTTGCAACCATGAGGTAAGCCAGACCCAGGATAAAAATCTATCCTATGAGTACACAATTAAAAAAAAATCATGGATCATTGAGAATATTGATGAAATATTGAATCAAACAACCCTGAAGACTATCCTTTTCCTGGAATCTTCAAATGTGATTTATTATTTTTAAAAGTTAGTCAATCTTGTTAGAGTTGAGTGGTATAACTTAAAGAATCCTAACTAATGTAGAGAATAATAATAAACCCCAGCTTATTAGAACAATGAGAATTAAATGAGATAATGAATATACTATAATTTCAGGTACAGAGAAGGAGTTCAGTAACCAAAATAATCAGTGTTAGGTCTTTTCAAATGGAGATCAGAGAGAGGTTGATTAATCCCATATGTAATATAACAATTCAAATTTTTGGAAACAATATATTAACTGTAGCTATTCCCCCTTCTTTGTGTTATAGATAAATCAACCAGAAAATAAGCATATTAACTTGTGCATTTGAATATTGAGCTTGACTCAATAACTTAGATTACTCCTAGACAGAGGCTTCCCAAATCTATTTCAAACTATTTTTTTGCTGTTGCTGAGGTTCACTGAAAGCATTTTAGCTTAGAGTATTGTTTAAGTATTGTTACTTATCCATCAATTTTATTAAGAAAAATAAGCATTCTGTCATCTAGGAATATTTACTTTCAAATTTGGCACTTTTAATTACTTATAGAAAATTTAATGAAGTTTTATTATAGAAAATATAGTAAATGTGTGTTCTGTGTGTATGTATCACCACATTCAGATAATATGGTCTAAAAAGAAACATATTAGGAGACTTAGATGTGTCAAATTATTTTAAAATGTAGGCTACCAAATTCATACTTACATTCTGTTCCCTGGATAGTCTATATTCCCAAATATTTATACCTTACCAAGTTTAAATCAATACATTTACTCACCAATATTATAGAAAGTTCACAAAAGATCTACATGCCTTCCTTATATATCTTTACTCTGATGAGACATTAAAACAATAAGTAGATTCAGAGTTGCTGACTGTGCAGTCAGCCAAGATTGTCAAAGCTATCACAATCATTAGTACCAGAATTTTTTAAACATTTTAACTCAGAGTTTAAATTTCCCTGAATGCAGCTTATCAATTTCAATGTTAACATCATGCATATTACTAATACATTTAAACACTAATATAAGCAACTCTAAGTCTTAGTCTGCACTTGGTGAGTAATTTGATATTCTAGGGTAAAACTACTTTCAGAAGAGAAAGGTACTGCAATTTAAAAACTTACTTGAAGAAAATGCAAAATTAAAATTATAATGTTTTAAAATTCTGATTATACAGTGGAAGTGAGAAATAGATTTAAGGGCCTAGATCTGATAGACAGAGTGCCTGATGAACTATGAAATGAGGTTAGTGACATTGTACAGGAGACAGGGATCAAGACCATTCCCATGGAAAAGAAATGCAAAAAAGCAAAATGGCTGTCTGGGGAGGCCTTACAAATAGCTGTGAAAAGAAGAGAAGTGAAAAGCAAAGGAGAAAAGGAAAGATATAAACATCTGAATGCAGAGTTCCAAAGAAGAGCAAGAAGAGATAAGAAAGCCTTCCTCAGTGATCAACGCAAAGAAATAGAGGAAAACAACAGAATGGGAAAGATTAGGGATCTCTTCAAAAAAATCAGAGATACCAAAGGAACATTTCATGCAAAGATGTGGCTCGATAAAGGACAGAAATGGCATGGACCTAACAGAAGCAGAAGATATTAAGAAGAGGTGGCAAGAATACACAGAAGAACTGTACAAAAAAGATCTTCATGACCCAGATAATCACGATGGTGTGATCACTGACCTAGAGCCAGACATCTTGGAATGTGAAGTCAAGTGGGCCTTAGAAAGCATCACTATGAACAA
Organism: Bos indicus; assembly: GCF_029378745.1. Classification (NCBI taxonomy): domain Eukaryota; kingdom Metazoa; phylum Chordata; class Mammalia; order Artiodactyla; family Bovidae; genus Bos; species Bos indicus. The sequence goes on from NC_091773.1 coordinate 79,109,395, forward strand.
AGCTAGTAGAGGTGATGCAATTCCAGTGGAGCTATTCCAAATCCTGAAAGATGATGCTGTGAAAGTGCTGCACTCAATATGCCAGCAAATTTGGAAAACTCAGCAGTGGCCACAGGACTGGAAAAGGTCAGTTTTTATTCCAATCCCAAAGAAAGGCAATGCCAAATAATGCTCCAACTACCACACAATTGTACTCATCTCACCCGCTAGTAAAGTAATGCTCAAAATTCTCCAAGCCAGGCTTCAGCAATATGTGAACCGTGAACATCCTGATGTTCAAGCTGGTTTCAGAAAAGGCAGAGGAACCAGAGATCAAATTGCCAACATCAGCTGGATCATGGAAAAAGCAAGAGAGTTCCAGAAAAACATCTATTTCTGCTTTATTGACTATGCCAAAGCCTTTGACTGTGTGGATCACAATAAACTGTGGAAAATTCTTCAAGAGATGGGAATACCAGACCACCTGATCTGCCTCTTGAGAAATCTGTATGCAGGTCAGGAAGCAACAGTTAGAACTGGACATGGAACAACAGACTGGTTCCAAATAGGAAAAGGAGTTCAACAAGGCTGTATATTGTCACCCTGTTTATTTAACTTCTATGCAGAGTACCTCATGAGAAATGCTGGACTGGAAGGAACACAAGCTGGAATCAAGATTGCCAGGAGAAATATCAATAACCTCAGATATGCAGATGACACCACCCTTATGGCAGAAAGTGAAGAGGAAGCCTCTTGATGAAAGTGAAAGAGGAGAGTGAAAAAGTTGGCTTAAAGGTCAACATTCAGAAAACGAAGATCATGGCATCCGGTCCCATCACTTCATGGGAAATAGATGGGGAAACAGTGGAAACAGTGTCAGACTTTATTTTTCTGGGCTCAAAAATCACTGCAGATGGTGACTGCAGCCATGAAATTAAAAGACGTTTACTCCTTGGAAGGAAAGTTATGTCCAACCTAGATAGCATATTGAAAAGCAGAGACATTACTTTGACAACAAAGGTCCATCTAGTCAAGGCTATGGTTTTTCCTGTGGTCATGTATGGATGTGAGAGTTGGACTGTGAAGAAGGCTGAGCACTGAAGAATTGATGCTTTTGAACTGTGGTGTTGGAGAAGACTCTTGAGAGTCCTTTGGACTGCAAGGAGATCCAGCTAGTCCATTCTGAAGGAGATCAGCCCTGGGATTTCTTTGGAAGGAATGATGCTGAAGCTGAACCTCCAGTACTTTGGCCACCTCATGCGAAGAGTTGACTCATTGGAAAAGACTCTGATGCTGGGAGGGATTGAGGGCAAGAGGAGAAGGGGACGGCAGAGGATAAGATGGCTGGATGGCATCACTGACTCGATGGACGTGAGTCTGAGTGAACTCTGGGAGTTGGTGATGGACAGGGAGGCCTGGTGCACTGTGTTTCATGGGGTCGCAAAGAGTCAGACATGACTGAGCGACTGATCTGATCTGATCTGATTCATTTAGTTGCATAAGTGCATAGCAGGATACCCAGGTTTGATCCCTGGGTCGGGAAGACCCCTGGGAAAAGGGAATGTAACCCGCTCCAATATTCTTGCTGGAAGAATCTCATGGACTGAGTAGCCTGATGGGCTACAGGCCATGGGGTCGCAGAGTTAGGCACGACTGGCTGACTTATGCTAGTTCTACCTTAGTTGTATAAAACTCACTTTATATAAACCATCTGTATTAACAAGGCTGTAGGATAGAACCTTTTGCCCTTCTGGCCGCGATGGCTAGGTTATTATGCAGAAAAGTGGTAAAATTTGGAAATATATGACTACTAAGCTTCCCTGGAAGCTCAGCTGGTAAAGAATCTGCCTGTAATGCAGGAGACCCTGGTTCGATTCCTGGGTTGGGAACATCCCCTGGAGGCGGGCACGGCAACCCACTCCAGTATTCCTGCCTGGAGACTCTGCATGGACAGAGAAGCCTGGCGGGCTGCAGTCCATGGGGTCACAAGGAGCCAGACACCCCTGAGCGACTAAGCACGCACACAGCACGTGGTCACTAAGGTGGAGAAATGAACATTGTCCTTTTAATTCCATCAGTGCTCTTGCTTTAACTCAATATTACCTCCTTTGGCTTAGACGATTTTATGGACATGGTTTCAGGACATGATTTTAGTCAAAAGTCCTATTTCAAGAACTCGGGTGTTATATCATATGAAGAACATCAGCTTAGCCAGCTGTTGTCACCATTCAAGTTCAAGCTGTTTCCAAGAAGCATCTTCCCCCAGTCGTTTCATTTGCTCGTTTGGGGAGGATGATCTGGCACTGAATGCCAAGGCTAGCTGTGATTATGATGGTCAAGACTGATTTGGTGAGCCTCAAGTGGGCCATCGCGTCTTTGCAAATCGAATGGTCTGAATTGCTGCCAGGACACATTGGAGTGTACTTGATAGATATACTGAGTAGCACTGTTAATGGTGATGGTGCCATATTTTGCTCTAGTGAAGGTGAATGTGAACTCTGCACTGGGACCTGCTGGAAGTGTAGTCATTTAACCAGAACAAAGTACCTCTTCGGCACTGGAGGCCGGTAACAGAGCCAAGAGTCTGACCTACACCGTTAAAATGAAATGCAGGCTGAGCATGAAACTCAGTTAATTTTGGCAGCGTACAGAAACACCCACGTTATCTAGGTCAGCTGTCTACATTTTCTTTTCTCTGGATGATTGCTAAACTCTTCACTTTCTATAAACAAGAAAAAAAGAAAAAGATCTGAGATCTAACAGTGGTTTGACTTAGTTGTAAAGATTAAATAGATGTTCAAATATCACTGAGAATAGCCTCCAATTATTCAGCAAGAGAATTAGATCAGAAACATAAAAATTATTTCCTTTGTACTTTGTCTCACAAATATATCTTTAATTAGAAGAAAGCGGCGATTTGTGTATATTTCCTGTCTGTTTGCCCCAGGCAATCACAACCCCCTGAATTGACCTGTCCATCAAGAGAAAAGAGAGCTGAACTAAAGGTTGAACTTTTAAACCTGTGATACAAGCAAGATTCTACCAAGGAGAAGAAAAACCAAAAAAAAATGACTTTCACAGATGCTGCTACATTGTGCAATGGAGGAAAGAAACTACAGGGTGAAGTGACCTGCGTGAAAATGGTTTTGCAGAAATGACCATTTACACGTTTGCATGGTTTCATCATGGAGTTAAATGACTTATTTTTAAGACAAAGGAAGTACGCATCACACTTCTGAGGCTATGTCTCTAAGACATTCCAGGAGCACATGTTCGCTTACCTGGAGCGTTAGGGCATCTTCTCTGGAAAAGTTATCTGCACTGCAGCACTGCCAAGTCCTTGTTCCTCACGGGTTATGTAAGAGAGCTCGTTTACTTACGCACGGTTTCAACTGGGGCAGAGAACAACTTTTATTAAGATTAGTATCAGACTTTGCAACAATTGAAACACATTATAAATTGATGAAAGAGTTGATAGATCTTTTCTCCTCAAAGAGGAGAAAATTTGCCACCTAAGGAGGCAGGACCTAATTCCTCGGGAACACCGGGATACCATCTTACTGCTCCTCAGTTTCAAGAATCTTCACTTTACTTGGGTCTGCTTTTCCTAGATCTTGCTTCTGTACATGCACCCTTCTAATGACAATGTCTCCTTCCGGCTCTCCTCTTATACCTGTTAATCATCAACTAATCCTCACTCCACTTCACCATATGAACACTTCATGTCTTCAACTTGGCATAAGCTGAGATTTGGGAAGTTTTTATATGACACACCCAGGAGTTTGGAATTTACATTTATGTAAAGGGGAACAGTGAAATATATTTTGACCAAGTAGGAAAATTACACCCTCCAATTTAATTATATCAACAATAATAATATTACGTATTCCTATTTTTATATAGCAAAATATGGCACAGAAAATCTAGCACATTTTCAAATTGGCTTTTAGGACTTTGGAAAAGTGTGTAAAAATGGATTTTGTGAGGGCTGGAAGATTTCCTAGTAAGAACCCGTCATTTTGGAGAGTGATGGAGAAGAGAGATAAAAAGAGCATGCAGCAGAACAAGGCAAACTGTGCCTTGCCAAGTGTTTTAACTGTCAAGAGAAGTTTCTGACCCAGTGAAATGAAAAATCCATGAAATGCAATGAGGCTGAGAAGCTTCTATGAACTAACTCTATCTGTCCTTTTGGTCTAGCACAGAGATTGACTTCATCAAGTAAAAAGGACTGGGCATCCTTGAAAGATTTAGCCTCAGTTTGTGGGGAACAAATTTGAGTGCTCCAGTGATATGTTAAGGCATTTTGAAACAGCCAACCCTTGTGGCTCTTGCCTGACGCAAACTGAAGAGGAAAAGGGGGTCAGGGCATGATGGCAAGTAATCTGGTACTAACAAACTTGAATCCACATCGGCAGTAGAGTGCATGGATGCTTGGGATGAGTCTGGGAAAGTGTTTTGACAATGTTCATGCAGTCATGCATAAGTAGGCCAATCACAGAATTTTCCAAAAGCCCAGGAATTTGCTTTATTTTTTGAGCCAAGTTTCTTTCTCATTTTGCCAAAAGAGGAACTATAGTTTTGGGAACAATATCTTAGGTACTTATCCTGTACCAGGGGTCCATGAGATGACCAGATACGTGAATTCTTCTCTCTGAAAATGAATGACCAAGCGAGCAATTGTAGATCCATTGGCAAGTGATGGATTTAGCTCTGTTTCTCAATGCACAGCTCATCCAGTAAGGCCTTTGCTCCGGCTTCCAAGGCATAATATTTAATGTTCAGTACTCAAGTACCCACATGAGTTCTATATTCTCTGCTATTCATAGAACCCACTACACTTTAATAATCCTTGTCTTAATGATAGCAATTTAGTTGGATTTTAGAATAAGACTGCTGGCATCAGATTGTAGCTTCACCAAGCACCAGATGTGCCCTTGGGCAAGTGCCTTAAGGTATTATTCTTTTTAATTAATTAATTTATTTTCTTTGAAGGCTAATTACTTTACAATATTGTAGTGATTTCAGTTTCCTTATCCATAAGGGCTTCCCTTATAGCTCAGTCAGTAAAGAATCTGCCTGCAGTGCAGGAGACTGGGGTTTGATTCCTGGGTCAGTAAGATCCCCTGGAGAAGGAAATGGCAACTCACTTCAGTATCCTTGTCTGGAAAATCTCATGAACACAGGAGCCTGATGGGCTGCAGTCCATGGGATCGCAAAGAGTCAGGCACGACTGAGCAACTAGCACACTTACTTCCTTATCAGTTAGGCTGGATATAATAGTATAGGGTTATTTTGATGTTAAATGAGATAATACGTAGAAAACCCAATGGAGGAGTCTCTGCATGTGGCAAATGGTCATTAAATATAAACTAGCTATCTCTTCGGTATTCTGAAGTATTGACTGCTTCCTAATGACATCAGTTTTCATCCTTTTTCCTTTAAAAACAATTCAGTTCATGTTTACTGAAACTAAGCTTCTCAAGCAAAGATTTCAGTGTAGAAACACAGCATGGTGTTAATATGCCCAGTCTACACTACTACTCCAGATTAAGGAGCCTATAGCCCAGGGGGTAAATCTGAAGGTGCTTACATAGGGATGGAAGTGGAGCAAAGACTCTCTTCTCCTTTGCTGATGAGTGAACACAAAGAAAGAAGGAGGAAAATCCAAAAGAAAAAGACAATTTCACTTTCAAATGTCTTACTTTGTGTATTGCTCTCATTTTATAAGAAGAGCTTGAATAATTTAATACCATTTCTCTTTATCTCAGGAAAAACTTTAGCATGCATGCACCTGATCATGAAGATAAATATGTTTATATTCCCCAAACATGCTTGTTTGGGGAATCTTAGAAATAAAAGTCATGTTTGGGTACTGGATTTGTTTTAGGAAGGATAAGAAGTATTGTGACATTTGGCAAGTGAATGTTTCTTTGGATTAAAGAGCTATGCTCGTACACAGTTCTTGAGAGGCAATGTAGGGGAAAAAAGATGTCATTTGGAAAATGGGAAATATATTTGGAAAAGAAGGTGTGATTTCTTGATAAGAATTAATGTTTGATCTTTTGAGAAAGCAATAATGAATTCTAACCTCACTTAAATTCTTGATAATGAAGCACTAGACTTTTTACTTTCTGAAAATTTGAAGAAGCTATTTCTTGAGTTTTCCACAAAAGAAAATGTCTCAGAGTTAAAAACTCACTTGTCTTGATGCAAAAGCAGGAAAGCACAAACCTCTAAATTACAGAAATATTTGGAAGAAACAGAGCTGGGCAACAAGCACTAAATTCTGGATTTTTCTAGGTCCTGGAGTGAGTCAGCTTTGGAACACAAAATTTATAACAAGCAAGACATGTAGAACTTTGGATTTTTTCTAGGCAAATATTCAGACTGAATCATAAAGAATGATTAACCTTTATTTTTCCTTCTATAACCCTCATGAGCCATGCTAAATTAAGCAAGAAGCATAGTTCATATTTTATTGCTGTTCTCTCTCTAGGGATAGATTTTTTCCATTCCTCATTCATTTATTTTATTTCATCTAGTACCCTGTATATGTCTATTTAGTTTGATGATTACTGTCTATTTATTTTCTTGTGCGGCATGTCAGCTAAGGGAAAGAAAATGTCTATCTATCTCTGTCTATCCATCCACCCATCTATTCATCTATCCATCCCATCTATCATCTCAAGTAATGGTTGCAATTTAAATGAAACTTTATATAAATATTAATAGCTATTTTAAAATAAAATACTACTATTACCACATTATCAATAACTTTTATTCATTCTCACTTTCTTGATCAACATATCTAAATTTATGAGATTATTGATAGAAGGAGTGTCTTTATATTTGAAAGACTGAAAACCATTTTTGCAAGTCAGCACTTCCTGATGATATTAATTAGTGTGTATAACAAAATAAGAATACGTAGACAGATGGCTCCTGGAAATGCTCAGTGACAGGAAGAAGAATTGGATTCTTAAACATAAACCTTTACTGAGCTTTTGGTCTACTCATGTGTTATGTGCATGAAATATTCTTCAAACACGTACTGACCGAAGGATTTTTCTATGCAAAGCCTTTTGAAGGACTGGTTTTGGAAGAATATGGTTGTCAAATGTTGAAACTTACCTCTTCTGGGTATATTTTAAAGTATGCAGTGTCATGGAACTGCTCTGCTCATAGATATTAGTATGAGTTTTGTGACATAGTATCCTCATTTGTAAAATTAGGAGCTTGAGGAGATGATTTGTAAGATTTCTTTGTTCCTTGTGAGTCAGATAATTTTTATTATATAATTTTGTGCTAAAAATTACCATAATAAATTTACACTGGAATGTTCAGGATGAGTAATTCATTGTTCATTAGTAAACTCCATTTTACAAGAAAAATCATGTGGGTTGCAATTTTTAATTCAAGTAAAACTTACAAAATTTTGACTGTCTTGAAAGCCAAGTTCAACCTGCTTTCTGCTAAGATATACCTTTCACCAAGATTTTGTTCCACAGTCCTGGATGCTAATTAGGCTATGTTACTGTCAGGAATGTCATACAGAGTCTTTATAGCCCATATTCAAATAACTGAATCTGGAATGGAGATAGATAACTTTTTATTTCTTTACACTCAATGCTGGATATATTATTGTACCTTAATATCCCCAAATAAAGCAGAACATTATGGCAGAAAAAGCATTAACTAGGTCAAATAACAATTTTGAGCCTTATATTTCATCACTGTAAAATGAGAGAGTAATTTCTCTTGTCCATCTTATAAGTTGACTATGCAGTTTATCTTCTAAATTAAGAACCTTTTAAAAATGAAATGGGGCACTATAAATAATGATACCTAGTTAGCAGTTGTAGCCCCGTCTGTTCTGGACAACCTGGGGTGGATGGTTGTCTTTCCTAACAAGCGGGCCCAAGTAAAATAACGTGCAATGGAGGGCTGAAAACTTAGTAGGCCTGTGAATACACGGTCCTGTGAGGTCTTTTAACACAAATGCTCTTTTGATGAAGACATAGGGAGATGGTTGTGCTATTTCCAGTTTCTGAAAGGAGATAACAGGGTTACTTGGAGGGGGCTGTGAGACGAGAAAGTGCAAGACTGCTGATTAATAAATTAATGCTCTGAGTGCTTTAATGACTGGCTAATTGCTTGAGATAACTCCCTGTGTAGCAAAGGAATACAAATGTTATTACAGATATAAGGGAAACTGTCTCGAGCTTTTGTACCATAGCTGAGCAAATCATATATTCAGAAATTTTCAGGGTCCTTTTCTCAGATTAAGTAACATTTTAAAATGCATGGATAGGTGCTCCTGTCTAGAAATATTTAGGATATTTGTTTTTCATTTTGTTGTTTAACAGAAAATATTTTATTCAATATTACCTTCTGCTGGACTGTATAGGCATGTCTACAATAGAAATAGCCAAATGTAAACATCCAAGAATGGCAAGGCAGGTTTCCAATTTAAACTCCGTGTATTCTTTATTGAATTATGAAGAGGGTGGGAGACTGTGTCTGAATTACTATGCAAGATGAAATGTGAAGTGTTTGGTCTCCCACATTATATCCGTAGCATTCCAAAAATAAGATATTTGAAGTAAACCTTATATAAATCTCTCTAAGTCATTTGCCAGTATTATGATGGTATTCTGGAAACATATATATTGTTTGATCCTCACATTCACTTAAACTTGTCATCCAAACAGGGACTATTTATTATATGGAGGTAAGACTAATATGAAAACACCGATCAGTGCTGGGATCATGAAATCTACTTTGCCATTATTTACTCTAGCAATCTAACCAAAGTAATTCTTTGAAAAATCTTATTAGTCTAGATATGAGCCTCAGCCCCTGCAGTCAGCTATCTGTGATTAATTTATGCAGCTACTCGGCTCCATTTCCTATTAATAATGTGTTTATCATATAACTGTATTCAAGGACTTAGCCTTTTATCTGATTTATAAACACATTTAATACATTTTGCTGATGCAAGCTTTAATGTATTTAATAAAACAGCCTACAAACTTTATTATTAATGTGTAAATTTCATAGATAACTGAGACTATCTTCTATCTAGGTCATACTCTAAACAATTTATAACAATTTTTAATGTTTTATTTAGAAGCCTTTGGAATGTGGAATGAAGGGTTTGAAATGAGCCTGAGGCACCTGAGATTGCACACTTCTTTCAAGGGGTAGTTTTACAATTCTAATAGAGAGTCCATGCACACAGAACCCCCTGTGAAGCCTATTTTTAATGTAGATCTGGATAGATATACTATGGGCCATTTTTCCCTCTGAAATAAAACTCATGAGCAGGACAAAATTTATTTGGTTTAATTTTTTCCCCACAACATCTAAGTTACAGAGTTTCTACTCCAACACTCTGAACTCATCTTGTTTTAACATAGAGTTTACTTTCATGATACTAGGCTAGATGAATGGAAGACAGTTATAAACAATAACAAAATGCTTACCTTAATGCTGTGTTTAAGTCAGTGTTCAAAGATAGGTGCCAATCAAGTGGGATAGACTCCCGGATTATGCAAAGGATCTAGAAAGAAGGACACACGGAGAGAAATGCTATGGATAGGGAGGGAAGCTAACAGTAGTTTAAATAGCATGGAGCGAGTAGGCTGTCTCAGAATGAAGATAACTAAGGTGGTAATGAAAACATACACAGAATTCTAGTGGCCTTGTAGCATCTAGAAAGGCAGAAACTGGAGTGTTCTGGTCAAGACGCTACTACATGGCACCACCATGCTCTCTTTCGAAACTTACTCAAGTGACTGTCCTTTTAGGCTGTCTAAGAGCTGCCTGCCTGGACCGCTTTTGATTGTTGAAAATGTTACAGGAGACAAATCAACTTTACATCTGATCTTATATTTCTCAGGAAAATGTCTTCACATCATTTGTTTTCTCCAAAGTTGGGTCATTTAATAAAGTTACCCAGGTATCCTTCTATTTATTTTTCTCATTGTACGGTATTCAATTGGGCTTTTCCCAGTTTTTAATTGAAATATAGTTGAGTTACATTATTACATTATTTTCATATGTATAAAATAGTAATTTGACATTTTTAGATATTATGTAAGATGCAAACTTACTATAATATTACTGCCCAAGCCACCATGGAAGCCTTCAAGTTGGTGTTGGTTATCTATAAATCTTCTTCAGAAAAATGCCCATTTAGGTTCTCTGTCCAATTTTTAGTCAAGTGCCTGTTGTTTTTTTAATTGAGTTGTATGTGTTCTTTATATATTTCGTATGTTAACCATTTGCATCATTTGCAAATGTCTTCTCCCATTTGTTTCATTGTCTTTTGTTTTATTAATGACTTCCTTTGCTAGGAAAAGCTTTTTAGTTCGATGTGGTCCTATTTGTATTTTTGCTTTTGTGCCCATGCCTGAGAAGACAGATCCAGATAATACACCGATGAGGCTGATCTCAAAACTTACGGCCTGTGTTCTTCCAGGTGTTCTATGATTTCAGGTTTCACATTTCAGCCTTTAATCCATATTAAGTTTACTTTTGTATGGGGTGCAAAACAAAGTACTCCAGCTTTATACTTGTGTATGTACCTGTCCAGTTTTCCCAACACCATTTCTTGAAGAGACATTTACCCATTGTATATTCTTGCTTTATTTTTCACAGATTAATTGCCCATATAAATGCGGCTTGATTTCTGGGCTCTTCCTTCTGTTCCATTGATATGTATTTCTGCTTTTGTCCCAGTTCCATACTTTGTTGATTACTACAGCTTTGTAGTATTGTTTGAAGTCAGGGACCTTGATACTTCCAGATCTGTTCCTTGATAAGATTGTTTGGCTATCAGAATCTTTTGTCACTCCAATCAAATTTTAGAACTATTTGTTCTAGTTCTATAAAAAAAAATGCCACTGGAATTTGATAGGAATTGCACTGAGTCTGTAGATGCTTTGGGGGTATGGACATTTTAACTATATCAATTCTTCCAATCCATGAATATGGAATAGCTTTTCATTTATTCATATTGCTTTCACTTTCTTTCTTTATTGTTATAGATTTCATACGACAGCTCTTTCACCTTCATGATTAAGTTTATTTCTGTATATTTCTTATTTTTGATGTGATCATGAGTGGGTTGTTTTCTTGATTTATTTTTCTGGTAGTTTGTTATACCTGTGGCGGATTCATTTTGATATTTGGCAAAACTAATACAATTATGTAAAGTTTAAAAAAAAAAAAAAGAAATGCAGTAGATGTCTTATATTGATTTGTATTCTGTAACATCACTGAGTTTATTTATTATTTATAATAAGTTTTGGTTGAGTTTTTGGGGTTCTCTATATAGAGTATCATAACATCTGCAAATTATGTGCTTTACTTCTTTCATTCCAGTAGAGTGAGAGATGGGGATACCAGACGACCTGACTGCCTCTTGAGAAATCTGTATGCAGGTCAGGAAGCAACAGTTAGAACTGGACATGGAACAACAGACTGGTTCCAAATAGGAAAAGGAGTATGTCAAGGCTGTATATTGTCACCCTGCTTATTTAACTTCTATGCAGAGTACATCATGAGAAATGCTGGGCTGGAAGAAGCACAAGCTGGAATCAAGATTGCCAGGAGAAATATCAATAACCTCATATATGCAGATGACACCCCCCTTATGGCAGAAAGTGAAGAGGAACCAAAAAGCCTCTTGATGAAAGTGAAAGTGGAGAGTGAAAAAGTTGACTTAAAGCTCACATTCAGAAAACAAAGATCATGGCATCTGATCCCATCACTTCATGGGAAATAGATGGGGAAACAGTGGAAACAGTGTCAGACTTTATTTTTCTGGGCTCCAAAATCACTTCAGATGGTGACTGCAGCCATGAAATTAAAAGACGCTTACTCCTTGGAAGGAAAGTTATGACCAACCTAGATACCATATTCAAAAGCAGAGACATGACTTTGCCAACAAAGGTCCATCTAGTCAAGGCTATGGTTTTTCCAATGGTCATGTATGGATGTGAGAGTTGGACTGTGAAGAAAGCTGAGTGCTGAAGAATTGCTTTTGAACTGTGGTTTTGGATAAGACTCTTGAGAGTCCCTTGGACTGCAAGGAGATCCAACCAGTCCATTCTGAAGGAGATCAGCCCTGGGATTTCTTTGGAAGGAATGATGCTAAAGCTGAAACTCCAGTACTTTGGCCACCTCATGTGAAGAGTTGACTCACTGGAAAAGACCCAGATGCTGGGAGGGATTGGGGGCAGGAGGAGAAGGGGACGACAGAGGATGAGATGGCTGGATGGCATCACTGACTTGATGGACGTGAGTCTGAGTGAACTCCGGGAGTTGGTGATGTACAGGGAGGCCTGGCGTGCTGTGATTCATGGGGTCGCAAAGAGTCGGACACGACTGAGTAACTGAACTGAACTGAACTGATCTGAAAGTGGAAACAGTGACAGATTTTCTCGGGCTCCAAAATCTCTCTAGATGCTGACTGCAGCCACAAAATTAAAAGACACTTGACCCTTGGAAGAAAAGTTATGGCAAACCTAGACAGAGTGTTAAAAAGCAGAAATATCAAAGATCTGTATAGTCAAAGCTATGATATTTCCAATAGTCACCTATGGATGTGAGAGTTGGACCGTAAAGAAGGCTGAGAACAAAAGAATTGAAGTGTTTGAATTGCGGTGTTGGATAAGACTCTTGATATTCCCTTGGACTGCAAGGAGATCAAACCAGTGATTCCTAAAGGAAATCATTGGAAGGACTGATGCTGAAGCTGAGGCCCCAATATTTTGGCTACCTAATGTGAAGAGCCAACTAATTGTAAAAGCCCCTGATGCTGGGAAAGAGTGAGGGCAGGAGGAGAAGGGGGTAACAGAGGATGAAATAGTTGTATGGAATCACCAGCTTGATGGACATGAGTTTGAACAAACTCCAGGAGATAGTGAAGGACAGGGAAGCCTGGCATGCTGCAGTCCATAGGATTACAAGAGTCAGACACAGCATTACAAAGAGTCAGTCACAACTTAGTGACTAAACAGAAAATTCCAAGAAAATGTTGAGTAAAAGTGACACGAGACTGTGCCGTTGACTTGCTCCTGATCTTAGAGAAAGAGCTTTCAGCTTTTCACCAATGATTATAATGTTAGCTGTAGGTTTGTCATTTATTTCTGTTCAGTTGCTCAATTGTGTCTGACTCTTTGTGACCCCATGGACTGCAGCACGCCAGGCCTCCATGTCCATCACCATCTCCCAGAGCTTGCTCAAAATCATGTTCATTGAGTCAGTGATGCCATTCAGCCATCTCATCCTCTGTCCCCTTCTCCTCCTGCCTTCAATATTTCCCAGCATCAGGGTCATTTCCAATGAGCCAGTTATTAACATCATGTGGGCAAAGTATTGGGGCTTCAGCTTCACCATCAGTCCTTCCAGTGAATATTCAGGATTGATTCCTTTAGTATTAACAGGTTGGATCTCCTTGCAGTACAAGGACAATTCAAAGGCATCAATTTTTCAGCTCTCAGTTTTCTTTATAGTCCAACTCTTACTTCCACACATAACTATAGGAAAAACCACAGCTTTGACTACACAGACCTTTGTCCTTTGTTGGCAAAGTAATGTCTCTGTTTTTCAATATGCTGTCTAGGTTGGTCATAGCTTTTCTTCCGAGGAGCAATCATCTTTAATTTTGTGGCTGCAGTCACCATCTGCAGTGACTTCAAAGCCCAAGAAAATAAAATCTGTCACTGTTTTCATTGCTCCCCCATTTATTTGTGAAGAAGTGATGGGACCAGATGCCATGATTTTAATTTTCTGAATGTTGAGTTTTAAGCCAACTTTTTTACTCTCCTCTTTCACTTTCATCAAGAGGCTCTTTAGTTCTTCTTCACTTTCTGCCACAAGGGTGGTGTCATCTGCATATCTGAGGTTATTGATATTTCTCCCAGCAATCTTGATTCCAGCTTGTGCTTCATCCAGTCCAGCATTTCTCATCATGTTTTCTGCAAATAAGTTAAATAAGCAGGGTGACAGTACATAGCCTTGATGTACTCCTTTCCCAATTTGGAACCAGTCCATTGTTTCATGTCCAGTTCTAACTGCTGCTTCTTGACCTCCACACAGATTTCTCAGGTGGCAGCTAAGGTGGTCTGGTATTCCTGTCTCTTGTAGAATTTTCCAGAGTTTGTTGTGATCCACACAGTCAAAGGCTTTGGCATAGTCAATGAAGCAGAAGTAGATGTGTTTCTGAAATTCTGTTGCTTCTCTATGATCCAGCGGATGTTGTCAATTTGATCTCTGGTTCCTCTGCCTTTTCTATATCCAGTTTGGACCTCTGAAGATTCTTGGTTTGTGTACTGTTAAAGCCTAGCTTGATGGATTTTGAGCATTACTTTGATAGCATATGAAATAAGTGCGATTGTGCAGTAGTTTGAGCATTCTTTTGCATTGCCCTTATTTGGGATTGGAATGAAAACTGACCTTTTACAGTTCTGTGGCCATTGCTGAGGTTTCCAAATTTCCCTGCATGTTGAGTGCAGCACTTTAACAGCATCATCTTTTAGGATTTGAAATAGCTCAACTGGAATTCCATCACCTCCACTATCTTTGTTCGTAGTGATGCTTATTAAAGCCCACTTGACAAAGTGGACTTTATTATGTTAAGATATGTTCTTATTATTCCAACTGAGTTGAGAGTTTTTAATCTTGAATGGGTATTGGATTTTTTCAAAATGTTTTTCTGTATCTATTGAGATCAGATCAGATCAGATCAGATCAGTCGCTCAGTCGTATCCAACTCTTTGCGACCCCATGAATCGCAGCACGCCAGGCCTCCCTGTTCATCACCAACTCCCGAAGTTCACTCAGACTCACGTCCATCGAGTCAGTGATGCCATCCAGCCATCTCATCCTCTGTTGTCCCCTTCTCCTCCTGCCCCCAATCCCTCCCAGCATCAGAGTCTTTTCCAATGAGTCAACTCTTCGCATGAGGTGGCCAAAGTACTGGAGATTCAGCTTTAGCATCATTCCTTCCAAAGAAATCCCAGGGCTGGATGTGATTTTATCCTTTGTTTTTTTTTTTTTTTTAATGTGGTATTATTAATTGATTTGTGAATATTGAACTCTGAAAGAATTTTCATACTTATATCCCTGGAATAAATCCCACTTGATCATGATGTGTGATACTTCTACTGTGTTGCAGAATTCTGTTTGTTAATATTTTGTTGAAGACTTTTCTATCTATGTTTATTTGGGAAATTAGTCTATAATTTACTTTTTATTAGAAAGTGTCTTTGTCTAGTTTTGGTATCAATGTAATGCTGGATTCATGGAATGATTTTGGAAGTGTTCCCACCTCTTCAATTTTTTTTTTGGCAATAGGTCAAGAAGGATCTGTATTAACTCCTATTTAGATGTTTGGTATAATTCCCCTGTGAATCTGTCTAGCCCTTGACTTGTTTTTAGTTTTTTTTTTTTTTTTTTAAATTTTTTCATTTGTTTGTTTTTAATTATTAATTCAATTTCATTACTAGTCATTGGTCTGTTCAGATTTTCTATTTCTTCCTGACTCATTCTTAGATGATTTTATGTTTCTAGGAATTTATCTATTTCTTCTAAATTGTCTAAATTTCTGACAATTGTTTGTAATAATTGTTTGTAGTATTATTTTATGGTTGTTTTTATTTCAGTTGTATTTGTTGTAACTTCTTCCCTTTGATTTTTAGTTTTATTTATTTGAGCCCTCTTTCTTATTTTCTTGGTGAGTCTGGTTAAATGTTTATCAATTTTGTTTTTCTTTCCAAAAAAAGAGGTCTTAGTCTTAATGATATTTTCTATTCTTGTGGTTTTCTGGTTCTCTATTTCATTTATTTCTGCCCAGGTTTTTACTATTTCATTTCTTTACTAACTTAGGGTTTCCCTAATTCTTCTAGGTGCAAAGTTAGATTGTTTAACTGAGATTTTTCTGGTTTCTTGATGTAGGCCTCTCTTGCTATAAATTTCTCTCTTAGAACTGCTTTTGCCAGGTCTCATACATTTTTGAAAATTGTGTTTCTGTTTTCAGTTATTTCAGTGTATTTTTTTTCCTTTCAATTTCTTTGTTGACTCATTTTTTTTTTAGTAGCGTGTTGTTTAGTCTCTATATATGTATTTTTTTCCAGTTTTTGTCCTGTAACTAGTTCCTAGTTTTATTCTGTTCTGATTGGAAAAGATGAATGATATTATTTAATATTCTTAAATTCATTGAGGCTTATTTTGTGGCCTACCATGCACTACCCCTGGTAGCTCACTGGTAAAGAATCGCCTGCAATTCAGGAAACCCCAGTCCAATTCCTGGGTCAGGAAGACCTGCTGGAGAAAGGAAAGGCTACCCAATCCAATATTCCTTAGCTTCGCTGGTGGCTCAGCTGGTAAAGAATCGCCTGCAATGCAGGAGACCTGGGTTTGATCCCTGGGTTGGGAAGATCCCCTGGAGAAGGGAAAGGCTCTCCACTCCAGGATTCTGGCCTGGAGAATCCCATGCACTGTAAAGCAAAGTCCATGGACTGGTCACAAAGTGTCAGACACGACTCACTTTCACTGTCACTGTATCTGGGCTTCCCAGGTGACACCAGTGGTAAAGAACAGGCTTGACAATGCAGGAGAGGTAAAAGAAGAGGCTTTGATCCCTGGATCAGGAAGATCCCCTTGAGGAACGCACAGAAACCCACTCCAGTGTTCTTGCCTGGAGAACCCCTTGGACAGAGGTGCCTGGCGGGCTACAGTCCATAGGGTCGCAAAGAGTTGGGCACGACTGAAGTGATTTATGGAGAAGGCAATGGCACCCCACTCCAGTACTCTTGCCTGGAAAATCCCATGGATGGAGGAGCCTGGTGGGCTGCAGTCCATGGGGTCGCTAAGAGTCGGACACGACTGAGCGACTTCACTTCCCCTTCTCACTTTCATGCATTGGAGAAGGCAATGGCAACCCACTCCAGTGTTCTTGCCTGGGGAATCCCGGGGACAGGGGAGCCTGGTGGGCTGCCGTCTCTGGGGTCGCACAGAGTGGACACGACTGAAGCGACTTAGCAGCAGCAGCAGTGATTTAGCACTTGTACTGTTCTGGAGAATGTTCCACGCGCACTTGGAAAGAATGTATAGTGCTGGCTTTGGTTGGAATATTCCGTGGATATTATTAAGTTCATTAGGCTTAATATTTCACTTAAGGTCAATGTTTATTGATTTTCTCTCTGGATGACTTATCTGCTGATTTAGTAGAGTGTTGAATTCCCCTACCATTATTTTATTACTGTCAATTTATCCCTTTATGTTTGCGAACATTTTCTTTATAAATTTGAGTGCCCCTACGTTAGGTGCTTATGTATTTACAGGTGCTATATTCTCCTCCTGCACTGACATCCTTATTGTTCCAGACTGTCTTTCTTGGTCTCTTGTTACAGTCTTTATTTTAAAGTCTATTTTGTCTGGATGTTAATCTCCCAACTTTTTTCTTTTCATTTCCATTTGCATGAGCTGTCTTTCTCCATCCCTTCACTTCCAGCCTGTGCATGTTTTTAGCTCTGGGTTGAGTCTCTTGCAGGCAGCACATAGATGGTTACCGCTTTTCACCCCTTTAGTCACCGTTTGATTGGGGCATTTAGTCCGTTTACATTTAAAGTGATAATTGATAAGGGGTGTACTTCTTGACATGCTGTTATTTGCTTCTTGGTGTTTTTGTGGTCCTTCTCTGCTCCTCTTTTAATTTCTCTGCATGTGTTTTGATGGTTTTGTTTCGTATTATGCTTGGCTTCCTTTCTCTTTGTTGTTTCTCCTTTGTTTTGAGTGTGTCTATTCATTCTATGTTTTCTATTTGTATGTATGCATATAAACTGATAGTTAAGCTCAAACGTTTTCTAAAAGTTGCACATTTCTTACTTTCCCACCTTACTTTCTGTGTTGCTGACTTCATCTTCTGTACCTTTTCAATTCCTTGACTTATTGTTGTTACCGTTGATCCCTTTGGACTTTGCACTTCTGTCTTTCGTCTTCATACTGGCTTTTTACGTTCTTGATCCACTGCTTTTTGTATCAAATTGCATTTGATTTTTTTCATTCACATATTTTCGTATTTATTTAAGGAAGAGTCTTCAGTATTTCTTTTCAAGCCAATTTAGTGGTGACAAGCTTTTAGTTTTTGCTTCTCTGGGAAACTTTTATCTATTTTTCTTTTCTGCATGATAATCTTGCTGCATAGAGTATCTTTTTTGTAAGTTTTACTTTTCTTTGCTTTCAGCACTGTAATTACATCATGACATCCCTTTCTGATCTTTAAAACTTCTGTTGAAAAAACTCAATTTATAGTCTTAGGGCAGTTTCCTTGTATGTAACTCTGTTTTTCTCTCAATGCCTTTAAAATTATCTTCTTATCTTTAACATTTATCGTTTTAATTATGGCGCATGTTAGTGTGGTTCTTTTTGGGTTCGTGTTGTTGGGGACTCTACTTTCTGAACCTGGATATGTGCTTTCTACCTCATGTTAGGGATAAGAAAACCTTCCCAGTTTAGATTGATTAGGTGACAGTGGTGCGATTCATTTCAGCTCATAAGATTCTGCCTCTACACAACACATTAGCATTGCTATAATGAATTAAAAATAAAATAAATATTTCTTAATTACTCTTTCAACATACTACATGGTTCTAAGGGCCACTAAAGCAAAAAAAAAAAAAAAAAGTTTGCTATTTCCATACAGGTGTCATGTGAAAGGCAGAGAGAAGGGAGGGGAGAATGAAAAGGAAGGGTCCCCACTCAGCCTTCCTCCTCCTTCTGAGACATATTGCCTCATAAAGGAGACTTCTGAGTTCTCTGTAGACATTACAGGGAAATTAAAAAGAGCTGGGAAATAAAATCTTGGTTAGGAGATGGAGAAACTAGCCTATAGAAACATAGTTTTGTTCATTACTCTTACCACTTCTTAATTACTTTTTTCTCTGATTGCTGTGGCCAAAACTTCCAAAACTATGTTGAATAGTAATGGTGAAAGTGGGCACCCTTGTCTTGTTCCTGACTTTAGAGGAAATGCTTTCAATTTTTCACCATTGAGGATAATGTTTGCTGTGGGTTTGTCATATATAGCTTTTATTATGTTGAGGTATGTTCCTTCTATTCCTGCTTTCTGGAGAGTTTTTATCATAAATGGATGTTGAATTTTGTCAAAGGCTTTCTCTGCATCTATTGAGATAATCATATGGTTTTTATTTTTCAATTTGTTAATGTGGTGTATTACATTGATTGATTTGCGGATATTGAAGAATCCTTGCATCCCTGGGATAAAGCCCACTTGGTCATGGTGTATGATCTTTTTAATGTGTTGTTGGATTCTGATTGCTAGAATTTTGTTAAGGATTTTTGCATCTATGTTCATCAGTGATATTGGCCTGTAGTTTTCTTTTTTTGTGGAATCTTTGTCAGGTTTTGGTATTAGGGTGATGGTGGCCTCATAGAATGAGTTTGGAAGTTTACCTTCCTCTGCAATTTTCTGGAAGAGTTTGAGCAGGATAGGTGTTAGCTCTTCTCTAAATTTTTGGTAGAATTCAGCTGTGAAGCCATCTGGACCGGGGCTTTTGTTTGCTGGAAGATTTTTGATTACAGTTTCAATTTCCGTGCTTGTGATGGGTCTGTTAAGATTATCTATTTCTTCCTGGTCCAGTTTTGGAAAGTTGTACTTTTCTAAGAATTTGTCCATTTCTTCCACGTTGTCCATTTTATTGGCATATAATTGTTGATAGTAGTCTCTTATGATCCTTTGTATTTCTGTGCTGTCTGTTGTGATCTCTCCATTTTCGTTTCTAATTTTGTTGATTTGATTTTTCTCCCTTTGTTTCTTGATGAGTCTGGCTAATGGCTTGTCAATTTTATTTATCCTTTCAAAGAACCAGCTTTTGGCTTTGTTGATTTTTGCTATGGTCTCTTTTGTTTCTTTTGCATTTATTTCTGCTCTAATTTTTAAGATTTCTTTCCTTCTACTAACCCTGGGGTTCTTCATTTCTTCCTTTTCTAGTTGCTTTAGGTGTAGAGTTAGGTTATTTATTTGACTTTTTTCTTGTTTCTTGAGGTGTGCCTGTATTGCTATGAACTTTCCCCTTAGGACTGCTTTTACCGTGTCCCACAGGTTTTGGGTTGTTGTGTTTTCATTTTCATTCGTTTCTATGCAAATTTTGATTTCTTTTTTGATTTCTTCTGTGATTTGTTGGTTATTCAGCAGCGTGTTGTTCAGCCTCCATATGTTGGAATTTTAAATAGTTTTTCTCCTGTAATTGAGATCTAATCTTACTGCATTGTGGTCAGAAAAAATGCTTGGAATGATTTCAATTTTTTTGAATTTACCAAGGCTAGCTTTATGGCCCAGGATGTGATCTATCCTGGAGAAGGTTCCATGTGCGCTTGAGAAAAAGGTGAAATTCATTGTTTTGGGATGAAATGTCCTATAGATATCAATTAAGTCTAACTGGTCTATTGTATCGTTTAAAGTTTGTGTTTCCTTGTTAATTTTCTGTTTAGTTGATCTATCCATAGGTGTGAGTGGGGTATTAAAGTCTCCCACTATTATTGTGTTATTGTTAATTTCTCCTTTCATACTTGTTAGCATTTGTCTTACGTACTGTGGTGCTCCCGTGTTGGGTGCATATATATTTATAATTGTTATATCTTCTTCTTGGATTGATCCTTTGATCATTATGTAGTGACCTTCTTTGTCTCTTTTCACAGCCTTTGTTTTAAAGTCTATTTTATCTGATATGAGTATTGCTACTCCTGCTTTCTTTTGGTCCCAATTTGCATGGAAAACCTTTTTCCAGCCCTTCACTTTCAGTCTGTATGTGTCCCCTGTTTTGAGGTGGGTCTCTTGTAGACAACATATGTAGGGGTCTTGTTTTTGTATCCATTCAGCCAGTCTTTGTCTTTTGGTTGGGGCATTCAACCCATTTACGTTTAAGGTAATTACTGATAAGTATGATCCCGTTGCCATTTACTTTATTGTTTTGGGTTCGAGTTTATACACCGTTTTTGTGTTTCCTGTCTAGAGAATATCCTTTAGTATTTGTTGGAGAGCTGGTTTGGTGGTGCAGAATTCTCTCAGCTTTTGCTTGTCTGAAAATCTTTTGATTTCTCCTTCATACTTGAATGAGATCCTTGCTGGGTACAATAATCTGGGCTGTAGGTTATTTTCTTTCATCACTTTAAGTATGTCTTGCCATTCCCTCCTGGCTTGAAGAGTTTCTATTGAAAGATCAGCTGTTATCCTTATGGGAATTCCCTTGTGTGTTATTTGTTGTTTTTCCCTTGCTGCTTTTAATATTTGTTCTTTGTGTTTGATCTTTGTTAATTTGATTAATATGTGTCTTGGGGTGTTTCTCCTTGGGTTTATCCTGTTTGGGACTCTCTGGGTTTCTTGGACTTGGGTGATTATTTCCTTCCCCATTTTAGGGAAGTTTTCCACTATTATCTCCTCAAGTATTTTCTCGTGGTCTTTCTTTTTGTCTTCTTCTTCTGGAACCCCTATGATTCGAATGTTGTAGCGTTTAATATTGTCCTGGAGATCTCTGAGATTGTCCTCATTTCTTTTAATTCGTTTTTCTTTTATCCTCTCTGATTCATTTATTTCTACCATTCTATCTTCTAATTCACTAATCCTATCTTCTGCCTCTGTTATTCTACTATTTGTTGCCTCCAGAGTGTTTTTAATTTCATTTATTGCATTATTCATTATATATTGACTCTTTTTTATTTCTTCTAGGTCCTTGTTAAACCTTTCTTGCATCTTCTCAATCCTTGTCTCCAGCCTATTTATCTGTGATTCCATTTTAGTTTCAAGATTTTGGATCAATTTCACTATCATTATTTGGAATTCTTTATCAGGTAGATTCCCTGTCTCTTCCTCTTTTGTTTGGTTTGGTGGGCATTTATCCTGTTCCTTTATCTGCTGAGTATTCCTCTGTCTCTTCATCTTGTTTAAATTGCTGAGTTTGGGGTGTCCTTTCTGTATTCTGGCAGTTTGTGGAGTTTTCTTTATTGTGGCGTTTCCTCACTGTGTGTGGGTTTGTACAGGTGGCTTGTCAAGGTTTCCTGGTTAGGGAAGCTTGTGTCGGTGTTCTGGTGGGTGGAGCTATATTTCTTCTCTCTGGAGTGCAATGAAATGTCCAGTAATGAGTTATGAGATGTCTATAGTTTTGGGGTGACTTTGGGCAGACTGTATCTTGAAGCTCAGGGCTGTGTTCCTTTGTTGCTGGAGAATTTGCTTGGTATGTCTTGCCCTTCAGTCTTTCCAAGCTGAAGGTCTTTTCCAATGAGTCAGCTCTTTGCATCAGGTGTTTCCTGGAGCTTCAGCTTCAGCAACTGGCAACTAATTAGTAGGTCAAATATGTCTTTGATCTTCAGTTCTACCAGATTATTCAGTGTTCTTGCTTGGAGAATCCCATAGACAGAGGAGCCTGGCAGGCTACAGCCCATGGAGTCTCAAAGAGTTGGACATCACTGAGAAACTAACACTTTCAGTTTTCAGTGGACACAGAGAGACCAGGTACATGTGTGTAGAGAAGAAAGATCCCAGGTATCAACCCGTGCTCCTCGGCTTCCCTGTGGACACTCCGGAAGCACAGCACACCAGCTCTTAATTACTTTTTTAACGTCAAAAGTAGTATTGTTCCTTTTGTATCATGAAACAATGCAAATATTTTAAGGAAAAACACAAAATATTTCCCCTCAGCCTTTTTTAATATGAACAGCCTTATGGTATTGCCACAGATTCTTATCCATGCACATATATAGAATTTATTATTTTTTTTTAAATGTGATAACTGACTCTGTTTCTTATTTAAAATATATCTGGTCATTTTTCTAAATTAGGGTATAAGCAATTCTTTTATGATAACTGCATTAGCAACCTCAAAATGATCATAACCATAATGCCTATAACTATTTTCCTATTAAGACATTCTGATCATTCCCAGTTATCTTGCTATTATGATTTACGGTGCAATATTCTGTAAGCACTGGTGCTTTTGTTTTATTGGCTAGATTTTCAAACTTTGCTAGTAGGAGATTGATATATATTTAGTTTTAATATAGAGTCAGATTGCTTTTTGCATCAGTCAGGCTCTAACATTAAATATTGATACATTAAAAGCATCAAGTGTGAGAAGAATTTAATAAAAGGACCAATTATATGAGGGAGCTGGATTTAGGAAGAATATGAGAGATAGTTCAATTCTCCAGTGCTAGTAACACTAAGAAATTACTTCTAGAATTACTCTAGGAATTCTTCTCGATCAGAAGGGTTTAAAGGCAGATGGAATGGGTGTGAAGTTTGTGGCCCACAGGAGTTGCAACCTTCCTTGAGAGGTGAGTCAGCCAGTGCAGAACCTGACAACAGGGAGTTGATAAAATGCTATGATCTCAGGCTTCTATCCTTTTTGTCTTCTGCTAAACTCCCCCACTGGCTGAATAAAACCAAGAAACTCAAAGTGCTGAGACCCTATTAAAGTAATTTCTACAAGTCATTTTCCCCAAAACTTAAGAAGGGTGGGAACATGTTGAGAATGGAACCAGAGGAAGAAATGGAAACTATACTTCAGGGCACTCGTCTGAGATGTGTTTGAGTGAAATGTCTCTGCTCTTCTCACAGAGACCACAAGAATCCCCTCAGTTGCTATGTTAATATGGGGTGAAATCAGTGAACAGAAGACATCTAGCATCTCATCCAAATATGTTAGATAAATTCATACCTTCAGTCTCTCCATCTTATATTTTAAAATTATCCTGATGGGAAAATTGATATATCATTTAAAAAAAAAAACACATTACAATTACATTTATTCTGTTGGGTTCAGCATATTTTCAAATGTTTATTGGCTATCAGAATCCCTTACCTATTTCCTTTCCTTGTCAAATTTTTCAACTTCAGTTCAGTTTAGTCACTCAGTCATGTCCGACTCTTTGTGACCCCATGGACTGCAGCACGTCAGTCCTCCCTGTCCATCACCAGCTCCCGGAGTTTACTCAAAGTCATGTCCATTGAGTTGGTGATGCCATCCAACCATCTCATCCTCTGTTGTCCCCTTCTCCTCCCTCCTTCAATATTTCCCAGCATCAGTGTCTTTTCAAATGAGTCAGTTCTTTGCATCAGGTGGCCAAAACATTGGAGTTTCAGCTTCAGCATCAGTCCTTCCAATGAATATTCAGGACTGATCTCCTTTAGGATGGACTGGTTGGATCTCTTTGCAGTCCAAGGGACTATAACATTTAAAAAAATAAAAACAAAAACTCTTTAAATATTAAGCATTCATTTATTCGATAAATTAGGAATTGCATAAATTGGCATTGACTGCTCACTATGTAACAGGCTTTGTTTCAGGCAGTGAAATCCAGTGGATAAAATAGACAAAAATGTCTACCTTCATGAAAATCGTATTCTAAGGATTAGAGACAATGATTAGTATGCTGTTCTTGAGTCGCTCAGTCATGTCTGACTCTTTGCAACCCCATGGACTACAGCACGCCAGGCCTCCCTGTCCATCACCAACTCCCAGAGTTTACTCAAACTCATATCCATCGAGTCAGTGATGCCATCCAACCATCTGATCCTCTGTCATCCCCTTCTCCTCCTGCTTTCAGTCTTTCCCAGCATGGTAAATTAGATGGTGAAATATAAACAGGAGAGAGGAGGCAAAGGGAAAGATGATTTTTGGAAATGCTATTTTAAATGGGGTAGTCAGAAAGTATTTCTCAGATAAGGTGATAGGCAAGCAAAGACACAAGAAACTAAGCTAGGGAATGATGTCTGTACTGTGCACGGAACATTCCACACAGAGAAAAGAACAAGCATAGGTTCCATTTGGTGAGTACTCCTGACTGATGGTTGAACTGTCAGAGAGCCTGTATGATTGGAGCACAATGACAGAGAGTGAGAAAAGCAGAAAATGAGGTCAGGGAGTATATGGTGATTCAAGACTAACGGATAACGTAGGGCTTGGGGGGCCATTATAAGAATTTCACTTTTTATTCTGAGTGAAGAGGGAAGCCATTGGAAAGATCTGAGCTGAAGAGTGACAAGACCTAACTAATTTTAAAGAATCATCCCAGCTACCAAACTGATAGTATACTTTGGCTAGAGAGAGAGGAGTTTTGGTAAAGGTAGAACTAAGAAGGTAACTTTGGAGACTACTTCAATAAGCCAGGAGAGAGATGATACTGAATTGAGGTGGCAGTGGGGGATAAGATGATGGCTGGCTTCTGGATATGTTTTGAAAGTGCAGCAGATAAGGAGTTGTTGAGGTTTGAGGTGCTGCGTTTAAATTTGCTTGTTTGAGAATCAGAGGTCTTGGTTTCCCACGTGGCGCTAGTGGTATAGAACCCACCTGCCAACGTTGGAGACATGAAGATGCAGATGTGATCCCTGGGTCAGCAGATGCCCTAGACAGGGAAATGGCAACCCACTCCAGCATTCTGGCCTGGAGAATCCCATGGACAGAGGCGCCTGGTGGGCTACAGTCCACAGGGTTGCACAGAGTCAGACAGGACAGAAGCATCTTGGCACACACAGAGGTCTTGGTAGTAGCAGGATACGTTTGAGACGCCTAGCACCCATCCCACAGGGTTTATAAACAAAATACATCTATTTAATTTTTCTTCCAATCGTGTTTAAGATTAGAGGAATACCACATCATTTTATAAGCTTTATAGCTTTGTATAATTTTAATCCATTTATAACATAGTTAAAAATACAGTATAAATTAGGTATTCCAGCTTTGTTTCAGATGAAAATAAATAATAAGGCAAACAATAATTTATTTGCATTTTCAATATTGCAAAATAAATGTTCTCCAGTTTTTCTTTTAAGGTGAATAATGAAAAGGAACATCAAAAAGAAAAACATATTCAAAGAGTAAGATCTGACAATCTTATATATTTACATATTCTGTGAAAAGGACCCTGATAAAGAAAATATCAGATGTTTTTCAACATGTAAAAGTAAATTGGGAAGCTTTTGGTTTGTGTTCTTTACAAATATCTTTATTTTATGTCACAAGAAATCAAGAGTTCACTTTTTTTAATCATTTATTAAAAAAAAAATTTTTTTCAGTCTTGACAATGACAGATACTCACCCCCAGTTCTTCCACATTTGTTCAGTTCAGTTCAGTTCAGTCGTTCAGTTGTGTCCGACATTGTGACCCCATAGACTGCAGCACGCCAGGCTTCCCTGTCCATCACCAACTCCTTGATGTTACTCTAATTCATGACCATTGAGTCGGTGATGCCATCCAACCATCTCATCCTCTGTCGTCCCCTTCTCCTCCCTCCTTCAATCTTTCTCAGCATCAGGGTCTTTTCAAATGAGTCAGCTCTTCACATCAGGTAGCCAAAGTATTGGAGTTTCAGCTTCAGCATCAGTCCTTCCAATGAATATTTAGGACTCATTTCCTTTAGGATAAACTGGTTGGATCTCCTTGCAGTCCAAGGGACTCTCAAGAATCTTCTCCAACACCTCAGTTCAAAAGCATCAATTCTTCAGCTCTCAGCTTTCTTTCGAGTCCAACTCTCACATCCATACATGACTACTGGAAAAACCATCGCCTTGACTAGATGGACATTTGTTGGCAAAGTAATGTCTCTATTTCTCAATATGCTGTCTAGATTGGTCATAACTTTCCTTCCAAGGAATAAGCATCTTTTAATTTCATGGCTGCAATCACCATCTGCAGTGATTTTGGAGCCCCCCAAAATAGTCTGCCACTGTTTCCCCATATATTTGCCATGAAGTGATGGGAAAAGATGTTATAATCTTAGTTTTCTGAATGTTGAGTTTTAAGCCAACTTTTTCATGTTCCTCTTTCACTTTCATCAAGAGGCTCTTTAGTTCTTCTTCACTTTCTGCCATAAAGATGGTGTCATCTGCATATCTGAGGTTATTGATACTTCTCCAGGCAATCTTGATTCCTGCTTGTGCTTCCTCCAGCCCAGCGTTTCTCATGATGTACTCTGCATATAAGTTAAATAAGCAGGGTGACAATATACAGCCTTGAACTCCTTTTCCTATTTGGAACCAGTCTGTTGTTCCATGTCCAGTTCTAACTGTTGCTTCCTGACCTGCATACAGGTTTCTCAAGAGGCAGGTAAGGTAGTCTGGTATTCCCACCGGTTTCAGAATTTTCCAGTTTATTGTGATCCACACAGTCAAAGGCTTTGGCATAGTCAGTAAAGATGAAGCAGGTGTTTTTCTGGAACTCGGTTGCTTTTTCAATCATCCAGCCCATGTTGACAATTTGATCTCTGGTTCCTCTGCATTTTCTAAAACCAGCTTGACCATCTGGAAGTTCAAGGTTCATGTATTGTTGAAGCCTGGCTTGGAGAATTTTGAACATTACTTTACTAGTGAGTGAGATGAGTGCAATTGTGCAGTAGTTTGAGCATTCTTTGGCATCTCCTCTCTTAGGGATTGGAATGAAACAGCTTTTCCACAATTACTACGTATTTTTAAAACTGAATATGGATCACCTCTACAAAGTCCTGTGTTTCACAAAGACTGTTATCAATTATAATAAAGCAATTATTTTATATCACGGCTATTTTTATGATTTGTCTACAAAATGATTTTGACTTGCATCATATACACATCTAAGTGTGTATAAAATATTGAGTTCATCTAATAGTCATTAATGAATTATTGATGGTCAAGCCAGATTTAAGACTTGTTTTTTTTTTAATTTAAATAAATCAAATTAAAAAAAATATTAGAGGGGAAATCCACCAACATAATTTAGTATTCTCAACAAACATTTTTCAAATTTCTTTCATCACTTCAAAAACCTATTTAAAAAGCTAAAAGACCAAACAACCAAACCAAAAAAAAAAAAAAAAAAAGCTAAAAGACCAGTTCTAGTTATAGCAAGGGGCTATAATTTTTATCTGTAAAATAAAAAATAAAACTTAATTCTGTGTGGCCATGATAATTCATTAGTACATTGATCTTAATTTTCTCATTATAATGTGTATATTTTCATTTATTTTTAAATTGTAATATTTGTCTGCTTTTATTTGTTCCAATAGTTTCTTATGTTTGAAGGTATTAAATCAGAGCTGATGAGATTTGACAATGAGATGACCTTCGGAGAGTTATGTAAAATAATTATGATAATACATGAGTGAAGCCTGAATTTAGAACAACAGTAACAACTCCAGGAAGGAATGGGAAGGGTAGCAGATAAAACAGAAGAATCTGTGCATTTCTGATGTTTGGAGATAATTACAAAAGAAATGAAAATATTAATCTTGTGGTAACAATTCAGTCTTTAAACCATGATTCTTTGGAGGTGCTATCTTCACTTTCAAATTAAAGAATGAATTTGGAAGTTCACAACAGAACTAAATCCATTTACAATCAACGTGTTTCACAGCTTAATGGAAACTTGCAAATGTACTCCATATTAGCTTATGTTATGACACAAGGTCCCAAAAGATTTTTAAGCAACTTGACCACAAATTTGACTTCAGTGTTATTTGAAACTGTTTTCAGATATTAGTAAGTAGAATATCATGTTGGAGAAGAAAAAAGCATCAAATGAAATAAAAAGTTAGGTAAATATTTTGCATGATCTAATTATCTTCTTCCTTAGACCAGCTATTAAGAATCGAGGTGTTCAGGGCTTAAGTGAATGAGGATGACCTGGCCCAACCCATACTCTTTCTCTTCTTCTGCAAGATATAGTAAGGCCATTGAGCATGTGGACATGCTTGTTGGGAAAACATCCGAAATACATTTTAATTAGCAAATTCAAACACAAGCATAAAGTCCACTCACTTTGTTTCTGGCTGTACATCACTTCTGCTGAGAGTTGCTCTGGGTGCTAACAAATAAATAAACATTTCTCACTTGGAGCAGAGCTCTGAAGCCAGATTAGACAAGACTAGCGTGGGTTATCTTTTCAACTTTGCGGTTTTAAATATCATATTCAAATACTGGTATTACCATAAAGGTATCTAAGAGATTCTCAGACACCATCAGCAATATAGCCAGACAGTGAGCAGAAGACAGGCGGCATCAGCCTCTGACTCTGGTACTTTTTACCCAGACAAGCCAGAGCGAGTGTTTCTCCAGCTGCCCGTGTCCCCCAGTTTTGCTTTTGAGTGGCTAACTTCCAAGGCATTTTACAGAGGTGACTGATACTTTCTTATGTCATTAGAATGACTAAATGATAGAACAGCAGAAAGCTAGCTATTCTTTACTTTTTAACCAAATGTATGGCCAAGTCAAAGAAATTAACTGAAATGTGAGTGTAGATTCCAAACCAGTAGATTGAAGTATAACTACAGAACTGCTGTATCTGGAGGCTTTCATGTGACAAATTAAATTTAGTTAAATTTTTTAAAGTTAAAAGTTCTGTTCCTCAGTCATACCAACTACAAGTCAAGCTTTCAACAGCTGTATGTGAACTGCCACCATATTAAACAGTTCAGACGTGGTTTATATCCGATCAGTTTAAGGAAATCCTATGGGGCAGTACTGCTAGAATCATGAGTGCCTTGATCAGTGTTGTAGTCTTTGCTCCCTTCCACCCTGCAGCGCCCTACCCTGCTAGATATAAGCCTGGTCAGGACGATTGTACCATGTGGTTTCTCGCCCAATACAGCATTTCAGAGTCATGTTCTGGTTCCAGGAATATAGTCTCCATCCTCTATCGCATTTCAATTGACTATTTACGTACTATTTCCTAACTAAGAGATTCGTGCAATGCATGGTTAGAGATAGTTAAAAATTTTATTCCATTAACTATGTGCTTTATATAATATTTTCATAAATCTAAGATTTATAGAGAAGGAAATGGCAACCCACTCCAGTATTCATGCCTGGAAAATCCCATGGACCGAGGAGCCTGGTGGGCTACAATCCATGGGGTCGCAAAGAGTTGGACACTACTGAGCAACTTCTGTGTCTGTGTTCTGTGTAAGTTGTAAGTTTTAGCTTTTATCTGCTTATATTCATTTTGGCTCTAGAAATTTTAAAGAAGTGTGGCCCTCCCTGATCCTGCCAATTATTGATATTTTAGCTGTAGAAATGTTACTGTCACATTCCTCTATACCTAATTGGATATGCATCAGTAATAGGTTATAACCCAGGTCTCCTGCATTGCAGGCAGCTGCTTTACCATCTGAGCACCAGGGAAGCCCCAGTTTAGGAGCACTCCTGCTCATTAGATGATTCAGTTCACAATTATGGACGACTTTTCCCATGTTAAGAATTGTAGCCAACACTGAGTTTGGTTTCATTGAGAAATGCAAAAGCATTTTTCCACTGCTTGAATGGGCTTCCTGCTGCTGCTGCTGCTGCTAAGTCGCTTCAGTCATGTCAGACTCTGCGACCTCAGAGACGGCAGCCCACCAGGCTCCCCTGTCCCTGGGATTCTCCAGGCAAGAACACTGGAGTGGGTTGCCATTTCCTTCTCCAATGCATGAAAGTGAAAAGTGGAAGTGAAGTCGCTCAGTCGTGTCCGACCCCTAGCGACCCCATGGACTGCAGCCCACCAGGCTCCTCCGTCCATGGGGTTTGCCAGGCAAGAGTGCTGGAGTGGGTGCCACTGCCTTCTCCAAATGGGCTTCCTAGGTGGCATTAATGGTAAAGAACCTGCCTGCCAGTGAAGGAAACATAAGAGATGTGGGTTTGATCCCAGGATTGGGAAGATCCCCTGTAGAAGGAAATGGTAACCCACTCCAGTGTTCTTGCCTGGAGAATCCCATGGACAGAGGAACCTGGCTGGCTGCAGTACATAGGGTCACAAAGAGTTAGACATGACTACAGCGACTTAGCATGCACTGGTTGAATATAAGGTATTAAAATATTTCAGTACTCTGACTTAATTCTAAAAGATAATCCATATGTTTTATATCAAATGTGAATGAACATCCTGCGAAGCATTTGAGGCTTGACCCATACCATGAAAAAAAAGAAAAAAGACATTACTGAATCTCAAGTTTAGGGAAATAAAGTTGTACAATTAATTATTATAATGTCTGTGTTTAAAGTATTTTGACTAATCATTTAATGTTTGATTTTTCATACTTTTAGTCATATATTTATTTCCAAATTATGATTTAAACATTTGTGTAAGCATGAATGAGACTATCTGATCAAAATAACAGATAAGCTAAAATGAGTAGACTTTGCAAGTTAAGACACAATTTTATACATTTAGAATATATCTCCATATATGTATACATTATACTTCATGAACGGTAAAAGCATTATATATGTATGAAGAAAGCTAGACATTCCACAAATGAAAAAAATTAGAAGTCATCTTCTATCAATTACTGTTATTTTTTGATATATAGCATTAGATACATCTAACCTATCACATATTTATGTATACATGTATATGTTTAAGTTTCATATAAAACACTCCTAAAATGCAATACCATTATATTCTCTATATTTCATTTGGTATTATTTGGCTCATTTAAAATCACGCTTTTTTCATGTAATATGCAAAACATTGCTGCTGTTATATATCTTCTATAATAGCATATCCATGCTCTATGACATGTTCTTTTTAAATGAGATACGTGTTCTTTCATTTTATGATGTGAAAGGAGAAAAAGCACCAAGGACATTTATTTCACGCCTTCCTCATTGCTGTTCGGTCGCTAAGCCGTGTCTTACTCTGTGACCTCATGAGCTGCAGTGCATCAGGCTTCCCTGTCCTTCACTATTTGCTGGAATATGCACAAACTCATGTCTGTTGAGTCAGTGATGCTGTCTAACCATCTCATCTTCTGCCAACCCCTTCTCTTCTTGTCCTCAATCTTTCCCAGCATCAGAGTCTTTTCCAATGAGTCTGCTCTTTGCCTCAGGTGGGCAAAGTATTGGAGCTTCTGTTTCAGAGTCCTTCCAATGTTTATTCAGGATCGATTTCCTTAGGACTGACTGGTTTCATCTCCTTTCTGTCCAAGGGACTCTCAAAAGTCTTCTCCAACACCACAGTTCAAAATCATCAATTATTCAGCACTCAGCTTTCTTTATAATCCCTCACTTATATCAGTGCATGACTACTGGAAAAACTATAGCTTTACTATATGGACCTTGGTCAGCAAAGTGATGTCTCTGCTTTATAATACATCGTAGTTTTGTCATAGCTTTCCATCCAAAGATTAAGTGTCTTTTAATTTTGTGGCTGAAGTCACAGAGTGCAGTGATTTTGGAGCCCAAGAAAACAAAATCTGTTGCTTTTTTCACTTTTTCCCTGTTTGCCATGAAGTGATGGGACTGGATGCCATGATCTTCACTTTTTTAATGTTGAGTTTCAAGCCAGTTTTTTCACTCTCCTCTTTCACATACATCAAGAGACTCTTTACTTCCTCTTTGATTTCTGCCATTAGAGTGGTATCATCTGCAGGTTGGTATCAACTGAGGTGTTGATATTTCTCCCAACAGTCTTGATTCTAGCTCATGATTCATACAGCCTGGCATTTTGCATAATATACTCTTCATAGAATTTGAATAATCAGGGTAACAATATACAGTCTTGACATACTTCTTTCCCAATTTTGAGCCAGTCTGTCTTTCCATATCTGGTTCTAACTGTTGCTGCTTGTCCTGCACACAGGTTTCTTAAAAGACAAGTAAGTTGGTCTGGTGTTCCCATTTCTTTAAGATTTTTCAACAGTTTTTTTATGATCCATACAGTCAAAGGCTTTAGCATAGTCAATTAAGCAGAAGTAGATGTTTTCTTGGAATTCCATTGCTTTTTTTATGATCCAAAGGATGTTGGCAATTTGATCTCCTGTTCCTCTGCCTTTCCTAAATCTAGCTTGTACATCTGGAAGTTCTCAGTTCATGTACTGTTAAAGCCTAATTTGAAGGATTTTGAGCTTCCTTTGCTAGCATGTGAAATGAATGCAATCGTATGGTAGTTTAAAGATTCTTTGGCATTGTCTTTCCTTGGGACTGGAATGAAAACTGACCTTTCCATTCCAGTGGCCCCTGCTGAGTTTTCCAAATGTGCTAGTATGTTCAGTCAGCACTTTAATAGCATCATCTTTTAGGATTTGAAATAGCTCAGTTGGAATTCCATCATCTCCACTAGCCTTGTTCATAGTAATGCTTCTGAGTGAGTGAGTGAGTGAAGTTGCTCAGTCGTGTCTGACTCTTTGTGACCCCGTGGACTGTAGCCCCCCAGGCTCCTCCGTCCATGGGATTCTCCAGGCAAGAATACTGGAGAGGGTTGCCATTTCCTTCTCCAGAGGCCTTCATTAAAATAAGCCAATTTGAGAACAACTGCAACATGAGTGTTCTGGAAAAATGAAGAGATTAAAGATTTTACAGGACATATTGGTGGTCAAAGTTGAATTAGTTGTAGGGCAGGATGTAGGGCCAGTAAGACGGTGGTCATGATGGACTATTTGGTTGGATAATATGAGTTCGACAAGAGGGGTGGGGGAAAGTGTTGAGGAGTAAAGTCTTAAAAGAATCAGAGTTGAAAACTTTTAGTTCTCCAGGAGTTTTTAGAAATATAATCCAGCTACAATTGTGGATATTATTTTCTTCATTAAAAAATTAAAACTACTGTTTAGAAGGGTTTTCAGGCTCTTTGTATCTTCTACAGATTTTATTAGGTTTTGTTTATAAAAATAAATATTCATAAGAACGGGTCTTGGGTCAAATAAATACACAATTTTTAATGCAATAGATACCCTCTTTTTTTTAAATAGATGATTGGTAATAGCTTCTTTTTTTCTTGCTGATTATACTAACTAAAACTATTTGATTATCTGTATTTTTAAATGATTCCTGAACACTTTATTACTATATGATTTGTATTTTAATATCTTTTGTTTATGCAAGGTCCTGTGTGGTTGACATTTATTGTATTAACTGCCCCAATTTTTCACATCTTCCTGGTTTCACACTATTTTCTAGTTTCTCTACACTGACAGTTAGCTTAACCATGCGACTTGTATTGGTCAAAACTGTAGCTCACAAACTTGACTGAAGCAGATTTGGGAAAAAAAAAAAAAAAAACTGTTACATTTTTACTCTGTCTTTCCTCTTTGTGACTGCCATGGGGAATCTTTTGCTAGTCTGTTATGATGAACGCATGGAGGAGATCAAAATCACTCATTGGCGGCCACTCTAACCCAAGCAGCACCCAGTTGACTTACCAGTTGACCAAAGACCCACAAGACAAGGTTAATCAAGCCAGGCACGTGGCAGCAGAACCACCCCAGGGACCCTTAGATTTCTATGCAGAAAGGAGCGTGTATTGTTACACAGCGCTGAGATTTAGTTATGCAGTGCTATTACAGTAACACGCAGCTGATACACTGGCTGAGACTCATACAAAGAGTGGTGTTCTTTCCGTACGACCAGCAAAGATGGATACAGAACTTCTCTGGAGATAGTTCTATTCTCCCAAATTTCCCCATTACAGGACATAATTCAAATACCAGAAACAAAATTATTAGCATTTTTGTATTTCAAATTTTGAGTTATTTTTTCAAAAAGTACTCTTCTCACTTCAGCTAGGCTCACTTGCACACTTCGTATTCCTCTGACTTCCACTAATGCCTGTATCCTAACAATCCTTAAGTAGGTATCTTCATCGCAGCAACTGGTTCTGAATTCTAAACTAGGTATTCAAGAGCTAAATGTAGTTTATACTCCCTTTTGGCCTGGTCTTCTTCTTTATATTTCCTACCTCTCCTTTCATCTTCACATTTAATTAAGGAGTCTTGTGGATTCAAACCACTTTTAAGATGTGTCTTCTCTATAAGTGACTATACCTTAATTTTGATCTAATAACTCTTAAGTAAAGTATTTAAAGAGTTTCCATCTATCAGTTCAATTCAGTTCAGTCACTCAGTCGTGTCTAACTCTTACTACAGCATGCCCTGCCCATCACCAACTTCTGGAGTTTGCCCAAACTCATGTCCATTGAGTCAGTGATGCCATCCAACCATCTCATCCTCTGTCATCCCCTTCTCCTCCTGCCTTCAATCTTTCCCAGCACCAGGGTCTTTTCAAATGAGTCAGTTCTTTGCATAATGTGGACAAAGTATTAGAGTTTCAGCATCAGCATCAGCATCAGTCCTTCCAATGAATATTCAGGACTGATTTACTTTAGGATGGACTGGTTGGATCTCCTTACAGTTCAAGGGACTCTCAAGAGTCTTCTCCAACACCACAGTTCAAAAGCATCAATTCTCCTGTGCTCAGCTTTCTTTATAGTCCAACTCTAACATCCATACATGACTACTGGAAAACCATAGCTTTGACCAGATGGACCTTTCTTGGCAAAGTAATGTCTCTGCTTTTTAATATGCTGTGTAGGTTCTGCTTCTAATCTTCAATTTTTTCAGACTGACCCTCAAATTTTTCATGATTCATCTTTCTGATATACCTATTTTAGCATGCTTAAAGTTTCTCTGTGACTACCAAATACCTGAAGCATAAAATTCAAAATTTTATATTGATGTAAAGGAATAGCTATATGCAGAGTACATCATGAGAAATGCAGGGCTGGAAGAAGCACAAGCTGGATGCAAGATTGCTGGAAGAAATATCAATAACTTTAGATATGCAGATGACACCACCCTTATGGCAGAAAGTGAAGAAGAACTAAAAGGCCTCTTGATGAAAGTGAAAGTGGAGAGTGAAAAAGTTGGCTTAAAGCTCAACATTCAGAAAACGAAGATCATGGCATCCGGTCCCATCACTTCATGGGAAATAGACGGGGAAACAGTGGAAACAGTGTCAGACTTTATTTTTCTGGGCTCCAAAATCACTGCAGATGGTGATTCCAGCCATGAAATTAAAAGACACTTACACCTTGGAAGGGAAGTTATGACCAACCTAGATAGCATACTCAAAAGCAGAGACATTACTTTGCCAACAAAGGTCCATGTAGTCAAGGCTATGGTTTTTCCAGTGGTCATGTATGGATGTGAGAGTTGGACTGTGAAGAAACCTGAGCACCGAAGAATTGATGCTTTTGACCTGTGGTGTTGGAGAAGACTCTTGAGAGTCCCTTGGACTACAAGGAGATCCAACCAGTCCATTCTAAAGGAGATCAGTCCTGGGTGTTCTTTGGAGGGACTGATGCTAAAGCTGAAACTCCAATACTTTGGCCACCTCATGCGAAGAGTTGACTCATTGGAAAAAACTCTGATGCTGGGAGGGATTAGGGGCAGGAGGAGAAGGGATGACAGAGGATGAGATGGCTGGATGGCATCACCGACTCAATGGACAAGAGTTTGGTTTAACTCCAGGAGTTTGTGATGGACAGGGAGGCCTGGCATGCTGCAATTCATGGGGTGGCAAAGAGTCGGACATGACTGAGTGACTGAACTGAACTGAAAGGAATAACCAATTGAAAATTGAATAACACAATAGACTAAAATATGCTTGGCCTCCTTCCTTCTACCTAGAGCCCAAATCTCAGGTGTAAAATGCACAAGTGTTCTGTGTGTGTGTGTGTGAGAGAGAGAGAGAGAGACTTATCAATGCTAAAAATCCAGAAAGTCTACTACAGGAGATGATGTCTATTTTCTGTTAGTTGCATGGAAGATGGTATTAGATCCATAGAATAAAACTTCCTGTGGAAACCACAGTTTCAATTCTGCTAGAGAAACGCTGCAACATATAAAGATGATCATAGGATAACTCTTATTTCAACTCTTTTTCTCATGGAGTAAACGTGAGATGCAACAGGGATCCAGAAGCAAACACAGGAGAGTTTAATTAGAGTGTTGCTTTAAGAAAAGCTGGGTCAACCTGACTGCAAGGTCCATGCTCTTAATAAAAATATGTTCCTATAAATAACAAGGAAGAACCATGCTATTTTCCAACTAGAATCTCCATTTACCATTATAAAATTCGGTATTGATCAGTTGAAGCCACATAAATAATAAAACAGAACACTGCAGGTAGATATAAATATACCCTCAGATATATAAACAAAGTGAAATTTGTTTTCAGTTGCTGAACTCTGATGCAGTTGTATATAGATGATTTAATTTTACAGTTGACAGACCAAGTCAAAATAACTGAGCCTGATATTATGAAGACCAGATCACTTTGGCTATTTAGCAATGAGCTTGACCTCTGCAGGTCTTAATGGAACAGATACACTTTGGTAAAAGAGCAAACTCTGTTTTAAGAAATGAAAAAAAAAAAAACCTCATGTAAACAAGTCGATATTGAGCAACCATATGAAAATTTTTTCAAATGCTCTTGTTCTATAATGTATAAAAGACTTTATTGAGTGATTGCCAACCTTTTGTCAGTACTTCATTGCTCAATAATTCCCTGGATTCTATTCTATAACTTCTCACCATGCTGTGGGTAACACACACAGGGCCACACACACACACAGGAGACACATGCCTGGGCTCATGAAAACTTACCTCTCTTTCTTCCAACCACGGAAATGAGTATCTTGACCTTAGAAAATACTTTTCACCTACATGACAACATGAATAGATCAAATAGACTGACTCATTCTTGGAAGTGAAAAGTAATCTTAAAATTGAATGAAATACATCATTTAACAATTATTTGTTGATTATTTATTGGCGTGTACCTCTGATACCAGCACCAACATTGATATCATTGATTTGGTCCATTTTATTTACTTATTTATTTATTTGTTGAAGTATAGTTAATTTACAAGGTGTTAATTTCAGGTGTTCTGCAAATTGATTCAGTGTTATATATATATATATATATTTTTTTTTTTTTCCCCTTTTGGACTCTTTCCTATAGGTTATTCAGTTGGGTTCAGTTCTGTCACTCAGTCGTGTCTGACTCTTTGCGACCCCATGAATCTCAGCATTCCAGGCCTCCCTGTCCATCACCAACTCCTGGAGTTCACTCAGACTCATGTCCATCGAGTCAGTGATGCCATCCAACCATCTCATCCTCTGTCGTCCCCTTCTCCTCCTGCCCCCAATCCCTCCTAGCATCAGAGTCTTTTCCAGTGAGTCAACTCTTCACATGAGGTGGCCAAAGTACTGGAGTTTCAGCTTTAGCATCATTCCTTCCAAAGAAATCCCAGGGCTGATCTCCTTCAGAATGGACTGGTTGGATTTCCATGCAGTCCAAGGGACTCTCAACAGTCTTCTCCACCACAGTTCAAAACCATCAATTCTTCAGTGCTCAGCTTTCTTCACAGTCCAACTCTCACATCCACACATGACTACTGGAAAAACCATAGCCTTGACTAGACGGACCTTTGTTGGCAAAGTAATGTCTCTGCTTTTCAATATGCTATCTATAGGTTGGACATAACTTTCCTTCCAAGGAGTAAGTGTCTTTTAATTTCATGGCTGCAGTCACCATCTGCAGTGATTCTGGAGCCCCAAAAAATGAAGTCTGACACTGTTTCCCCATCTATTTCCCATGAAGTGATGGGACTGGATGCCATGATCTTTGTTTTCTGAATGTTGACCTTTAAGCCAACTTTTTCACTCTCCACTTTCACTTTCATCAAGAGGCTTTTGAGTTCCTCTTCACTTTCTGCCATAAGGGTGGTGTCATCTGCATATCTGAGGTTATTGATATTTCTCTCGGCAATCTTGATTCCAGCTTGTGTTTCTTCCAGTCCAGCGTTTCTCATGATGTTCTCTGCATATAAGTTAAATAAGCAGGGTGACAGTATACAGCCTTGACGAACTCCTTTTCCTATTTGGAACCAGTCTGTTGTTCCATGTCCAGATCTAAGTGTTGCTTCCTGACCTACATACAAATTTCTCAAAAGGCAGGTCAGGTGGTCTGGTATTCCCATCTCTTGCAGAATTTTCCACAGTTTATTGTGATCCACACAGTCAAAGGCTTTGGCATAGTCAATAAAGCAGAAATAGATGTTTTTCTGGAACTCTATTGCTTTTTCCATGATCCAGCAGATGTTGGCAATTTGATCTCTGGTTCCTCTGTCTTTTCTAAAACGAGCTTGAACATCAGGAAGTTCACGGTTCACATATTGTTGAAGCCTGGCTTGGAGAATTTTGAGCACTACTTTACTAGCAAGGTATCAAATATAGTTCCTTGAGAATACAGTAGGACTTAGTCGCTCATGTATTTTATATATAACAGTGTGTATCTGTTACTCCTAAGCTCCCAATTTAAATCCTTCCACCTACCTAACTTCCTCCATTCCTCTTCAGTAACCATAAGTTTGTTTCTCTTATTCCTTTTTTTTGTCCTGTAAATAAGTTCACTTTTTTAGATTTTGCATGTAAATGATATTTGGCTTTCTTACTGTGTATTTGTCAATCCCA
Source organism: Bos indicus (assembly GCF_029378745.1). NCBI lineage: Eukaryota > Metazoa > Chordata > Mammalia > Artiodactyla > Bovidae > Bos > Bos indicus. The sequence goes on from NC_091773.1 coordinate 79,148,660, forward strand.
GTCTCCCAATATATCTCCCTACTTCCCCACTTTCCCCTCTGCTAACTATAAGTTTGTTTTGTACATCTATGACTCTAGTTCTGTTTTGTAAATAAATTTGTTTTTACCATTTTTTTAAGATTCCACATATAAATGATATCATATGATATTTGTATTCCTGTCGGATATTTCACTCAGTATGATAATCTGTAGCTTCATCTCTAGGTTGCTTCAAATGACATTATTTCATTACTTTTATAGCCGAGTAATATTCCATTTTGTATACACAATGCATCTTCCTTACCCACTCGTCTATCGAAGGAATAAACATGAGATGCAATGGTTACTGTATATAGCGCTGCAGTGAACACTGGGACATGAGAACCTTTTGAAATAAGAGTTTTCTCTGGATGTGTTCCCAGGAGTGGGGTTACAGGATCATGTGAAATTCCATTTTGGGGTTTGTAAGGAACCTCTATGCTGTTTTCCATAGTGGCTGATCTTCACTTTGGGATATAGTAATATCATTCTAGCTACTTATTTGACAAAATGTAATTTTAAAAAGTAACTGTATGTACTATGTACCTTTTGGTATTTAAAGGGCTACTTCTTACCTGACTCTGAAAATTTCGAATTGCTTTAAAAAAATTTGTCTTGATGAGCTCTTTGGGATATAGAGCAAATGTAAAGCTGGAGTTATTGTTCTTTACTCTGGGTAAATGTTCTTGAGGCATCAACTGAAAACTACCTTAAGAATAGTTGAGGAACATACTCAACATTAAACCTCTCTACCTAGTGAGTTTGTCTCATTATTGTGCCAGTTTGACTCTGTGAAAATGGAGAAAACTCTTCTCTTCCTGTGTATCCAACATAATGTAATTAGGGTGATGTGGAACTGTTCAGCTGCAAATGCAGAAGCACCACGGGACACCTGCAGAACCAGTTCATCCTGGGTAAAACCATCTCCATAAGGTCTTTAAAAACACAAGCAATTTCATGCTTTGGCCAAAATGAAAGTTTCAAAATATAGTATCCTCTCTTGGAAGTTAACTAGATTTTATGTATTCTACAATAATGTGAAAGAAAATAAGTGCAGGCCATTTTATTTATAGATGAATACAAATAAAGGAAAAAATAAAATTTTGAATTAAATACTACTCAAGATGTATTCCATTTAATTCAAAAGACTATTTTTTGAAAATTATATCAGTAATTTAAGAATAGATTTATATTTTTTGTAGGTTTATAATCTCTGGAAAGCAAAGAAACAGATATTCTATATACTAAATAACAATATAACATGGCAGAAATGATCTTTTCAAGAGTGTACATGGCTAGTTTAACTTGAAATACAATTTGAAAGTGAGGGAGATTTTATTTTTGTCATTTTAATGTATGGAGCAAGTATCTACTTGAAAGTACTTATGCCTGTAGAGGAAACAGAAAAAAACATTCCTATATCATGGCAGAATGTAAACATTCACGTCATCTGAATAGATAGGATATGAATGAATATTAGTTCTGTGCTCTTATTTGCTTGATGTTTCATAATTAACATCAAAATTAATTATTTTATAATATAATATATAACACATTGTGATAAATACAACTTTCACCCATTTATTATTTATGTTGCTATTACTCTTAGGTTTATATTAGTGAATATTATCATAAGTGCAAGTCATATATGATGTAAGTAGGTAATGCAATTTATGAATTGCAGTCAAAAGCAAAAATATATATATAAATGTTAGTAATTTAAAACTCAGAGGATTCATTTTTTTAATTGAGGTACCATTGACATATAACATTATATTCATTTTAGGTATATAACATAATGATTCAGTATTTATACGATCATTACTATAAGCTTAATATCTATCACCCTGAAAAGTGAATGACGTCACTCAGTCGCATTCAATTCTTTGCAACCCCATGGACAGTAGCCCACCAGGCTCCTCCGACCAGGTTATTCTCCAGGCAAGAATACTGGAGTGGGTTGCCGTTTCCTTCTCCAGGGGATCTTCTCGACTCGGGGATTGAATCCAGGTCTCTCGAACTGCAGGCAGAAGCTGTACCATCTGAGCCACAAGGGAAGCATCCGTCACCATACACAGTTATAACGTTTTTCTTATGATGAGAAATTTTAAGACATCATATTTAAAATTTGTAGTTTCCTGTTGAATTCAGGATAATGAAGAATGTTTCATGAATGAAGAGAAAAAACATGTTTTCAGAAATTTGCTTGTTAAAGAACTTGATATGTTAATTGCATATGTATTAACTTAATGAATACAAAGCAGAATAGTCATAAACTGTCAAAGTTTGGGGCACAGCTGCTTTAAAAACTGAGTTTGAGCATTTATTTATACAACTGTGGCTATGGCGGATCCTTTAGTCAGTAATGTGATTTTTCCCCCATCAGGCTGTGTAAAGCCATCATTTACTAATTAATCCACACAGAGATTAATTAGGAAAGGCAAGAGGTTATTATCCCCCCATTTTACAGATGAAGGGGCAAAGATAAGAGAGGTGAAGATATATGCCACAGGCCCCAATTAATGGTGGCACATTTTACTTACTACTGCCATTTTCTGAGGGCCTCAAAGCACTAGACTGAATCATTAATCCTCTCAGTTTTGCTCTGCACTTGGTAGGGGACAGGTACAATTATCCTCATCTTACCTCTAAGGAGAATGCACTGCTCTCACATCAAAGCTTACCCAGGGTATTTGGCAGAATTTAGAATTAATTGCAACTTTTTAATTTGTAAAAGTTATTCTTTGCCTTGTGTCAGGATAATACCTCTTTGCTAATTGGAATCTGGAAATTTAGATGCAGATAAAAGTGTTTTGATATACTGTCTTATTTTCAACCATTGTATAACAGCTTCTCCCAGTTTTTTAAAATAATGAATGAATATTTAAAATAACAACTCTTCAGACTGATGATACCTGCAAGCAAAATACAACTGGATGTTTCACTGCCTTCAAAGTTGCTGTAACAGAATACCACAATCTCTGTGGTTTATACAAAAGAGAACTGTCTCACATTTCTGGGGGCGAGGAAGTACAAGATCTAGGTGAGGGCAGATTTGGTTTCTGGTGACAACCTACATGTTCATAGATGGCTTTCTTCTCACTGTGTCCTCATGTGGCAGAAGTGTGACCAGTCTGTCTGGAGCCTCTTCTTACTTCACTCACTCAGCTGTGTTTGATTTTTTCCGACCTCATGGACTGCAGCGTGCCGGGCCTCCCTGTCCATCACCAAATCCTAGAGTTTACTCAAACTCATGTCCATAGAGTCGGTGATGCCATTCAACCATCTCATCCTCTATCATCTGTTGGGGGCCAGCGTGAGGTACTCCGCCCATGGCAAAGGTCATAAGGAAGGAGGCTCGACATACGCAAAGGCGGGATCGAGCCTCAGGAGTCCCCCTGGAAATCCTCGAGCATCTACCCCCATAACCAGAGCCTGCCTACTTTACTACTTTGTGCTCTCCCCTACACCTCTGACTTTACGGGGGGCTGTCCCCCACCACCTCTTTCAGAGAAGAAGTAACTTAGAGCTCCAGTTAATAATAATTCCTGGGCGTGATAGGAGTGTTTCAACCTACAAACTCCTCTGAAGGTTCTCTAGCCTGCCTGACAGGCTTGTCCGGCCACATGTGATTGCTCACAGCCTCCCAACCGTGAGAGGCATGAGATGCTTTAAACCTTCTAAAAACAGGTTCCTTAGAAAAGTCAGAAAACTATTAGTATAAGTATAATGGGCTGATTAAAAATTGTATTGGTGAAGGGTTTTTCATTTGTTGAGCCAATGTTTGTTGCTAAGACTCCACATCCCCTGCCCTTACACACATTAATGAATATATAGAAGAAATAAGTATTAACCTTTGATATTAATCACGTTAGACCTTAGGCTAAGTAAATTCTTTCCTTAACTAAAACCCACTACACCTTCACCCTATAGGAATGTAACTTTATTTGGGTGGCATCTGTTTTAAGAATAATCACCCTTGGAGAAAAAAGTGTTCTGACCACTGTCACAAGGAGAGGGTCATAAATTGTCAGCAGGCCCTCCTGGCCAGAAGATGATGTAACACCCCTAAGACCTCTGTATACATTTGTATGAAGCACCTGACTTTAATAAAAGTCAGGACTGCTGTCCCCACGTGACTTTTGTATAACATCTCAGTGTATAAAAACAGACTCTGGAAAATAAAGAATTGGGATCAGTTTCTTGAAAGACTGGTCTCCCCGTGTCGCTCTCTCTCTCACTCTGGCTGAGTCTCCATCTGGAGTGCGGAACCGGCCATGCTTACTAATTATGCCTGGGCTTCTAAGATCCGACCGGGGAGGCCTCAGTGTCTCCTCTCCTTCGGGAGAACGGAAGGACGCCTGCGGCCTACGTAAGTGGTGCAAGCTTCTTGTCTTGAAGTTTTATTGGTCTCCCGCGTAAACCAAGCTACTCAGCCTCTTTTCTCCACTGAATTTTCCTACTGAGCTATCCTCATTCTATTACTCTTTATATCTTTGATGAATATTTAAATAGTCGCCTAAGCCGTCTCCCCTTCAAATACCCTGGATCAGCCGGGGCTGGACCCCGGCAATCATCCCCTTTCCCTCCCACTTTCAATGTTTCCCAGCATCAGGGTCTTTTCAAATGAGTCAGTTCTTTACATCAGGTGGCCAAAGTATGTAGTTTTAGCATCAGTCCTTCAAATGAATATTCAGGACTGATTTCCTTTACAATGCTTTGGTTGGATCTCCTTGCAGTCAAAGGGACTTTCAAGAGTCTTCTCCAACACCACAGTTCAAAAACATCAATCTTCGGCCCTCAGCTTCCTTTATAATCCAACTCTCACATCCATACATGACTACTGAAGAAACCAAAGGCATGACTAGATGGACTTTTATTGGCAAAGTAATGTTTCTGCTTTTTAATGTGCTAGCTAGGTTGGTTATAGCTTTTCTTCCAAGGAGCAAGCATATATTAATTTCAAGGCTGCAGCCTCCATCTGCAGAGATTTTGGAGCCCCCAAAATAAAGTCTCTCACTGTTTCCACTTATTCCCCATCTATTGCCATTAAGTGATGGGACCAGATGCCATGATATTAGTTTTCTGAATGTTGAGTTTTAAGCCAACTTTTTCACTCCCCTCTTTCACTTTCATCAAGAGGATCTTTAGTTCTTCACTTTCTGCCCTAAGGGTGGTGTCCTCAGCATATCTGAGGTTATTGATATTTTCCCCAGCAATCTTGATTCCACCTTGTGCTTCTTCCAGTCCATCATGCTGTACAGCAGCATATAAGTTAAATAAGCAGGGACACGGTATACAGCCTTGACATACTCTTTTCCCGATTTAGAACCAGTCTGTTGTTCCATGTCCAGTTCTAACTGTTGCTTCTTGACCAACTAATCTTCTTGTTACAGATTTCTCAGGAGGCAGGTCAGGTGCTCTGATAGTCCCATCTCTTTAAGAATTTCCCACAGTTTGTTGTGATCCACACAGTCAAAGGCTTTGGCATAGTCAATAAAGCAGAAATAGATGTTTTTCTGGAGCTCTCTTTTTCTACAATCCAATCCTTTTAGCAGAAGTTGGCAATTTGATCTCTGGTTCTTCTGCCTTTGCTAAATCCAGCTTGAACATCTGGAAGTTCATGGTGCATGTACTGTTGAATCCTGACTTGGAGAATTTTGAGCATTACTTTGAGCGCGTGAGATGAGTGCAATTTTGCGGTAGTTTGAACATTTCTTGGCATTGTCTTTCTTTGGATTAGAATGAAAACTGACCTTTTCCAGTTCTGTGGACACTGCTGAGTTTTCCAAATTTGCTTGCATATTGAGTGTAGCACTGTCACAGCATCCTCTTTTAGGATTTGAAATAGCTCAACTGGAGTTCCATCATATCCACTAGCTTTGTTCGTAGGGATGCTTCTTAAGGCCCACTTAAGTTTGTATTCCAGGATGGCTGGCTCTAGGTGAGTGATCATACCATCATGGGTGTATGGGTCATGAAGAACTTTTAAAATATTTTTCTACATTTTCTTGCCACCTCTTCTTCTTATCTTCTGCTTCTGCTAGGTCCATACCATTTCTGTCCTTTATTGTGCCCATCTTTGCATGAAATATTCCCTTGGTATCTCTGATTTTCTTGAAGAGATCTCTAAATTTTTCCACTCAATTATTTTCCTCTATTTCTTTGCATTGATCACTGAGGAAGGCGTTCTTATTTCTCCTTGCTATTCTTTGGAACTCTGCATTCAAGTGGGTGTATCTTTCCTTTCTCCTTTGCCTTTAGCTTCTCTTCTTTTCTCAGCTATTTGTAAGGCCTCCTCAGACAACCATTTTGCCTTTTTGCATTTCTTTTTCTTGGGGATGGTCTTGATCACTGCCTTCTGTACAATGTCCTGAACCTCTGTCCATAGTTCTTCAGGTACTCTGTCTATCAGATCTAATAGTCACTTCCACTGTATAATCATAAGGGATTTGATTTAGGTCCTACCTGAATGGTCTAGTGGTTTTCCCTACTTTTTTCATTTTACGTCTGAATTTGGTAATAAGGAGTTCATGATCTGAGCCACAGTCAGCTCCCAGTCTTGTTTTGCTGACTGTATAGAGCTTCTCCATCTTTGGCTGCAAAGAGTATAATCGACCTGATTTTGGTGTTAGTCATCTGGTGATGTCCGTGTGTAGAGTCTTCTCTTGTGTTGTTGGAATAGTGTGCTTGCTATGACCAGTGTGTTCTCTTGGCAAAACTCTGTTAGCCTTTGCCCTGCTTCGTTTTGTACTCCAAGGCCAAAGTTGCCTGTTACTCCAGGTATCTCTTGACTTCCTACTTTTGCATTCCAGTCCCCTATAGTGAAAAGGAAACCTTTTTGAGATGTTAGTTCTAGAAGGTCTTCATAGAACTGTTCAGCTTCTTCAGCATTAATGGTCAGGACATAGACTTGGATTACTGTGATATTGAATGGTTTGCCTTGATCATTCTGTCATTTTTGAGAGTGCATCCAAGTACAGCATTTCAGACTCTTTTGTTGACTATGATGGTCACTCTATTTCTTCTAAAGGATTCTTGCCCACCGTATTAGATATAATGGTCATCTGAATTAAATTCACCCATTCGAGTCCATTTTAGTTCGCTGATTCCTCAAATGTTGATGTTCACTCTTGCCATCTTCTGTTTGAAGAAGGAGCCTCTTCTATAAGGGCAATAATCCCATTCATGACCTAATCACCTCATCAAACACCCACCTTCTAATAACATCACATCAAGGATTAGAGTTAAACATATAAAGTGGGAAGCAAGGACACAAACCAGTCTATAGCACCAAAGGAAATGATTTTTGGTTTCAGTATATGAGGAATGCTGTGAGATGCCTGTATGAAGCATTTAAGTATAATGCTAATTTTGATTATACATCTTTACTACTGATTGCCCATGATGAAAGTTTATTATATCTCAATCAAAGTATTTTTAAAATATACAAAATGGCTATGAATATCTCTTCTCTGGTCTTTAGTTCTAATTTTTATTTCTGTGCCTTTGAACATTGTTGAGAGTGTTTACTCACTAAGGATGAAGAATAAATACATGCTTTAGAAAGGTAGTTAATTTATTCTTAAATGAACAACATTAAAAATTTTTCATAGTTTAAAATATCAAAATATTCAGTAATAGTAAACTTATAAATTTTTAAAGCTGGAATAAGCCAAGACTTCTTGTCCATTATTCCCTTTTTAATTAGGAAATTGAATATCTGAAAAATGGCTTACTCAAGATTGCACAATTAAAGCTAGATACATGTTTAGAATATAGGGCTGTAAATTTTATTTCAGTACTTTTTCAGGTCAAATAAAAGTAAAACCTAGTGAATATCATATCCAGACAAACTGAATAACAATTTGTCTAGTAAGACTTGTCTATTAAGTACTTATTCTGAGACAAGTTTTAAATACCCCACATTAGCAGTAGAAGGCGTCATTCCCAGTCTCAGTGAGTGACAGTAGCATAATCAGAACAAAATTTGTAAATGCCAGTTTCCATACTTTTTGCACATGGTAGTATTGATAAGTCATTACGTTTTTTTTTTTTTTTTTATATAGTTTTTTTGTGTATTCTTGCCACGTTTTCTTAATATATTCTGCTTCTGCTAGAAGAGTCGACTCATCAAAAAGACCCTGATGCTGGGAAAGTTTGAAGGCAGGAGAAGAAGGGGATGACAGAGGATGAGATGGTTGGATGGCACGATCATTTCAACAGACATGAGTTTGATCAAACTCCGAGAGATGGCGAAGGACAAGGAAACCTGGTGAGCTGCAATCCATGGGGCTGCAAAGAGTCGGAGATGTCTGAGTGACTGCAACAGCAAGTATTGTTAAGTACATCATGCACATTGACTTTTTTTTTTGGATCCAGTTTTGGCCTTTCTCTTTATATTAGTAGCTCATATTACTCATTGAACACGTTCTATTAGTTCCAACTCCAAAATATCTCTTGAAATGCTTGCTTATCTCTTGGCCCTTCCTAAGGTCATTTGCTTGAGGAAAGACTTTATTGCTTACTACCTTGGATATTACAAACAAATTTCAGCTAGGCTTTTCCACTACACTCCCTACTCCTTACAGATTTTACATTGCATCCAAATTTATCTTCTAAATACAATAATGTCAACCATCAGTAGTGTATTTCATAGTGACCTATTAGTATTTCATAGTGACATATCACTTTTACAGAGTGACCTAATACATTGATTAAATCAATATATTCTATTTCTCGAAAATGTCAAGTGGGTGTCTGCTTCAGGAACTCTGTACTTCCTGTTCCCTTTCCTGGGCTGTTCTCGCTTCCATATCTTCTTGTGAATGAAGCCTTCTTGTTGAGTACTGCCCTAGGCCACAGGTGCGATGCCTTGCACCAGGGTCGCAAAAGTGGAGCCCAGAACCAAGATCATCCCCAAAGCTGACTGAATCCCTTTGCAACCAGAGCCAAAAGACCCTGGTCATCACTAATAAGCTTCCTGACTCCCAATTAGGCAAAGATGCCCACTCTAGTAAACATCCTGTGGTGCCCCAACCAGTCACCAAACACCAACCTTCCGACAGAAATTTCCTTTGTCTTGAGCCCATAAAAATTGACTGTTAACTCAAGAAAACTGTCAACGATCCCTGGCCTGTCAGGAGTTGTTGGCCCGCTGCACCCGCAGTGCCCACTTTTTCTGCTCTTTGTTCTTAATAAGCTCACTCCTTTCTGCAGTACTCTGTGTCTGAAAATTCATTTCTAACCCATGGTCAGACTACTTCAAAACCTCCCATTTTTAAAGTTTTTCTGAAGGTTACTATCCTAGTGACCTTGTTCTCTCCCTGATTCAATCTTTTTGTGACTCTCAGTATCTAAGATAATCTTGCTTACCTTTGTGTTTGCTTATATTAATTCCATGGGTATAAATGTCTACCTGATTTTTTCTGGATTCATAAAGCCTTGGGTAGCAATTAACTCTCAAAAAATTTAAAAATAAATATTAGAAGTAGTAGCTTTATATTTAAGACTGCATTCTCTGACAGTCATTTCAAATGTTATCAACCATATTTTTTCTTTGTATGTACTAAAAGTCTTCAATCCCAACTAATTATAATTCCATGTCAAGCCTTATCTCAAGTTATTTCATAATCCAAGGACTGCAAGCATCACTGACCTGTAGGTTGTGTGCTTTATTCAAGTAATTTGTTAAAATAGAAATTGGTTTACCTCTCACTATGCTCCTCGTCACCCTAAGATTCTGATTTAGAAGTATATAAATTTCTTTGAGAAATTTAAAAGTGACAAGTTTGTGCCATCTAGTTTGGGAATCAGTTTCTGAATTACCCCTTCTCAACCATGATATATCTTTCCTGAAATATTTCACAATCATATGCCTAAACAAATATAATTCCTCACTATCTATGGCTGTGTAACTCTCAGTTTATCTCTTTTATGGTTCTAATAAAATAATTTTACTGCAGTAGTTAAATATATAATGCATGTATAGGACATTTCTTAATGCATAGTAATCCTCTGTTAGAAAAATCTGCTGTGATTCTTATCATAGCTCTACTTTTTGTTCAGCCCACATTTCTGTCCCGAGAAAACCACCTGCCACACACCTGTACTCCTACACAAGTACACTAGAGAGCTGTTCTTAAAGAAAAGAACTTTTTCTATTGATTGATTTTGTTTAAATAAATATTTCCTACATGGCATAGTATAAAATTTTTCACTAAAAAGAATGAATATCATTAAGTACTTGATATAGATGAACTTGCTAGCAAAGCAGAAAAAGAAAACAAATATATGGATATTAAGGGGAGAATAGATGGGTAGGAGGGACTGGGAGATTGGGATTGACATACATATACCACTAGGTATAAAGCTTGCAGATTTCTTGAGAAATGGTAAGAAGCATTCTTGGATAAGAAACATCCTCGGAGAAGAAGCCAACATCAAAGGGGTCAGGGTAGTGCAATAGTCTGGAGGAGATGCTGCAGCCACCACAAATGCTCGCCGTATCTTCTGTTTGACACAGTTGTCACTGTGGATGGTCACTGTTTCTAGGTTTTTCCATAAAGGGTGTGGGGCACTATGCTGTCTGTCTGCCTCGGTCGAGGCCACAGCAACAACGGGCTGCTGACCACGACCCCAGGCAAGGAAGGACAGTAGCTTGGAACTCGGCCTTGTATTCCCAGTGGGACAGCCTTGCCTCTGCTGGGAAGACCTGGAGGTAATGGCGAAGCTCTATACGGTCACCAAAAACGAGACCAGGAGCTGACTGTGGCTCAGACCATGAACTCCTTATTGCCAAATTCAGATGTAAATTGAAGAAAGTAGGGAAAACCACTAGACCATTCAGGTATGACCTGAATCATATACCTTATGATTATACAGTGGAAGTGACAAATAGATTCAAGGGATTAGATCTGATAGACAGAGTGCCTGAAGTGATCAAGACCATCCCCCCAAAAAAAAGAAATGCAAAGGGGAAAAATGGTTGTATGAGGAGACTTTATAAATAGCTGAGAAAAGAAGAGAGGCTAAAGGCAAAGGAGAAAAAGAGAGAGATACCCATTTGAATGCAGAGCTCCAAAATAGCAAGGAGAGATAAGAAAGCCTTCCTCAGTGAACAACGCAAGGAAGTCGATGAAAACAATAGAAAGGGAAAGACTACAGATCTCTTCAAGAAAATTAGAGATACCAAGGGAACATTTCATGCAAAGATGAGCACAATGAAGGACAGAAATGGTATGGATCTGACAGAAGCAGAAGATATTAAGAAGAGGCAGGATGAATACACAGAAGAACTGTACAAAACTATCTTCAGGACCCAGATTCCCACGATGGTGTGATCACTCACCTAGACCCAGACATCCTGGAATGTGAAGTCAAGTGGGCCTTAGGAAGAATCACTAGGAACAAAGCTAGTGGAGGTGACGGAATTCCAGTTGAGCTATTTCAAATCCTAAAGGATGATGCTATTAAAGTGCCGCACCCAATATGCCAGCAAATCTGGAAAACTCAGCAGTGGCCACAGGACTACAAAAGGTCAGTTTTCATTCCATTCCCAAAGAAAGGCAATGCCAAAGAATGCTCAAACTCCTGCACAATTGCACTCATCTCACATGCTAGTAAATTAATGCTCAAAATTCTCCAAGCCAGGCTTCAACAGTATGTGAGCCAAGAACTTCCAGATGTTCAAGCTGGATTTAGAAAAGGCAGAGGAACCAGAGATCAAATCGCCAACATCCACTGGATCATTGGAAAAGCAAGAGGGTTTCAGAAAACATCTACTATGCCAAAGCCTTTAGCTGTGTGGATCATAACAAACTGTGGAAAATTCTGAAATAGATGGGAATACCAGACCATCTGACCTGCCTCCTGAGAAATCTGTATGCAGGTCAGGAAGCAACAGTTAGAACTGGACATGGAACAAAAGACTGGTTCCAAATAGGGAAAGGAGTGTGTCAAGGCTGTATAGTGTCTCCCTGCTTATTTAACTTATATGAAGATTACATCATGAGAAATGCTATGCTGGATGAAGCAAAACCTGGAATCAAGATTGCCTGGAAAATATCAGTAACCTCAGATATGCTGATGACACCATCCTTATGGCAGAAAGTGAAAAAGAACTAAAGAGCTTCTTGATGAAAGTGAAATAGGAGAGTGAAAATGTTGTCTTAAAACTCGCATTCAATAGAACTGCCATACCACCCAGCAATCCCACTGCTGGGCATACACACCGAGGAAACCAGAACTGAAAGAGACATGTGTACCCCAATGTTCATCGCAGCACTGTTTATAATAGCTAGGACATGGAAGCAACCTAGATGTCCATCAGCAGATGAATGGATAAGAAAGCTGTGGTACATATACACAATGGAGTATTACTCAGCCATTAAAAAGAATACATTTGAATCAGTTCTAATGAGGTGGATGAAACTGGAGCCTATTATACACAGTGAAGTAAGCCAGAAAGGAAAACACCAATACAGTATACTAACACATATATATGGAATTTAGAAAGATGGTAACGACAACCCTGTATGCGAGACAGCAAAAGAGACACAGATGTATAGAACAGTCTTTTGGACTCTGTGGGAGACGGTGGGGGGGGGGGGGGGGGATGATTTGGGAGAATGGCATTAAAACATGTATAATATCATATAAGAAACGAATCGCCAGTCCAGGTTTGATGCAGGATACAGGAAGCTTGGGGCTGGTGCACTGGGATGACCCAGACGGATGGTAGGGGGAGGGAGGTGGGAGGGGGGTTCAGGATGGGGAAGACGTGTACACCCGTGGTGGATGCATGTCGATGTATGACGAAACCAATATAATATTGTAAAGTAATTAAAAAAAAAAAAACTCGCATTCAGAAAACTAAGATCATGACAGCTGGTTCCATCAGTTCAATTCAGTTCAGTTCAGTCACTCAGTCGTGTCTGACTCTTTGCGACCCCATGAATTGCAGCACGCCAGGCTTCCCTGTCCATCACCAACTCCCGGAGTGCACTCAGACTCATGTCCATTGAGTCAGTGATGCCATCCAGCCATCTCATCTTCTGTCGTCCCCTTTTCCTCCTGCCCCCAATCCCTCCCAGCATCAGAGTCTTTTCCAATGAGTCAACTCTTCGCATGAGGTGGCCAAAGTACTGGAGTTTCAGCTTTAGCATCAGTCCTTTCAATGAACACCCAGGAATGATCTCCTTTAGAATGGACTGGTTGGATCTCCTTGCCGTCCAAGGGACTCTCAAGAGTCTTCTCCAACACCACAGTTCAGAAGCATCAATTCTTTGGTGCTCAGCTTTCTTCATAGTCCAGCTCTCACATCCATTCATGACTACTGGAAAAACCATAGCCTTGACTAGATGGACCTTTGTTGGCAAAGTAATGTCTCTGGTTTTGAATATGCTATCTAGGTTGGTCATAACTTTTCTTCCAAGAAGTAAGCGTCTTTTAATTTCATGGCTGCAGTCACCATCATGGCAATAGATGGGGAAACAATGGAAACAGCAACAGACTTTATTTCTGGGGGCTCCAAACTAATTCAACCTTGTAAAGCACCTATGTTCCAATTTATGAAAGAAGAAATGAAACAAGGGAAAGTGAAAGGATGGAAATAGCCGTTTTTAAGAAGAAGACAAAAAATGAAGAGAATGAAAGAAGAGAAGGGTTTGTAGTGTTTTTGAGTAACAATGAGTGTTTTCTTACTAAGCTGGATACAGAACATATGTTATTTTAATTTAAATGTAAAATGTATAGTCTATTATTTCAACCCCCTTATGAAAACATATGGAGAATATTTGGGGCTGCCCCATTATATATTTAAGGTTGATAATGATGCACTAATTCCAGGCTGTTGTTCCCGTGTCCCTATTTCTGTTCGCATATGCCACTCTCTTCCTGGACCTCCATTAGCTAGCCAGGAGTGGCTAGTGTAGATAATATTCTGTACAAGATGCAGTAAAGTATATTGTATTATAGCTTCTGCTACTGCTAAGTCACTTCAGTCATGTCCAACTCTGTGTGACCCTATAGACGGCAGCCCACTAGGCTCTTCTGTCCCTGGGATTCTCCAGGCAAGAATATTGGAGTGGGTTGCCATTTCTTTCTCCAATGCATGAAAGTGAAAAGTCAAAGTAAAGTCACTCAGTCGTGCCCGACTCTTGGCGACCCCATGGACTGCAGTCTACCAGGCTCCTCCAAACATGGGATTTTCCAGGCAAGAGTCCTGGAGTGGGTTGCCATTGCCTTCTGTGATAGCTTCTGTCCATGATACAAATAGAAATAATGCAATGAGTAGTTTAGCATTGTAGTCCACTGTCTCTGAGTGACAATATTAATAAATATCTTAGAAAGAAAAAGATGAAATAAGTGCTCGGAGCATGTGTAATGTATGGAAGCACACAGATCCCATGTCAGGCACCACTCAAGAATCTGAAAGGCCAAAACGTAAAAATAAAGGAGGAGCTATAAATTTACTGAGTCCATCTCCTGCACCCCTCAGAATGCGTGACAGAAGATGCCAACAGCCTGAGGATGACAATGGCAAACTCATATAAGTCAAACCGAATAGGTCGTGTCACATTGCAGATAAATAAGGACCATGTCTGCAAGTCAATGCGCAGCTGACAGGAGGCTATTTAAACACAAGGGAGTGAATGAGTAAAAAGGAGACTCGCTGTTCCTGGGCAGCTTGTTTACATTCCCATAGATCAGTGGTTGGGGGAAATTATGTCTTCCTTCTCATTCTTTTCCACATCAAACCAACTGAAGTGGCTGTTACAGAATGATCACTAAGCACTACAGTCTCACATGAGGGAGTTGCTAAATTTTATTTTTCTGCAGATGAAAAACAAAAACAAAAAATGAACTGTTAATGGCATGTTTCCTCTGTGTCAAGATGTAGGCTGCTTGATGAATCTATGAGTATATGTACGTTCGTATAAATAAGATACCTAGATAGATAGATAAATTCATCCATTCATTCTGTCGTTGAGTTCACAGACCTGCAACTAGGAGCATGATTAAGAGACAGAAAAGCAAACCAAGAATGAAGTTAGTTAAATGTTGAAATAAAGGTATCAAATTCAGTGTACTCTGGGTGCACAGAAGAGAGACTAATGTCCTTGATTATGTCAGGCAGACCCTTATACTGCTTTCTAAGGGAGAAGACATCCGTTCCTCACTATCAAAAGTCGTGTGCCCACAAGCAACTCATTGTTATCTAATTAGATAAACACTACACCAGCAAAATGGACAGCCTTCAATGGAAATCCCCAAGAGAATGCCAGCTGAAGAGTTTTAGGAAGTTTATTTTATCTAAACTTGAAGAATGTCTTATAGTTTGTGATGTGAAAATGTGGGTGAGGCACCTCATAGGCAGAAGGCAATGGTATAAGAGGTTCACAAAAATGGCTAGTTAAGAAACAATCAACAGTTGGAATCAGTTAAAGGTATTTATAGAAGAATGTGTGCTGATACAGAATGTCGCAGGACATGAGTTTGGGAGCTAAATTAAGCCAGATTGTGATGGCTTTTTTGGCCATCCTGAGCAAACTGGAGCTAACGTTGTAGGCTTTTACGGTAGAGATGGAAGATAATGAAGTAGGGAAACTGCATTTTAACCCAGGATCTTACACTTCAATCATAAAAGATAAAAAAAAAGTTAGGGGGGCTAGTATATAAGGTCATCTGAAAAGACCCTGATGCTGGGAAAGATTGAAGGCAGGAGGTGAACGGGATGACAGAGGATGAGATGGCTGGATGGCATCACTGACTTGATGGACGTGAGTTTGAGTGAACTCCGGGAGTTGGTGATGGACAGGGAGGCCTGGTGTGCTGCAGTCCATGGGGTCGCAAAGAGTCAGACACGACTGAGCCACTGAACTGAACTGAACTGAACTGATATAAAGTGATGAGAACAAGACTTCTAGCAAGAACACTAATCAGAAAGTTAATTTAGAATTGAACTTCAGTTGATGCAGCAAGGAAATATTGTATATATAATATATAGATATTACATATATCTATATATATACATATTCTTCAATATATTTTGCTAGAAGTTTTCTTGGCCTTAAGTGATTTAGCAGCTTGGGAGGAATATATAATTTCCCCTCTTTCTGCCATGAGAAAACTGTGGCCTAACCTTCTGTGACTAATAATGGCAAACACAGAATTCAGTTGATGCTGCTTTTTGACAAAGATTTTTATCCCTGCTCACAAAAGATGATTCTAGATGAAAATATGCAAATAAGAGAAGAAGAGTGGCAAGTGTACTAAATACAGTATTTAGGGTTGGATGCGCACATTCCTTTTTCAGACCACCAGGGCACCGTTTAGCATGATGCAGTAAATTAGAAAAACTCAGCTTAATACGAAGGAATGTCGTAGATACCAGAAATTATGAATCTCCAAAGGATCATAAAACCTTGAGCTAGAAGAAATGTTAAAATGTAATATAGTCTATTCTCAACTTCGACCAAGACTGGTTGAACATAAAACTCCTCTAAGAGATGAGCCTAATCCATGTGTGTTCTAAGCCCAAGGCTCTAATCACTGAAAGAATTCCATAAAAGTGAAAAAGGATTTGGTGACAAGGTACCCGGAACCCTCCTGCTGTGAAGATTATCAGGAATCAGATCGACTCTAGGTTAATGCGCTTAACATACTCATAGTGATAGTATAGTGAAGTCACTCAGTCATGTCCGACTCTTCGAGACCCCATGGACTGTAGCCTACCAGACTCCTCTGTCCGTGGGATTCTCCAGGCAAGAGTACTGGAGTGGGTTGCCATTTCCTTCTCCAGATCTTCCCAACCCAAGGATTGAACCCAGGTCTCCTGCATTGCAGGCAGACGCTTTATCATCTGAGCCACCAGGGCATCTCAACATACTCATATTCTGTACTTGTTAAATGAGATCAGATTGCTCCAATGTCTGTGTCACCTTCCTTCTTCCATCTCTCTTTTTTTTTTTCTCGAGAATACTATTCAATTTCCTTTAGCAATAACAGAATGCCCCTTTGTTTTGCTCACCCATCCATAAAAATACTTTTAAGCAAGGGGAGGAAAGGGAAAGAAAAATGACAACCATGTCATGGTACAACCTGGAGCTAAATAAACTACAGGCATTTTATGGGCAGTGCTTGTAATAAACCACTCTACAATAGTGTGATCGTAATCATTCCAGGCAAGAAGGAAGCACTGAAGTATGGCAGAGACAGATATGACTCCTTTTGTGTACTAAATCTGTCTTTTCTAGGAAACTCACCACTCATCACCTCCAATAAAATGCATTAAAATATTCATTACTTTATAGAGTTTTTTTAAGTGTCAAATGAAAAGATCATATAAAAGAGCAGTGGAAACTGAGAAGTAACACGGCGTTCATGCAGACTTTATTTAAGGAGCACGCCGTCATTATCTAGTGACCACTGCATCCTAGTCTACACACAGGGACAGAGCATAGCTTTGCCTGCAGTTTTCATAATTCACAAGGTGTTCATTAACAAGGCACAAACAATTATTCAACATATTATCTAAAACTGTGCCAGGAGGAATTCGTTAGTGAACCCAAATTTTTTAGACACACAAAGTGAAATCCATCTTATTCAATTACTTAGGCTTTGAGAGTATAGAATATTATATCTCCTCTTACTGTATTTCTGACCAATATGTATACCAAATTGAGTGAGAATGTAAATTAACTGTTTTTGATTATTTGTCTTCTCATCATAAAAAAAAGGAATTCAGTATTTATATGAAAATCTGCAGACAGTATTTTGAAATATATGAAATGTGGAAAGCATCTTAAGTTACAGAATAGATATATAATATCCAATAATTCTAAACTTGTAGTTAGAGTCAGATACTTAGAATAGTTATTTATTCTAACAGAAAAATTTTTCTTGGCTGTACTGGATTTTAAGTTTACTGATGACTCAAATTCTTTAATCTATAATTTATATCAAATTCCTTTTCTATAGTAGTAATTAAGCATTTGGGAGATGAAGTTATCACTTGTCTTATTTCAACTTATATCACCAGTATCCCTGTTGAGGAAGTCAATATTTCGGTCTAAATTTGTTAATAAGGAAAATTCAGAGAGGTAAAATAGTCTGATCACCATCAGCAGACTACTCATTAAAAGATTTGGGACTCTTATGCAGGGCCTCTGGTGTTCAAAATACACTCTTTCTACACAAAATTATGACTATTTTTGGCTGATCTCACCTCCCAGCTTCATTAAATTCTGTATACCTTTTAGATGCTGTCAGAATAACTGTGCTTATCTTTGAACTCTATTGCATAGCATAGTATTTGGCACAAGTGTATTTAATGAATATTTAATAAATTAAAAAAAAAAACAGAAAGATGATTTGCTTGCCAGATCTACATATAATTTTTCTATTTTCTTGCTTGCTCACAACTGCCATCCATCCAGTTCTCTATAAATACATATTTGTCACTTATTTTTGTTAGAGTGAAAATTTTCAATAAAATATAATAATTTATGCCCCTCAAAATAATAGGCATTTTCATGACAGAAACTCTTTCTAGGGAAGTTTTGTTTTGTTTTTTTCAAAGACTAGCCAAAAATAAAGTGGAGGAATTAGAATGACTACACTTTTACAATAGGTTCTTGAATAAACTATAGGAGTGAGAGGTGCCAACCTCAACACAGGAGAATCAGATAAGATCAGATCAGTTGCTCAGTCGTGTCCGACTCTTTGTGACCCCATGAATCGCAGCATGCCAGGCCTCCCTGTCCATCACCAACTCCCGGAGTTCACTGAGACTCACGTCCATCGAGTCATTGATGCCATCCAGCCATCTCTCCTCTTGCCCCCAATCCCTCCCAGCATCAGAGTCTTTTCCAATGAGTCAATTCTTCGCATGAGGTGGCCAAAGTACTGGAGTTTCAGCTTCAGCATCATTCCTTCCAAAGAAATCCCAGGGCTGATCTCCTTCAGAATGGACTGGTTGGATCTCCTTGCAGTCCAAGGGACTCTCAAGAGTCTTCTCCAACACCACAGTTCAAAAGCATCAATTCTTTGGCGCTCAGCCTTCTTCACAGTCCAACTCTCACATCCATACATGACCACAGGAAAAACCATAGATTTCGGAGTCCAAGACAGTAAAATCTGTCATTACTTCCACTTTTTCCCCTTCTATTTGGGTGTCCAGATCATTAAAACCTTTTTTGAACAATTCTTCTGTGTATTCTTTTCACCTCTTCTGTATCTCTTCCGTTTCATTAAGTCCTTACAGTTTCTGTCCTTTTTCATGACCATTCTTGCATGAAATATTCCTTTGATATCTCCAATTTTCTTGAAGAGATGTCTAGTCTTTCCCCTTCTGTTGTTTTTTTCTATTTCTTTGCATTGTTCATTGAAGAAGGCCTTCTTGTATCTCATTGCAATTCTCTGGAACTCCGCATTGAGTTGGGTATACCTTTTCATTTCTCCCTTGTTTTCCATCTTTCTTATTTCTTCAACTATTTGTTAAACCTCCTCAGACAACCATTTTGTCCTCTTGCATTTCTTTTTCTTTGGGATATTTTTTTTCTCTGTCTCCTATACAGTCACAAACCTCCATCCATAGTTCTTCAGGCACCCTGTCTACCAGATCTCATCCTTTGAATCTAATTGTCACATCCACTGTATAATTATAAGTGAAGACACTCAGTTGTGTCCGACTCTTAGTGACCCCATGGACCGCAGCCTACCAGGCTCCTCTGTCCATGGGATTTTACAGGCAAGAGTACTGGAGTGGGGTGCCATTGCCTTCTCCCAAGACATAATCATAAGGGATTTGATTTAAGTCATACCTGAATGACCTAATTATTTTCCTTACTTTTTTCAATTTAAACCTGAATTTTGCAATAAGTTCATGATCTGAGCCACAGCCAGCTCCAGTTCTTTTTTTTTTTTTGCAGACTATATAGAGCTTCTCCATCTTTGGCTAAAAAGAACATAATCAATCTGATTTCAGTATTGATCATCTGGTGATGTCAATGTGTAGAGATGTCTTGAGTATTTGGAGAAGGGTAATTGCTATGACAGACATGTTTTCTTGGCAAAACTCCTTTACCATATGCCCTGCTTCATTCTATACTTCAACGCCAGCTTTGCCTGTTATTCTGGGTATCTTTTGACTTTGTATTTCTGCTTTCCAATCCCCTGCGATGAAACAGACATCTATTTTAAGTGGTAGTTCTAGAAAGGGTTGCAGATCTTCACAGAACTGGTCGATTTCAGCTTCTTCAGCATCAGTGGTTGGGGCATAGACTTGATTAAGTCCTGGGTGTGGACTCTTTTGTTGACTCTAAGGGCTACTCCATTTCTCCAAAGAGACTCTTGCCCACAGTAGTAGATACAATGGTTATCAGAGTTAAACCCACCCATCCAATCCATTTTAGTTCACTGATTCCTAAGATGTCGGTGCATACTCTTGCTGTCTGCTCCTTGACCACGTCCAGTTTACCTTGATTCATGGACCTGACATTCTAGGATCCTATGCAATATTGTTCTTTACAGCATCGGGCTTTTCTTTTGCACCAGTCACATCTGCAACTGAGGGTCGTTTTGGCTTTGGTCCACTGCTTCATTCTTTCTGGAGTATTAGAAACTGCCCTCTGCTCTTCCCCAGTAGCATATTGCACATCTCCCGACCTGGGGACTTGTCTTCTGGTGTCTATCTTTGGGCCTTTGAATACTGTCCATGGGGTTCTCCATGCAAAAACACTGGAGTGGGTTGCCATTTCCTTCTCCAGTGGACCACGATTTGTTGTGACTCTTCACGATGACACGTCCGTCTTGGGTGGGCCTGCATGGCATGGCTCATAGCTTCACTGAGTTACACAAGCCCCTTTGCCACAAGGCTGTGATCCATGCAGGGGAGACAGACATATAACTGAAGCGCTTTGCTGAGCACTTGAAGCTAAGACAACATGGTAAATGCACTATGTTCCAATACAAACTAAGAATTAAAAAACAAGACAAAAAAGAAAATAGGAAGACAAACTGTGTTTATAGTGTTGTACTTTATCTATCAATGCTGCATGTTTATGGTGTCTATTAACAAGAGGAGTAGTCTGTCAGTATATATATCTAATATTGTCTAATGTTTGACAAACATTTTAGATGTTATATATACTACTAATAGCAGATATCAGGAAGAAAAAGTAATGTGAAAAAGAACTTCATATTTTTCTGCAGTTAACCCTTCATTTATGAGAAAGAAGCAGCAATATAATTGCTGCATGTAGCCTAGTATAATTGATATTGCTTTCTAGTAGCTTAGCATGTATATTAGTAAATTGTTATAAAAAATTTTTTATGAAATACAGTACAACAGTCACATCCATAATACACTATTGAGAATTTTGTTACATTACAAAGTGTCCCATAATGACAGGCTGATATGCAGTTTCTTCAGCTATGAGAGAGAAAGAGCTAAGTGGCTTTTAGGTTTTTTAAAATTGCTCAGATCTCCAAAACTGGTTTCAGTATATTTGCTGAAGTAATCTGTTTTTAAGAGGATCCATGCAGTTCAAACTTGTGCTATTCAAAGGTCAACTGTATAACTAAGAATGGAGGAAAGACTTCATCTATGCCATAGTAAATCACAAAATTCTCTTTTTTTGTTCTAATGTCTTTAATGATAATAATCATTGTGTTTATGTATTTATATGTATGTACATACATACATATATATACATGTACATACACACACACGTGTATATATATACACACACACATGCATAAAACCTCTGAAATTGTACATGGGTAAATTATAAACATACTAAACATAAGACTCACAGTTTTAATTGAGTAACAAAGTTTAAACCTTTGTTTTCCGTGACTAATTTTTACACTATGTTCTCTCATGTACATGCCATTGCCTATAGAGCAAAATGTTTATGATCACATGCTTCTCTTTCACTCTTTCCTATTTTATATTTAAGGAAACAAGAGAAAAAAGAAAAAAAGACAGCAGTGACAGAGTTTATATAAAATGGTTTTAAATTTAAGCAAGAAGCATGCAATTTTAAAAGCACAGCAAGTGATGAAATCTTCTAAATTTTTGGTAGTATAATATGCTATGGACTCTGGAACTGGTAATTTACATTTTCATTCATTTATGTTTCCTTCAAGGAGGAAAGGATTTAGAAGGGGTTGACAGACACGTTAACAGATAATTACCAGACATTGTGATAAGTGCTTTCATAGAGAGAAGCAACTGGAAGTGCTGTTTGGTTAAGCAAATTGCCCTTACGCATATCACACCATCTGATGTTCAGTAACATTCTGAATAGGTAGGGTACATATTATCTTTAGCATTCCCATTTTGAGATTGAAAGAAGCTGAGATGCAACAAGTTCAAATTAATTTTGCAGAAATAATTTAAAAATCAAGAAAAGTGTTGCAATAGGGATTTAAAACATGTCTTCTGACTTTTCATTCTGTGGCAAATTCAGTGAATATATTTGTACTGGTTAATACTTCTTAATAATCTTGTCTTCAAATTTTTGTCCAAGTGACTCAGAAATGGGTGGAAACTATATTCTACACTGGGAGGAATAGAAAAAGAAATGGATAATTAAACAAATAATGTTACAGTGAATAGAAAAGCATGGGCAAAGATATTCTCCTGAGATCTAGTCAATACTGCAGAGATCTTGGTTCAATATCATTATCAAATGAAGTATGTAAGAGGTATCCATGTTTATGGAAGCTTTGAAAGTATACAAGAAAAAGACTGGAGAAATCATATATTTAATTCATACAAGATAAGAGTGCAAAAAGTAAGACCTAGAGGCAAAATTAATTGAACAAAATATCTATTTGGTAAAAAAAAATACTTTGGAATGATACTGATTAATTAGGAATCTATTACAGAAAATTAAAAACCTTTCATACAAATACCTAGCAGGAGTAAAAGCAAGTGTGATGCTACATTTTACTGGCAGAAAACAGAATATAATTCTAGACAGAAACCATTGCTTCATTGGATAAAATTCTCATAGATATGGCATAAAAGGTGTCTTAATATTGCATTTTTGCACAGCTCTTCTTTTTCCTCCAAATACCCTTCAGGCTAAAATATATTCTAGGGAGAGTCCTGAAGTTTAGGGATTAAGCCTCCCTTCTTTTGCTAGTATTGATATGTATATTTACAACTTTTAGTAGTTTAAGAAATTTTGATTTTACAGAAGTCCAGACTATTAAATGAATTTGGGAATTCTTTTTTGCTTCCTAGGGTGATTACACAGAACACTAACCTGAATTGGAAAGAGTCTGATTATTCATTAAAGAGGCACGTTTTCTATGATCTCTCATTCTTACTGACAAGCAGACTTTATAAGAAAGTTCAGAATGAAATGCGATACTTAATACAAGGTAAAGATCTAGTACATTTGGATGGCTTACTTTGGGCAGATGTGCCAAGTTCTTAGCTCTTTTAATTCTCACACAAAAAATGTAAAATAGAGTACTAGTTAGGGTTCTCAGTAGAAAGCAAGAGAGATTGACTCTGGTTAATTTAGAACTAGAACTTATTGCAAGGATTTAAGGTGTCTCGTGGTATTCCTGGAAAGATTGGAGAATCAGGCCTGCAAAACTCACATGAGCAAAGGAGGCTGGGTAGGTGAACGTGGCCACATTCCTAAGACAAAGCGCCCCTGGAGAGAACAGAGACTCAGAGCTGCAGTCGCTGCGTCGCCATCGGGGAACACTGGGCTCATCGCTGGATTTGTTGATATCCAGCCTCTGCAAACTGACTGTGTTTACCAATGTCCCTGAATGAATGAGTTTGAAAATTCTTTGTAATCACTTTTGCATTCTCCTGACCTTGCTTCACTTCTTGGAAAATAAAATCCTGAGTGTTTGGAAGTGACCGACCAAACATTGATTATATGTCCATTCCCTGACGATCAAGGAGAAGGGAAAGTGAAGACTTGGTCTTTTTATTTTCACTTCTTGACACTACTCTTAATACAGGATGAAAGTGAAAGTCACTCAGTTGCGTTTGACTTTTTGTGACCCAATGAGCTATATAGTCCATGGAGTTCTCCAGGCCAGAATGCTAGGGTGGGTAGCCTTTCCCTTCTGCAGGGCATCTTCCCAATCCAAGGATCTAACCCAGGTCTCTTGCAGTGCAGGCAATTTCTTGACCATCTGAGCCACAAAAAAAGCCCCTTAATATAGGATATTCAAATCCAAATTTGGGGATTATCAAATGATTAAAAATGTAAAATGAATATTTCAAGTACATAATTTTTTACTATTTTTTGAGTGAAGAAACAAAATATTTAAGATGCCCCTTCAAGGTTAAAAAAAATAAATCCTTTTAAAATAAGATTTATCTATTTTCAGAGATTAAATCCTATTTTTACTATTTTTTGAGTGAAGAAACAAATTATTTAAGATGCCCCTTCAAGGTTAAAAAAAATAAATCCTTTTAAAATAAGATTTATCTATTTTCAGAGATTAAATCCTATTTATTTTTCCATTTCATAATTGTAATTGAAAAGCAATACTTTTAAAATAGCATCAGAATTTATAAAATACTAACGGTGAAACGCAATGTCCTATTAGCAAAAATTCTGCACTGAAAATTGTCTAACAAAGCTGAAAGACATTAAAAACCAAAATACATAGATTATATGATGTTCACGGATTCAGTTCAGTTCAGTTCAGTCACTGAGTTGTGTCCAACTCTTTGCGACCCATGGACTGACTGCAGCATGCCAGGCTTCCCTGTCCACCACCATCTCCTGGAGCTTATTCAAACTCACCTTTATCACGTTGGTGATGCCATCCAATCATCTCAACCTCTGTCGTCCCCTTCTCCTCCCACCTTCAGTCTTTCCCAGCATTAGGGACTTTTCCAGTGAGTCAGTTCTTTGCATCAAGTGGCCAAAATATTAGAGTTTCAGCTTCAGCATCAGTCCTTCCAATGAATATTCAAGACTGATTTCCTTTAGGATGGACTGGTTGGATTGCCTTGCTGCCCAAGGGACTCTCAAGAGCCTTCTCCAACACAGCAGTTCAAAAGCATCATTTCTTCAGTGATTAGCTTTATATAGAGTCCAACTCTCACATCCATACATGACTACTGGAAAAACCACAGCTTTGAGTAGATGGATCTTTGTCAGTAAGGTAATGTCTCTGCTTTTTAATATGCTGCATAGGTTGGTCATAGCTTTTCTTCCAAGGAGCAAGCATCTTTTAATTTCATGGCTGCAGTCACCATCTGCAGTGATTTTGGAGCTCAAAAAAATAAATTCATGGATTGGAATATTCAATTTTGATGGCATTTCTCACATTGTTTTTATATCTGATATAAAACCATTAAAATCACAGAAGTATGATATTTTAACACCTTCATGGATCACTGCCTTGTGATGAAGGGGTTTGCATAATTCAATGAAGCTATGAACCATGCCATTGGAGAAGGAAATGGCAACCCACTCCGGTGTTCTTTCCTGGAGAATCCCAGGGATGGCGGAGCCTGGTGGGCTGCCGTCTGTGGGGTCGCACAGAGTCGGACACGACTGAAGTGACTTAGCAGCAGCAGCAGCATGAACCATGCCATGATGGGTCACCCAAGGTGGACAGGTCACAGTGGAGAGTTCTGACAAGATGTAATCCATTGAAAGGGGGAACTGCAAACTACTCCATTATTCTTGCTGTGATAACCCCATGAACTATATAAAGAGGCAAAAAGATATGACACTGAAAGATGAGCTCCCCAGGTCAGAAGATGCCCAGAATGCTACTGCAGAAGAGCAGAGGGAAATTACTAATAACTCCAGAAAAAAGGAAGGGGCTGGGCCAAAGTGGAAGTGACATTCAGTTGTGAATGTGTCTGTTAATACAAGTAAAATCCAATGCTGTAAAGAACAGTGCTGCATAGGAACCTGGAATATTAAGTCTGTGAATCAAAGTAAATTGGAAGTGGTGAAACAGGAGATGGCAAGAGTATGAATCAACATCTTAAGAATCAGTGAACTAAAACGGATGAAAATGGGTGAATTTAATTCAGATGACCATTATGTCAACTACTGTGGGCAAGAATCTGTTATGGAGTAGCCCTCAGAATCAACAAAGGAGTCCTAAATACAAGGCTTGCAACCTCAAAAATGACAGAATGATCTCTGTTTATCTCCAAGGCAAACTACTCAACATCATAGTAAACCAAGTCTATGCCACTGATACAGAAGAAGCTGAAGCTGATCAATTCTATGAAGACCTATAAGACCTCATAGAATTAACATCAAAAAAATATGTCCTATTCATCATAGAGGATTGGAATGCAAAAGTAGGAAGTCAAGAGATACCTTGAGTAACAGGCAAGTTTGGCCTTGGAATACAAAGTGAAGCAGGGCAAATGCTAATAGAATTCTGCCAAGAGAACATTCTGATCATAGTAAATATCTTTTTTCAACAACACAAGAGACAGCTTAATTCATGGACAATATGGTAAATAGCAAAATCAGACTGATTACATTCTTTGTAGCTAAAGACAGAGAAGCTGTATAAAGTCAGCAGAAATAAGACCTGGAGCTGACTGGCTCAGATCATCAACTCCTTATAGGAAAATTCAGGCTAAAAAGTTAAGAAAGTAGAGAAAATCAGTAGGCCAATCAGGTATGACCTAAATGAAATTCCCTATGATTACAAGGTGGAGGTGACAAATAGATTCAAGGGATTAGGTCTAGTAAACAGAGTGCCTGAGAAAGCTATGGACAGAGGTTTGTAATTGTACAGGAGTCCGTGAACAAAACC
Organism: Bos indicus; assembly: GCF_029378745.1. NCBI lineage: Eukaryota > Metazoa > Chordata > Mammalia > Artiodactyla > Bovidae > Bos > Bos indicus. The sequence goes on from NC_091773.1 coordinate 79,175,468, forward strand.
ATCCCAAAGAAAAGGAAATGCAAGAAGACAAAGTTTTGTGTGAGGAAGCTTTGCAAATAGGTGAGGAAAGAAGAGAGATGAAAAGTAAGGGAGAAAGGAAAAGGTATACCCTACTGAATGCAGAGCTCCAGAGAATAGCAAGGAGAGTCTTCTTCAATGAACAATGCAAAGAAATAGAGGAAAATAATAGAAAGGCAAAGACTAAAGATCTCTTCAAGAAAATTGGAGATATCCAAGGAATATTTCACCCAAAGATGGGCACAATAAAGGACAAAAACAGTAAAGATCTAATGGAAGCAGAAGAGATCAAGAGTAGTTGGCAAGAATACACAGAAGAACAGTTCAGAGAAGATTTTAATGAGCCAGATAGGCACGATGGTGTGGTCACTCACCCAGAGCCAGACATTCTGGAATGTGAAGGCAAGTGGAAGCATGGCTTCCAACAAAGTTAGTGGAGATGATGGGACTCCAGCAAAGTAATGTAAAATCCTAAAAGATGATGCTATTAAAGTGCTGCACTTAATATGTCAGCAAATTTGGAAAACCCAGCAGTGGCCACGGGACGGGAAGAGGTCAACCTTCATCTCAATTTCCAAGAAGGGCAGTACTAAAGAATGCTCAAACTACCAGATGACTGCACTCATCTCCCAGGCTAGTAAGGTTATGCTCCAGATCCTTCAAACAAGGTTTCAGCAGTACGTGAACCGGGAACTTCCAAATGGTCAAGCTGGGTTTAGAAAAGGCAGAGGAACCAGAGATCAAATTGCCAGTATTTGCCTGATCATAGAAAAAGCAAGCACAGTCCAGAAAAAAATATCTACCTCTGTTTCATTGACTATGCTAAAGTCTTTGCATGGACCATATCAAACTGTGGAAAACTCTTAAAGAGATGGGGATACAGACCATATCACCTGGATCCTGAGAAACCTGTATATGGGTCAAGAAGCAACAGCTAGAACCTTGTATGAAGCAATTAACTGGTTCAAAATTGAAAAAGGAGTGTGACAAGGCTGTGTATTATCACCCTGTTTATTTAACTTTATATTCAGAGCATACAGTGTGAAATGCTGGGCTAGTTGAGTTACAAGCTAGAATCAAAATTGCCAGGAGAAATACCAACAATCTCACATATGCAGAGGATAGCACCTTAATGGCAGAAAGTGAGGAGGGACTAAAGAGACTCTTGATGTGGGTGAAAGAGGAGAGTGAAAAAGCTGGCCTAAAACTAAATATTACAAAATCTAAATATTGGCATCCGCTCCATCACTTCATGACAAATAGAACAGGAAAAGGTGGAAGCAGGGACACATTTCCTGCACTAACACCACTGTGGATGGTGACTGCAGTCATGGAACTAGAAGGCAATTGCTTCTTTGCCGGGGTCCAGCCCCGGCTGATCCAAGGAGTTCCAAGGAGTTTGAAGCGGGGACGGCGTCAGCAAGGATCAGGACACAATAGCTTCAATTAGATATTAATTAGAGATATAAAGAGTAATAGAATGAGGATAGCTCAGTAGGAAAATTCAGTGGAGAAAAGAGGCTTAGTAGCTTGGTTTACGCGGGAGACCAATAAAACTTCAAGACAAGAAGTTTGCACCACTTACGGAGGCCACAGGCATCCTTCCGTTCTCCCGAAGGAGAGGAGACACTGAGGCCTCCCTGGTCGGATCTTAGAAGCCCAGGCATAATTAGTAAGCATGGTGGGCTCCGCGCTCCAGATGGAAACTCAGCAAGAGTTTGAGAGAGAGAGCGACATGGGGAGACCAGTATTTCAAGAAACTGATCCCAATTCTTTATTTTCCATGGTCTACTTCTATACACTGAGATGTTATGCAAAAGTCACGCGGGGTCAGCAGTCCTGACTTTTATCAAAGTCAGGTGCTTCATACAAATGTATACAGAGGTCTTAGGTGTTACATCATCTTCTGGCCAGGGGGCCTGCTGACAATTTATGACCCTCTCCTTGTGACAGCGGTCAGTCAACCAGGACACTTATATCTCCGGGGGTGATTATTCTTAAAAAAGACTCCACCTGCCAAAGGTACCAGATAAAGTTACATTCCTATAGGGTGAGGGTGTAGTGGGTTTTAGTTAAGGAAAGAATTTACTTAGCCTAAGGTCTAATGTGATTAATATCAAAGGTTAATACTTATTTCTTCTATATATTCATTAATGTGTATAAGGGCGGGGGATGTGGAGACTTAGCAACAAACATTGGCTCAACAAATGAAAAACCCTTCACCAACACAATTTCTAATCAGCCCACTATACTTATACTAATGGTTTTCTAACTTTTCTAAGGAACCTGTTTTTAGAAGGTTTAAAGCATCTCGTGCCTCTCATGGTTGGGAGGCTGTAAGCAATCACATGTGGCCGGACAAGCCTGTCAGGCAGGCTAGAGAACCTTCAGAGGAGTTTGTAGGTTGAAACACTCCTATCACGCCCAGGAATTATTATTAACTGGAGCTCTAAGTTAACTCCTTCTCCGAAAGAGGTGGTGAGGGACAGCCCCCCGTAAAGTAAGAGGTGTAGGTGAAAGCACAAAGTAGTAAAGCAGGCAGGCTCTGGTTATGGGGGTAGATGCTCGAGGATTTCCAGGGGGACTCCTGAGGCTCGATCCCGCCTTTGCATATGTCAAGCCTCCTTCCTCATGACCTTTGCCATGGGCAGAGTGCCTCACGCTGGCTCCCCGCACGTCTTGGCAGGACAGCTATGACAAATCTAGATAGTGTTTAAAAAGCAAAGGCATCACTTTGCTGGCAAAGGTCCATAAATGCAAAGCTATGGTTTTCTAGTAGTCATGTATGGATGTGAGAGTTGGACCATAAAGAAGCCAGAGTGGCAAAGAATTGATGCTTTTGGACTGCGGTGTTGCAGAAGACTCTTGAGAGTACCTTAGACTGCAAGGAGATCCCACCACTCCATTCTGAAGCAAATCAACCCTGAATACTCATGGGAAGGACTGATGCTGAATCTGAAGCTCCAGTACTTTGGCCACCTGATGCAAAAAGTTGACTCATTGGAAAATACCCTGGAAAATACCCTGATTCTGGGAAAGATTGAAGGCAGAAGGAGAAGAGGGTGACAGAGGATGAAATGGTTGGATGGTGTCATTGATTCAATGGAAATTAACTTGGGTGAACGCTGACAGATGGTGAAGGTCAGGGAGTCCTGGCGCGCTGAAGTCCTTGGGGTTGCAAAAGGTCAGACTCGACTTGGAAGCTGAACAGCAACAGCCTGATATTTTAAAAGAAATCTATGAAAAACAAATAAAAATAAAAGAAATCTATGAATATTTGTTCTAAAATAGATATAGAACTTTCTATGAAGGATTTAAAACATGCAGAACAAATTAGAGCATAAACTTTGGAGACACATATAACTAGATTTGGACATTTATCATATGTGTATAGTATTTGATACTGTGATAACAGCAATAATAATGATAAATCAATTGATCAGATGAGAAAATCCTGGCAGACCTAGAAAACACATGTTCAATATGTCAGCCAGTCAGATCAGATCAGTTGCTGAGTCGTGTCCGACTCTTTGCGACCCCATGAATCGCAGCACGCCAGGCCTCCCTGTCCATCACCAACTCCCAGAGTTCACTCAGACTCACCTCCATCAAGTCAGTGATGCCATCTAGCCATCTCATCCTCTGTCGTCCCCTTCTCCTCTTGCCCCCAATCCCTCCCAGCATCACAGACTTTTCCAATGAGTCAACTCTTCGCATGAGGTGGCCAAAGTACTGGAGTTTCAGCTTCAGCATTGTTCCTTCCAAAGAAATCCCAGGGCCGATCTCCTTGAGAATGGACTGGTTGGATCTCCTTGCAGTCCAAGGGACTCTCAAGAGTCTTCTCCAACACCACGGTTCAAAAGCATCAATTCGTCGGCGCTCAGCCTTCTTCATAGTCCAACTCTCACATCCATCCATGACCACAGGAAAAACCATAGCCTTGACTAGACGAAACTTTGTTGGCAAAGTAATGTCTCTACTTTTGAATATGCTGTCTAGGTTGGTCATAACTTTCCTTCCAAGGAGTAAGCATCTTTTAATTTCATGGCTGCAGTCACCATCTGCAGTGATTTTGCAGCCCAGAAAAATAAAGTCTGACACTGTTTCCACTGTTTCCCCATCTATTTCCCATGAAGTGATGGGACTGGATGCCATGATCTTTGTTTTCTGAATGTTGAGCTTTAAGCCAAGTTTTTCACTCTCCTCTTTCACTTTCATCAAGAGGCTTTTGAGTTCCTCTTCACTTTCTGCCATAAGGGTGGTGTCAACTGCATATCTGAGGTTATTGATATTTCTCCTGGCAATCTTGATTCCAGCTTGTGCTTCTTCCAGCTCAGCATTTCTCATGATGTACTCTGCATATAAGTTAAATAAGCAGGGTGACAATATACAGCCTTGATGAACTCCTTTTCCTATTTGGAACCAGTCTGTTGTTCCATGTCCAGTTCTAACTGTTGCTTCCTGACCTGCATACAGGTTTCTCAAGAGGAAGGTCAGATGCTCTGGTATTCCCATCTCTTTCAGAATTTTCCACAGTTTATTGCGATCCACACAGTCAAAGGCTTTGGCATAGTCAATAAAGCAGAAATAGATGTTTTTCTGGAACTCTCTTGTTTTTTCCATGATCCAGAGGATGTTGGCAATTTGATCTCTGCTTCCTCTGCCTTTTCTAAAACCAGCTTGAACATCAGGAAGTTCACAGTTCACATATTGCTGAAGCCTGGCTTGGAGAATTTTGAACATTACTAGCATGTCAGATGAGTGCAATTGTGCGGTAGTTTGAGCATTCTTTGGCATTGCCTTTCTTTGGGATTGGAATGAAAACTGACCTTTTCCAGTCCTGTGGCCACTGCTGAGTTTTCCAAATTTGCTGGCATATTGAGTGCAGCACTTTCATAGCATCATCTATCAGGATTTGAAATAGCTCCACTGGAATTCCATCACCTCCACTCGCTTTGTTTGTAGTGATGCTTTCTAAGGCCCACTTGACTTCACATTCCAAGATGTCTGGCTCTAGGTCAGTGATCACACCATCGTGATTATCTGGGTCGTGAAGATCTTTTTTGTAAAGTTCTTCTGTTTATTCTTGCCATCTCGTCTTAATATCTTCTGCTTCTGTTAGGTCCATACCATGGAATAAAGCTTTGTCAACAAATGGAGCAGGATATTGAAAAACATGAAAGACAGCATTTACCTGAAAACATTCAAAAATACTAATCTGATATGGATCATAAACCGAAATGTAAAATCTAAAATATGTAGCTTCCCAAAAAAACATGGGAGAGCAGAGTCAGTGTCTTTGTGATCTTGATGCAGCCAACTAGTTTTCACATAGGATCTTAAAAACGCTTGCCATAAAAGAAAAGTGTGTTAAACTATTTAAGTTCACCTTAAAAAATACTTGTTCTTTAAAATATATCATTCATAAAATAAGTATTCAAACCAGCAAGATAAAAAATTATTTATAATAGATAGGCCTAGAAAATTACTTATATCCAGAATACATATTAAGATAATACAGCTCAAAAACAAATTACTACGAAAACAAAATAACAATGGGCAAAGCCACTAAAAAGGAATGATATCTGAATGATCAATAATAATGGTTAATAATTACATAATAACAAAGATATCTGAATGGTTAATAATAATTTTTAATAATAATGGTTAATAATTACATTAAAAAAGAAAGATACCTGAATGATCAATAATAATGGTTGATAATTCCATTAAACAGGGCTCAATATCATTAGACATTAGCTAAATATAATTAAAGCCACAATACATACTTCTGTGTTCTCACTGTGTAGCAAAAATAAAAAGCTTAACGTCCTCAGGTGTTGGTAAAGATGTGGTGTAGTAGGGCTCCTAAGCTTTGCTGGCAAAAATGCAAAAAAATTTAGAAATTAGATTGGAAGATTTTTCATAAAACTAAATACATACCTATCCTGTAACCCAGAAAGTTCACTCATGAGTGTATTTCCAAGAGAAGACCCACAAGCCAAAAATGATGAAAGATTATAAAAGTAGTTTTAATCACAACACCTCCAAACTAGAAAGTACCCAAATTTCTATCAATATATGAAAGAACCAAATGTTAGTGTATTTATAGAATGGACGTTGCTGCTAAGTCGCTCAGTCGTGTCCGACTCTGTGCGACCCCATAAACGGCAGCCCACCAGGCCCCACTGTCGCTGGGATTCTCCAGGCAAGAACACTGGAGTGGGTTGCCATTTCCTTCTCCAATGCATGAAAGTGAAAAGTGAAAGTGAAGTTGCTCAGTTGTGTCTGACTCTTAGCGACCCCATGGACTGCAGCCTACCAGGCTCCTCCGTCCATGGGATTTTCCAGGTAAGAGTACTGGAGTGAGATTGCCTTCTCCAAAGAATGGACGTTACTCTGAAGTAAAAATGGTTCATTCACTTCTTGATGCATGTACAAGTAAGGGCAGATCTCCATGAAGGGCTGAGTAAAAGAACCCGTGACACGATGACAGAAAACCGCTGCTGCTGCTGCTAAGTCGCTTAAGTCGTGTCCGACTCTGTGCGACCCCATAGATGGCAGCCCACCAGGCTCCACTGTCCCTGGGATTCTCTAGGAAAGAACACTGGAGTGAGTTGCCATTTCCTTCTCCAATGCATGAAAGTGAAAAGTGAAAGTGAAGTCGCTCAGTCGTGTCTGACTCTTAGCGACCCCATGGACTGCAGCCCACCAGGCTCCTCCGTCCATGGGATTTTCCAGGCAAGAGTACTGGAGTGAGGTGCCATTGCCTTCTCTGGACAGAAAACTAAATGACTCAAGAAGAAAGGGGTATATGTATACTTACAGCAAAAACCAGCACACTGTAAAATGATTGCATTCCAATTAAAAATAAAATAAAATCAATCTCAAAAAAAAAAAAAAAGAAATGATTGCATATGTCAAAGTCTAACACTGGCAAATCAAACAGAGGAAAGGAAATCAGAACGCTGGCTGAGAGTGTGGGGCTGAAGGGGTGCTGATTAATTGCCAATGGATAGCCTGAGGGGATATTTGGTAGCGATTGATATATGAAAATGAAGTTATTGTTGGGGGAAGGGGTAAAAGATCACAGATAAAAATTTACCTAAAATTGGAGTCACAATAAACGTAGTCCAAATACTAAATTGTGGCCAATTTTTAGGAGCTCACAATACAAATAATGTAAATTTTAGATTTTTAAACATTAAAATATCTGAAATAGCTAAACTGGTATGATTGAAAGAAGTGATGTCTAAATATGTTGACCGTTTTCTGTTATTTTGAAAAGAAATATGCTTTATTAAATTGCAAAATGAATCCACTTCATAAAACTATTTACATTGTTCTACTTAACTTTTATAAATCTCCTTCTTTAGTTTAAACCTATTGTGAAACAACATAAATGTGAAATGGAGCAATTCAATTTTCATTTTTCTTTATTTTCAAATAAATTTAGCTAAAATTAACAATGTCTAATATAATGCAAACAAATACATATAAAATATATAACTATGAAAAACATAAGTATAAAAGAAATAAAATAGATAAATGTGTATTTATGCATGTTATATATATAATCTACTTTGGTAAAATATATTCCATTTGGGTTATGGCAGATATCTTATCTAGGGGCAGTTTTGCATAATTTCCTTGTGTTAAGGACGTTTTATTTGCTGAAAAATGAACCTGTGTCTACTTTAGACACAGCAAAGAAGGGGGAATAGAGGAAAGTCAGTTCAGTTCAGTTGCTCAGTTGTGTCCGACTCTTTGCGACCCCATGGACCGCAGCGCCAGGCCTCCCTGTCCATCACAAACTCTCGGAGTTTACCCAAACTCATGTCTATTGAGTTGGTGATGCCATCTGACCATCTCATCCTCTGTCGTCCCCTTCTCCTGCCCTCAATCTTTCCCAGCAACATCTTTTCCAATGAGTCAGCTCTCCGAATCAGGTGGCCAAAGTATTGGAGTTTCAGCTTCAGCATCAGTCCTACCAATGAATATTCAGAACTGATTTCCTTTAGGATGGACTGGTTGGATCTCCTTGCAGTCCAAGGGACTCTCAAGAGTCTTCTCCAACACCACAGAATAGAGGAAAACTGCTTCCCAAAATAATCTGAGATGACAAAACACTGTATTAATATCAGTGTCACCCACAGCATCATTTAAGAGCTAAAGTTGGCAAGAAGTGATGGAAAATATAAAATCTTTTGCAAAAATCAAGAAGACTCAGCCTCCACTCAGTTTTTCAGACTGGGGACGCCAGTTTGGGATTAAAGGCAAGAGTGATTATGAAAGGCTATACAAGTTATTTGTGACAATTACTGAAGAGATCAGCTGCCTAAAAATTAAGTTGTTTGTTTGTTTGTTTTTCCCAACCCAGTGAGTGAACAGAAGAATCTTTTTCTGGTGGAGAACATGTCTGCTAAGAAGAAAGGGAGGAGGGAAAATGGGAAATTCTTGGAAAGAGAGTAGACTAGATTCATGCAAACATGTGCTTGATTTTTTTTCTGTTTGTCACTAATTAGCTGAAAAATCTTGAGTTTCAGTGCTGCAACTGGAATATGGGGCCGATTTAGTCCAATGCTGATAGCAGTTGTGATAGCTAAATGAGATGACGCTTGTCAAGTCCTAACAACCTGCTGTCGGACAGTAGAAATATCAGCTCTCTTATGCTGAGCTCTTCACTTTCTCAGTCTGGTGATAAGGTAATCTGTTGGAGCTTTAACTATTTAAGTAACGTGGTAACCAATGGCACCCCACTCCAGTACTCTTGCCTGGAAAATCCCATGGACGGAGGAGCCTGGTGGGCTGCAGTCCATGGGGTCGCTAAGAGTCGGACACGACTGAGCGACTTCACTTTCACTTTTCACTTTCATGCATTGGAGAAGGAAATGGCAACCCACTCCAGTGTTCTTGCCTGGAGAATCCCAGGGATGGGGGAGCCTGGTAGGCTGCCATCTGTGGGGTCGCACAGAGTCGGACATGACTGAAGCGACTTGGCAGCAGCAGCAAGCAGGAGTACGGTTCATTTTCACCATCATTGAGAGGAGAGGAAATGCTGAAAGAGGTTATACGTGCAAGGGAGAAAGAAGGATGGAATGACCCATCATTCTGCTGTTCTTCTGAGAAGCAGGTGCAGGATTCCATTTCCAAGCAAAGAGAGCTGAGGAGTAAGTCACTGAACAGTCAATAGAGTCAGTGCTGTCAGTGAAAAGTCAGTACACAGAAATAGAACCAGAATTCAGGGTATTCAGTTTCTCAAAAATGCTGAAGCTGATGACTATAGATTTTGGCCATGGAACAGGTTTTTTATAAAAATGAGGTTAGAGTGAACATTCAGAATATTTTTGCTTCTTTGAACTGCTATCATTTAATCATTTCTAGCTGCAAAAATGTCCTTTGGTAAGATATTCCCTGTAGCTCCATGAACTTTCCTTTTTTTCAACATCAGATCTTCTTGTAACTGAATATCCCCTGTCCATAGTTCTTAATATTTTGCTCATGAATTAAAAGCAAAGAAACAATGATTGAAGTGAAATGAAGAACATATTCTGTATATTAATTTTTTTTATATCATACCCAGGGTTTCCTAATGCTAAGTAAAGTCTACTGTTGTTGTTCTTGGGCTTCCCTGGTGGCTCAGAGGTTAAAGCATCTGCCTGGAATGCCGGATACCCTGGTTTGATCCCTGGGTAGGGAAGATCCCCTGGAGAAGGAAATGGCAACCCACTCCAGTACTCTTGCCTGAAGAATCCCATGGAGGGAGGAGCCTGGTAGGCTACAGTCCATGGGGTCGCAAAGAGTCGGACACGACTGTTCTTTAGTTGCTCGTCCATGTCTGACTCTTTGCAACCCCATGAATTGCAACGCACCATGCTACTCTTAAATAAAGAGAAAACTCACAAATCAAAAAAAGTAACAGTGAGAGAAACACTTATGGATGGAGTAGTAATGATCGGAAATCCTCTATTGCATAAAGTAAAAAGCACTGGAAAGGTTTTTTTGTTTGCTTGTTTGTTTTTAATCAACGTGTTCAGAATTCTGGACATTGACCAATGACTTATAAAAATTAGAAGAGAATTTATTCAACAAAAATGGCTAAATCTCAAAGTGAGTTTTGTGATGTTTAACTTGCCTGAGCTCTTGAAAATCAGCAGCTCTGCAATCTCAGTGAACACCAGCAGCTAGCAGCCACTGGAGGAGCCAGATGGGTTTGGAGCAGCCCAAAATGTCCCATTCTTGGAAAATTGTCATAATCTTACCCATATGGCAACTCTCATGGAAAACCCCACTCACAGAGCTTGCCTTTATTTTGCCTAACTGAAATCCTACTCAGTGAGGACAGGTACTTCCCTAAAGCTTTATAGAGGTTCCTGTCGCAACAATACCAATTGGGCCAAATAAGAGGATTGCCAAACAGCTGAAAATCCGTGGAGAAAAATGTCCACAGGGTTCTGAAAAGCTCCGCGATATTTCTGAAGACCCAGAAGCCCATGCATATGTACAGGTCTGTGTTCATGATCAAGAAAGGCCTTCATATTTTCCTTCTGGTTGATACTAATGCTCTGTGTGAGCAGAAAATGAAGTCTTAGTCACAGCAGTAGCTCAAGAGCAATGGAGGTTTGCATCGGCCCCGAGCACCACTAGGCAGAAAGAAGGAGATATTGCTTTGAGGAATTTAAGGACATATCTGTTGCATCATATTTTCCCACTATTCTTCTGGAGATATACTTGACATAAAGTGCTGTATAAGTTTAAGGCACACAGCATATTGATTTACTTACATACATCATGAAAAAATTATCCAGTAAGTAATGAACATCTATCATGTCATATAGATCCAACATTAAAGGAGTAGAAAATGATTTGCCTTGTGATGAGAGCTCTTAGGATTCACTCCCTCAACTTTCATGTATAATATATAGCAGTGCTAATTATATTCATCACGTTGCATGTTAAATCACTAAAGCATTTTATCTTATAACAGGAAGTCTGTATTCTTTGGCAGCCTTCATGCAACTCTCCCTTCTTCACCCCCACCACTGGAAACCACAATTTTGATCTATTTTTCTTATAAGTTTGCTTGTTTTTGAAGTATAGTTGACCTATAACAATATATTCATTCCTGGTATAAAACACAATGATTCAATATTTCTATATATTTCAGATGATCCTAAGTCAAGTTATAGTCTGTAAACACACAGAGATATTCCATAAGGATTGGCTATGTTCTCTGCACTGTACATTCCATACCTGTGGAATGGAATTTGTTTTGCAACCAAATGTTTGTACCTCAATCTCCTCACCTATTTATCTCTTCTCCCACCCCTGTTTCCTCGGGCGAGCACATTTTTATTCTCTGGATAGATGAGTCTGTTTCTGTTTTGCTATCTTTGCTGTTTGTTTTGTTTTTCAGGTTCCATATATAAGTGAACCCATGCAACATTTCTCTTTCTCTGACTTATTTCATTATCAGAGTGGCATTGCTAGATCATATGATAGTTCTATTTTTAAAATTTGAGGCATCACCATACTGTTTTCCACGGTGTCTGCACTAAGTTACATTCCCACCAACAGTGTATGAAGCTTCCCTTTTCGCCACACCTTCACCAACAGGTGTTGATTGTCTTTCTGATACAGGCATTCTGACAGGTGTGAGATGATTTCTTACTGGAATTTTTATTTGCGTTTCCTGATGATTAATGATATTTGGTGTCTTTTTGTGTGCCTATTAATCATCTGCATGTCTTCATTGAAAAAAAAAATGTCTATTTCTCATCCTCTGCCCACATTTTAATTGGGTTATTCATTTTTTGACATTGGGTTGTATGACTTCTTTTCATACATTGGTTATTAACCCCTTATCAGATATGCCCTTTGCAAATATCTTCTCCTATTTAACAGGTACCTCAGCCTTGTAGCTCAGTTGGTAAAGAATCTTCTGGCAATGCAGGACAACCAGGGCCAATCCCTGGGTTAGGAAGATCCCCTGGAGAAGGGCGTGGCCACCCACTCCAGTGTTCTTGCCTGAAGAATCCCATGGACAAAGGAGCCTGGTAGGCTATAGTCCATGGAATCGGCAAGAGTCAGACAGGACTTAGCGACTAAACCACCATTAAGACGTGGCCTTTTTGTTTTGTTCATAGTCCTTAGCTGTGCAAAAGCTCTTAGTCTGATGTATTCCCATTTTTAAATTTTTACTTTTCTTCCTCTAAGTAGATAGAACTAAGGGGATAGAACCAAAAACTACTAAGATCAATGTTATAAAGAACACAGACTATGGTTTCTCCTACACGTTTTATGGTTCTAAAAACTGCACTTAAGTTTTTAATCCAATTGAGTTTATTTATATGTGTGATGTGAGAAAGTAATCCAGTTTGATTCTTTTGCATGTGTTAATCCCATTTCCCAACATCACTTATATATTTAAAAACAAAAACAAAAAGAAAACAGACTTTTCCCCATGGTATATTTATGCCTCCTTTGTCATAGAATAAATGCTCATATAAGTATGGGCTCATTCCCGCCCTCCTTATCCTATTCCATTTATCTATGTATCTGCTTTTGAGCCAGTTCTATAATGTTTGATGAAACCGAGGTAGATGTTTTTCTAGAATTCCCTTGCATTCTCTATGATTAAGCCAATGTTGGCAATTTGATCTCTGGTTCCTCTGCCTTTTCTAAACTCAGCTTGGACATCGGGAAGTTCTCAGTTGACATAATGCTGAAGCCCAGCATGCAGGATTTTCAAGCATAACCTTCCTAGCATGAGAGATGAGTGCGACTGTCTGGGGATGTGAACACTTATTCGTAGTTCCCTTCTTGGGAATTGAGGTGAATATTGACCTTTTCCAGTCTTGTGGCCACTCCTGGGTTTTCCAGATTTGCTGACATACTGAGTACAGCAATTTGATAGCATCATCCTAAAGAGATGGGAATACGAGATCATCTTACCTGTCTGCTGAGAAACCTGTATGCTGGTCAAGAAGCAACAGTCAGAACCATATATGGAACAATGGACTGGTTCCAAACTGAGAAAGGTGTATGGCAAGGCTGTTTATTGTCACCCTGTTTATTTAAATTATATGCAGAGCACATCATGAGAAATGCCAGGCTGGATGTGTCACAAGATGGAATCAAGTTAGCAGGAGAAATATCAACAACCTCAGATATGTGGATGACACCACGGGCAGAAAGCAAAGAGAAAATAAAGACCCTCTTGATAAGGGTGCAGGAGAAGAGTGAAAAGGCCAGCTTAAAACTAAATATTAAAAAACTAAAATCATGGCCTCCAGTCCCGTCACCTAATGGCAAATAGAAGGGGAAAAGGTGGAAGCAGTGACAGATCTCCCCTTCTTGGGCTCAAAATCACTGCAGATGGCGACCTCAGCCTTGAAATTAGAAGATGGTTGCTTCCTGGCAGGAAAGCTATGACAAACCTAGACAGTGTGTGAAAAAGCAAAGACAGCTCTGCCAACGAAGCTCCATGTAGTCAAGGCGGTGGTCTTTCAGTAGCTACGCACAGCTTGAGAGCTGGGCCATAAACAAGGCTGAGCACTGAAGAATTGATGCTTTAGAACTGTGGTGCTGGAGAAGACTCTTGAGAGTCCCTTGGACAACAAGGAGATCAAACCCATCAATCTTAAAGGAAATCAACCCTGAATACTCATTGGAAGGACTGATGCTGAAGCTCTAATACTTTGGTCACTTGATGCAAACAGCTGACTCATTGGAAAAGACCCTGATGCTGGGAAAGATTAAAGGCAGGAGGAGAAGGGGACGACAGAGGATGAGATGGTTGGATGACATCACTGATGCAATGGACATGAACTTGGGCAAACTCTGGGAGATGGTAAGGTTAAGGAGGCCTGGTGTGCTGCAGCCCCTGGGGTCACAAAGAGTTGGACATGACTGGGTGACTGAACAACATACTGTTTGAAGACTGTAGCTGCCAGACCCGTGTCCTCATTGTAGAATACTCTCCTGAAAATGGTTCCCACAAGAGTCTGTGTCTGCAGGGTGAGCTCAAGTTGGCACCTGCCTCTCCAGGAAACTCACTCTCCAAGATGAGCAAGTGGGTCTGACCAAGAGCCCTTTCAGATCACTGCTTCTGTCTTGGGTCTCAGGGTGTTAGATATTATGTGCACCCTTTAAAGGTGGAATCTCTACTCGCCACAGCCCTCTATCTCTTTCTAAAATAAGCTGGTCTTGTCTTCCAAACCAAACTTTCTCTGGGTTGGTCTTCCCGGTGCGGGACCCCCAGGCTGGGGAGTCAAGTGCGAGGCTCAGACTCCTCACTGCTGTGACTGTAATTATCCTCCTAACAGTGGGCCCTTCATCCAGGGGTAATGGTCTTGACTGTATCATCTCCGTTTCTCATCCCAGGCCCATGGAGGTTCCTTTTTTATATATTTGGTTATAGAAGATCTTTCTGCAGGTTTTTAGATTTTTCTCATTGATAGTTACTTTGTAAATAATTGTAGTTTAGGTGTGTCCATGAGAGGAAGTGAGCTCAACTATGCCATGTTGGCCCCCTTTATCCAATTATTATCCAACCTCTAAGCTAATTTCCAGTAGTTATGTATGGATGTAAGAGTTGGGCTGTGAAGAAAGCTGAGTGCCGAAGAACTGATGCTTTTGAACTGTGGTGTTGTAGAAGACTCTTGAGAGTCCCTTGGACTGCAAAGAGATCCAACCAGTCCATTCTGAAGGAGATCAGCCCTGGGATTTCTTTGGAAGGAATGATGCTAAAGCTGAAACTCCAGTACTTTGGCCACCTTATGCAAAGAGCTGACTCATTGGAAAAGACCCTGATGGTGGGAGGGATTGGGGGCAGGAGGAGAAGGGGACAGCAGAGGATGAGATGGCTGGATGGCATCACCGACTCGATGGACATGAGTTTGGGTGAACTCCGGAAGTTGGTGATGGGCAGGGAGGCCTGGCGTGCTGCAATTAATGGGGTCACAAAGAGTCGGACATGACTGAACGACTGAACTGAACTGAACTGAAGCTAACTGAGCAGAGACTTTAGTGGCTGCTCATCATAAGAAACAATACTGATTTTACAAAATTGGTTCAACAGAGTCACTAAACCAACAAGAAACACCAACAAAAATAGCACCTATAACAAATCCTGGGGTGGGGAGAAGGGCATGAATTTTGTTTTTGGAGTTTTCATGTTATATTATTTAAAATATTGAATTTTCAACTCAAAATCTGAAGATACAAATAAACAGAATAATATAGACATATGCAGAAAAAGTGAATTTTAAAAAGCAGTCAGTGAAAACAATCCCTGAAGTTGAATAGCACTCTGAAACATACTAAAACCTTCTGTATGCTAAACATACAGAAACCTTCCCTAGAAGTCTCAAAAGTAGATGTCATTCTAAAAATGAATATTTTTAAAAGGAAAAATTGCTTTTTCCTAAGTATAGAATGTTTAATTAATAATTCAAATATATTTGAAAATAAGGATGCTTATCAGATACTTGGACTATGTTGCTTAGAATAAACAGTTGTTCATTAATACCAAATAAATTCTGACTACTTAATGACTGACTAAGCAGCAAAGATTAAATATTGGCTTTTCTAAAAATGTAGCTACTGGGATCGTGATATGAGGAATGTAAAGCATAAGACTAATAATTCATAGTTAAAAGTAGAACAAAACCTCAGCTGTTATCAATAACTCTATTTATCAAATTTTAATTATATTTCTTGCAGCTGCATGTTCTTTGATTTTGGTGAAGTAATCGATGTATTATTTTTCAAAAAATTGATTCTAGTTCATAATTGTGTCAACGTTAAATAAGATACAATGTTTTATCTCCTTAGCTTGGTATAAACTTCCACAGTTAAAATGCTTTTTTCAATATAGCTACTGACAATGGGTAATGTTCTAAAGTGATGTTGAAAGAAAAAGATATCCTGCCTCATCACACATTGTATGAATTTCTCCAAGTTTTTATTTGTATAGTTCTTTTGAAATTTTCAAGGAAACATGATCAATACCAAGCAAAGAATGTTTATATTTTTGTTGATACTGAAGAAATCAAGGCCACACACATGTAGTTTTAAAAACCTTAATCTCAAGAAAAAAAAAGAGATAAAAAAATAAAAACCTTAATCTCAATAGCCTAATCTTTAGTTTAAAAATGAAAAAAATATTGTTTTTCATTTGTTCTTTCATTTAGGTTAAGCAAGTATGTGTTCATAGAACATAAAAAATCATTTGCAGTTTTATTAACAGAAAATGAAATGAAAACTGCAACACGACATAAAGCTTATCTGATGAGCACACATTGAGTAATGTCAGGGTCCCACGTGTAAATAGCCACTGAATAAATGTACATAGATTAAGGACTAGAGTGCATAGACAGGTTGGTGTGTGAGATTTGCCAGATGCTGAAGACTGTGCAGGAGGCTAATGTTCAATGGCACCATGGATGATGCAGCACATGTTATTTTCAAAGATTTCAGTAGTAAGTTAAATTTTCTATTTGTTGATTTCACATTTTTAGAGAGTAACACTTTAGTTTTCACATCTCTAAAGTTAATGATTTCTTTTATCTTATATATATGTATCTCCCTCTCTCTCTCTCTCTCTCTCTATATATATATATATATATATATATGCTGCTAAGTCGCTTCAGTCGTGTCTGACTCTGTGCAACCCCTTAGACGGCAGCCCACCAGCCATCCTGGGATTCTCCAGGCAAGAACACTGGAGTGGGTTGCCAGTTCTTTCTCCAGTGCATGAAAATGAAAAGTGAAAGTTAAGTTGCTCAGTCGGGCCCGACTGTTAGCGACCCCATGGACTGCAGCCCATGAGGCTCCTCCGTCCATGGGATTTTCCAGGCAAGAGTACTGGAGTGGGGTGCCATTGCCTTCTTATATATATATATATATATATATATATATATATATATATATATGATCACACACACACACACACACACACACACACACACAGACCCACACACACACACAGACCCACCCACCCACACACACCCACACACACACAGACTCACACACACACAGCCTGTGCTGCATCTGGCCCTGTCAAGGGGAGTGGGGTCTTGTTCTCATCACTCCTTCCTACTTCCACTGTTTATCCTTCTAAAATAAACAGGACTTGATCACATTTATATAAAACAATAAACCAGTGACTGAACATTCAAGGGAAAAAAATTAATGTGAAAAGCAAACACCAATCACCATTATTTAATAAAGTCATCCTGCTATCCAAGACATCATTCTAAATCTCTTTACCTGTTGTATGTCTCTTAATACTCTCAACATTCTTATAACATATGTTCGTCAAGGCTGTATATTGTCACCCTGTTTATTTAACTCATATGCAGAGTACATCATGAGAAACTCTGGACTGGAAGAAACAAAAGCTGGAATCAAGATTGCCGGGAGAAATATCAACAACCTCAGATATGCAGTTGACACCACCCTTATGGCAGAAAGTGAAGAGGAACTCAAAAGCCTCTTGATGAAAGTGAAAGTGGAGAGTGAAAAAGTTGGCTTAAAGCTCAACATTCAGAAAAAGAAGATCATGGCATCCGGTCCCATCACTTCATGGGAAATAGATGGGGAAACAGCGGAAACAGTGTCAGACTTTATTTTTCTGGGCTCCAAAATCACTGCAGATGGTGACTGCAGCCATGAAATTAAAAGACACTTACTCCTTGGAAGGAAAGTTATGACCAACCTGATAGCATATTCAAAAGCAGAGACATTACTTTGCCAACAAAGGTCCGTCTAGTCAAGGCTATGGTTTTTCCTGTGGTCATGGATGGATGTGAGAGTTGGACTGTGAAGAAAGCTGAGCACTGAAGAATTGATGCTTTTGAACTGTGGTGTTGGAGAAGACTCTTGAGAGTCCCTTGGACTGCAAGGAAGTCCAACCAGTCCATTCTGAAGGAGATCAGCCCTGGGATTTCTTTGGAAGGAATGATGCTGAAGCTGAAACTCCAGTACTTTGGCCACCTCATGTGAAGAGTTGACTCATTGGAAAAGACTCTGATGCTGGGAGGGATTGGGGGCAGGAGGAGAAGGGGACGACAGAGGATGAGATGGCTGGATGGCATCACTGACTCGATGGACGTGAGTCTGGGTGAACTCTGGGAATTGGTGATGGACAGGGAGGCCTGGCGTGCTGCGATTCATGGGGTCACAAAGAGATGGACACAACTGAGCGACTGATCTGATCTGATCTGATTTTGATTCCAGTATTGAGATTAAGAAGCTGAAACATAAGTGAGCTAAGTTCATTGATTATTGAAGGAAAACGTTTATTGAGTTACAACACTGCACCATTCACTGAACCTGTGGTGGGTATGCAATAATAAATAAGACTGCCAGTGTCCCTATTTTTCAGTGATAACAAACTATACGAAGAAAACAAAAAGATGAAAGGAGTATATAATAGGCAAAACTTGGATAAACTGTTGGGACAATAACTTGTCCAAAGTCACACAGTTACTTAACGTATGCTGTGATTTGAACTCAGTTCCGTGGGGGTGGAGACTTTGTTCCCTCTTTATCACTGTTGCTTTGTCAGAATATCACGTAACTACTTGATGAATATAAGGAGGAATGGCTAATATCTATTGGTGGTATGTCATGCATTGCACTATATGATTTCTGTAATATTTTTAAATATTCATAAGAACACTAATGTTATTCGTAAGACTTTTGAATTCAGATTTTACAGCAGCAAAATAAATTGTTCAAGTTTGCACTGATTGTTTAGGACTTGTATTTTAAATTGATGTCTCTCAAAGTCCCAAACGAGGAGTGTCTCACTAATGTTCATTTGAAGCAAAGCTTTTTATTCCTCGCAGGTCTGAGTGTTAGGGGAAGCACACTGATTGAAACTGCCCACCCTGACCAGGCACCATAGTAACCATTTGCATGAGTTGTTTTATGACAGGAGATCCTGATAAGGAATACAGAACTAATAAGCCACCAGCAACAGGAAGAGTTCGGGAAAGGTCGAAAGGAGACATCGTGTGTCCCTCCACTTCCCAAAATCCCTCTCGCTAGCATCCATCTTGGCTGAGCTATGCATGCGCCACCGGAAAAGACTCTGAATTAGCATGATTGGCCAAAGACCACCCGGAAACGAATTCCCATCAGCATAAAACCCGAGACTGCGAGCCACGCAGCAGAGCAGTTCTCCTGGGTTCCCTTACCCTACTGCTCTCCACCCGGGTGCCCTTTCCCAGTAAAATCTCTTGCTGTGTCAGCACATGTGTCTCCTTGGACAATTCATTTCCAAGTGTTAGACAAGAGCCCAGTTTCAGGCCCTGGAAGGGGTCCCCCTTCCTGCGACATGAGGATATTGCCATTTGTGAGTCCTGATGGGAGGATGTAGGAAAGAGCCATATTCTTTTCTCCTCAAATCTTGATGTTTACCTAAAACAGTCACCAGGACTAGTGACCTGAGGAGAAGAGGAATTTACAACACTACCAGAATGCATTAATCCATTAATAGAGGAAAAAAAGAAATCACAAAAGTGTTAACTACATAAATCTAAAATTGTAAACATGTCATAGCATAGATTAAGAGTAAAAATACCCCCCATTGGTTCAAATGGTATGCTTTAATGTATAGAATCACATTTTTAATGATTAATGAGTTATTATCATTAATGTGTATGCCCCATAGAAGGAGAGAAAACTTGGATTGGGCCCATTCTGGCTCTTGTGATATGGAATAACAATGGATAAATCCTAAAGAAATCCACTTTGGCAATGAAGTTGCTAAAAAAAAAAAAAAGGACAGAAATTTAAAATTGTGCTTTGCTTTCTGTATTATAAATATTTTAAATTCTGGCATATTATAATAAAATTGATTCTAATATGTAACTCTCAAAACCATTATGATTTCATATATAAATTATATAAAACATTGTTTTTAGTGTACTATGTGATATATGTATTTGAGGTCTTGACAATGATTGCTGTTATACCTTATATAATCTAAGCAAAGTTAGAAAATCTGTTGACATTTCAGCCTCTGGCCAGGAAATGCTTCAAGGCTGAAGATAAATCACTGTTAAGTGCGGGGATCAGCTGATAGGAAAGGAATGCCTTATCCTCCATACTTTCATGAACCCCTCATTAAACATGCTTTGAGGACACACTGCAAAACTGGCAAGCCAGGATAGAGCCGTAGGCTGTTTCACATCAGCTCGAACAGTAATTTGGTTTGCTGCAACACTGAAGATATCCATCAGCTGCTTTCTTAGAAGAAATGCATCAAAATATTCTTTTGATTTGCTTTTGACTTGAAAATGTAGTCCCCCATTTCCCATAACACAATGAAATTATTTGTTCTCCACATTCCCCAAATTTTCAAAGACCAGATATACTGTAGAAGAGTCTAATGCGTTCTCTTCAGTTTGGTTTCCCTACTCCGTGACTGATTCAGCCTCCTACATCGCGCTGCTGCTGCTGCTAAGTCGCTTCAGTCGTGTCGTACTCTGTGCGACCCCATAGACGGCAGCCCACCAGCCTCCCCCTTCCCTGGGATTCTCCAGGCAAGAACACTGGAGTGGGTTGCCATTTCCTTCTCCAATGCATGAAAGTGAAAAAATAAAGTGAAGTCGCTCAGTCGTGTCTGACTCCTAGTGCCCCATGGACTGCAGCTACCAGGCCCCTCCGTCCATGGGATTTTCCAAGCAAGAGTACTGGAGTGGGGTGCCATTGCCTCATCGTGCTAGCAACTCTCAAAGATGATTCAATATATATCTATTGCATTTTTGGAGAAGGAAATGGGAGCCCACTCCAGTACTCTTGCCTAGAGAATCCTGTGGACAGAGGAGCCTAGGGGGCTGCTGTCCATGGTGTTGCACAGAGTCGGACACGACTGAATCGACTTAGCACGCATGCATGCACTGGAGAGGGAAATGGCAACTCACTCCAGTGTTCTTGCCTGGAGAATCCCAGGGATGGGGGAGCCTTGTGGGCTGCCATCTATGGGGTCGCAGAGTCGGACACGACTGAAGCGACTTAGCAGCAGCAGCAGCAGCATTGCGTTTTTTAAGTGCTACGCTCAAACGTTGGCACTGGGTTTACAATGGTGAACAAAACTGATTACTATTTCTGTTCTCATGGAGACTCCTTGTCAAGGAAAATCTATAGCCAAACTAATTTTTCTATTCACATTAAATTCTTACATACTTCCTGCCTACTTTAATTTTTCAAGTGGCCTATGGATTTTTGTTCAAGTCCTAAGACTCTGTATACACAAACATAGTCAAGGAATTGTGAATGAACAAACAAGTTCAAAGTGGCAAAATGAAATGAGCAGTGATGTGAAAGGCAGATAATCTCACTCACGCAAACATCCAAAGATAAACCAGAAACGATTAAAAATACGGTGTCAACTTCTTGCTTCTCTTTAGTTAGATAAAAATGCAGAGACAAAGACTATTCACTAGCATGCTTATTTATAGTTCTAGGATAAGACTAGGTGGGACGAACATAATCTATCACCTAATAGTTTATTGCCTGTGATCACTGCATTTTTTATGATTCTCGTCTTTCACGCACATCGATTTCTCTCATGTTGCAACTCAAGGACTGTAAATGATGAATTATAGTGTTCACAATTAAGCCATTAAGGCAACATAGTCTTATGATAATATGAAAATATATTTTAAAGCAAGTTCCAAGTGAAGAAGTGGAAGTTCATTTTTCTATTCTTTTCTGTGACAATAATATCAAGATCCCATACAGACCTAATTCCAAGTCTATGCTCACCAATATCACCATTTACAGTGGTTCTTGAATGCAAGTTTCCTTTTATTCCTGACATCTGCTTCTCTAAGATTTCCAGTTGTTTAAAAACATCTTATAGATGGAAACTGGACTTGTGTTTAATTTCTAAAATTTAAAGATAACATTTCCTAATACTTATTTAAATAAATATTTATTTAAATTATTTATTTATTCAAGTAATTTAAATAAGTAATTAAATAAGTAATAATAAAGCATTTTGAGAATCCTATCATACAATTAATTGGGGAAAGCAAGGGAAAAGAGTGTTGTTTTGCTTATTTCTTTCTTAATATGTGTTTTGTCCACGAGTTTTTGCATTTTTTTCAGCAGGGTTTGCTTGATATTACATTCATAAAACATCCATTGATTAAGTGATCCACAAATACTTTGTGAGCATTTATTATGAGCTAGCCAAAATTCTGATTTCTGAAATTAAAGTTTTTGATTTCACTCTGTATGGGATGTAAAGATAGGTAATAAGGATATCCACGTGCCAAAAGAAGGACTGAAAGCCGTGAGGATTGGTAGAAGTACTTAACCCAGCCGTGTATCCCCTTAGATCTTACCCTGATCTGCTAAGCATCAACCCACACTCATCTGATGTGTGCAAAATTTATCCGTCACTTGGTAAACAGCATATAATACGGCTGAGATATATACTTTCTACTTCAATGTATATACCCCCAAATATATATTTTAATATATACTATATACATAATATTAGTGAATATACACTGATGAGTGTTTATATAAATGAATACACATATATACACGTAAAATGTGAGAGATATCTAAAGACTGGATTGAGCCAGGTCTTCAGATAATTTCAATTTTTGTGTTACAGTGCTTTTGACCATCATGGATCTGCCTCTACTGGTTTGAAGTGTTGTCATTTCACCCTTAGTGTGCTTTGAGGCATATGTACATCAAATTCATATAAAACAAGTTTTATGATTTTCTTTATTGCAATGGCATTTTGAATGATATCATCTCCCACATCACATAGAATCTTCTTGCAAAAAAATGCTATTGAGTTGGGAGTGGGAAAATTATTCTCATGAACCAAGACAATACTTTAAATCTTTTGAAACCAGTAAAAATACTGGTTTTAAAAATACTCATTTTTAAAAATACTCATTTTTTTTTCTTATTTTACCATTGCTTTAGCCACCTGGAATTTTATAATAGAATAATTGCTTTACTTTTTTATAAGCATTGTTTTCAAATGTTTTATTTTCTTATGTATATTTTTTTAAACATTTAAAATTTTACTATCCTACTTTTATTATGAGGGTATCTGCTAATCCATATTTATGGTGTTAGACAATAGAATATTTTAAAGTTGTTGATTACACATTTCCAATAAAAGTAATCTGGGCTTCCTTCCATTCAATCCTATTCTGCTGGGGTACAGAGTAACCTCTCACGGCAGAAGACAAGTTCAATTTGTCAATTTAATGACAGAGGTACAAAGAGAATATATCTGGTCTAAGGATATGAAGAGATTTTGTGTTTCTTGTCAGTGTGGAATCAAACAGAGAAGGAAACCAGAGCAGCTGTATTTTCAAAAAGGATTTTGGTTTTACTTCTTTGAATTCTTTTCACTGTGGGTTGACTCATAGTCTCTGCATTGTTAGAGCACTTCACTTCCTTTTGATTTATTTTTACCTGCTCAGCACTCTTCAGTGACCGTGCAATGTTTCACACTAATAAAGGCTTCTTTATTGGTTAACTTCAGTAATTCTTTGGTAAAAGTGACGGTTGGAAGTGACAGCTCAGAGAAGAGTATCGAGAAGACATGGATGATGAGAAGACTTCAGTTAAAAGGTCTGAGTTTCATCTTTTTCTCACCTGAGTCTATGTGTGTGTGTATGTGCCAATCAGTTTTTAGCTTATAAATATAATACATTCAGAGGGCTTGGGATAACCAGGAAAACAAGAGAAGGCATGCTAGAATAGGAGCAAGCATGTGCGTTAGGAACGTTCTCTCCATTCAAGTTCACTAGCAAAATCATTTAGGCCATTTGAAAATTTTACCCTATCGACTATTGTTTGATAATTGTTATGTTAGATGTGAGTTCAAGAGCTTCAGACATGGAAATGATTTCTTTGTATCTTGAATTTTGATGAATCTGCTTCCAAAATAAGCAAATTATACTCTGCCTTCACTTTTAAAATAACTAGCAATAACCATAGAATCAGGTTCAATGTTCTGTAATGTTCTGCTGAAAAAATATATATGATTTTCTTGTAATTAAATTACTCTTGCTATTTAGTACCCTTAACATCAGCTATATTTGCAATCAATTTGGGCTGCATATGTAAAATATCACTTGAAGTGGTTAAGAATAATTTTTTTTTTTGTAACATCAGAGGCTCTTTGCAGGATGTTTATACTTAACATTATTGCATGATCTATGCTTAGAAGAGGAAATGTTGAAGAAACGGGCGTTGGTGTACAAATCCGTACTTGTGCTGAAATGAACACACGTCAGTGCCACGTCGCTATCAGAGACAGAAAAGTGGCAACTTTGCTGACTGGCAAAATACTGGCCCTTCTCACTCTACTTTGATGGGTTATGCTTTGGGAAATGTGAGAAGATACTTTTAACCAGAAAGTGAAAAAGGAAATGAATAAATCTGTTGATAATGAAGACATTCTTCATAGCTAAGAAAAACAATGATAAACACACAGAGCAAGTATTTTAAAAGTTCACCAAATCCATGGTCTTGGATAAAACTTA
Source organism: Bos indicus (assembly GCF_029378745.1). NCBI lineage: Eukaryota > Metazoa > Chordata > Mammalia > Artiodactyla > Bovidae > Bos > Bos indicus. The sequence goes on from NC_091773.1 coordinate 79,200,031, forward strand.
AAATTACTTGTAAACAAATTTAAAGAATGAATGAACCTTTGTTTATAATAATATGAATAAGAAATTGCAGCCATTGTTTAGAGATGTGGAATTGAGGGGTGCAGCTTTAGTTTAGGATGTTTCCAAAACATTTAGCTTACCAAGCAAAGAACAGAAAATTTTCTTTGAAGATATATGGCTTATTTACATGAAAATACAAACTGTAAAGTGTCTCTATTTTCATAACAATTTCCCATCAAGCCCTTATTGCATACAGTTTATAGATAAAGTGATCAGAATTTCTTTAACTTCTGGAATTTTTTGACTTGAGCAACAAATTTTTCTTTCAATATGATCAATCAAAAAATTGATCATATTCACATAATATAAATAACTAATAAACAAAAAAATAAAAGAAAATATACTTAGTAAAGAATACCATAAAACAGTCTCAGTTCAGTGCAGTCTCTCAGTCGTGTCCGACTCTGCGACCCCATGAACCACAGCACGCCAGGCCTCCCTGTCCATCACCAACTCCCGGAGTTTACTCAAACCCATGTCCATCGACTTTGGAAAAGGCAATACATACAAATTATCTTCAACACAAAAATTCCTCATTAGAAATTGTTCATGTTACTTGCATAATACTTAATATAGTTTTGTTGACAGTGACAGAAAGTGAAAGTGAAAGTCACTCAGTCCTGTCCAACTCTTTGCAACCCCATGCACCGTAGCCCACCAGGCTCCTCTGTCCATGGGATTCTCCAGGCAGGAACACTGGAGTGGGCAGCCATTCCCTTCTCCAGGGGCTCTCCCCCATCCAGGGATGGAATCCAGGTCTCCTGCATTGCTGGAGGATTCTTAACCATCTGAGCCACCAGGGAAGCCCAGTGACAGAAAATAAAACATTATTCATTACTTTTATTGCTGGGTTAACATTCAATATAGACTCTTTCTTTCTTTCTTTTTTTTTTTTTTTTTAAAGAATAACCTGAATAACCATCTTGATTTTGAAGGCTATAAAGGGAAATTTTCAGGCTGCTTCTACTATTTATTTTAAATCTAGCTTCCCAAATTTAGCTCACATTTGTGTTCCCGAAATTTAGAATATTTTGCCTTCCATTATCAGTCTAGATTATACTAAATAGAAATTGATGTACAGAGAAACTTTATGATGCTTTATATCACAACATTTTAGGCTGAGATTAAACAGGAGAAACTTGCAGCTTCAATGTTTAACCTGAAAGTTTGATTTTTTTCCCCAACAGTTTTCAATCAAGAGATATTTTAAAATAAATTCTAACTTATTTTGGGACTCTATCAAACTTCATTTCTGTGAAGAAATGTGTCATTATTCCTTTCTTATGAATGCATCTTTTGTGCATTCAAACTTTTGAATGCCTCTTTTGTGTAAATAATCTTGAATTTTAATAAAGTGTAAAGTGAAGGGAAGTTGCTCAGTCATGTCGACTCTGCGACCCCATGGACTGTAGCTTACCAGGCTCCTCCATCCATGGGATTTTCCAGGCAAGAGTACTGGAGTGGGTTGTCATTTCCTTCTCCAGGAGATCTTCCCAACCCAGGGACTGAACCCAGGTCTCCCACATTGTAGACAGACCAGACGCTTTACCATCTGAGCCACCAGGGAAGTCATAATGAAGTGTAAAAGCAGAAGCTGGAAATTTCAGACAGATACAGTATTCTTTATTACAGGATTATCAAACAATAAATTGGGAAACTTCTTTGGGGCTAGGATGGGATTTTGCTACATCTACATAGACAGTATTTTTCACCTTGTCATGAAAAAGAAAGACTGGAAGATTTCACTGAGATTGTGGCATCTGGTCTATGACTTCATGGCAAGCAGAAGGGGACAAGGGGGAGGTAGTGACAAGTCTCCTCTTCTTGGGCTCAGAATCACTGTGGATGGTGACTGCAGCCAGGAAATCAGATGACTGCCTCTTGGCAGGAAAGCTATGACAAACACAGACAGTGTGTTAAAAAAAGCAAAGACATCACTTGGACAGCAAAGGTTCATCTAGTCAAAGCTATGGTCTTCCCTGTAGTCATGTATGGATGTGAGAGTTGGACTATAAAGAAAGCTGAGCACTGAAGAATTAATGCTTTTGAACTGTGGTGTTGGAGAAGACTCTTGAGAGTCCCTTGGACTGCAAGGAGATCCAACCAGTCCATCCTAAAGGAAATCAGTCCTGAATATTCCCCGGAAGAACTGATAATGAAGCTGAAGTTACAATACTTTGACCATCTGATGTGAACAGCTGACTTATTGGAAAAGACCCTGATGCTGGGAAAAGATTGAAAGCAGAAGAAGAGGGTGACACAGGATGAGATGTGTGGATGGCATCACCAATTCAAAGGACGTGAAGTTGGTCAAACTCCAGGAGATGGTGAGGGTCAGGGAAGCCTGGTGTGCTGCAGTCCATGGGGTCATGAAGAGTTGGACACAACTTGATGACCGAACAACAACAAAGATTCCATACTTACACATGAAAGAATGTCAGGTAATAATAAAACACATGTTCTTTCACTAAATTGGGTGATTGTAATTACTCAGAGAGTAGACATTTTCACTGCTGAAGCCTTAATCAGTCGACCTAATTAATATTTTGTGTTTCCCTATGTGATTGCACAAGACCTCTAGGCTTTAAGATGGTCCAACTTGCAGTAATAATAAGCCTGTAGAAATTAATCAATACTCAACTAATCAAATATTTAAGTGCAAGCAGACACCTTATTGTCCATCATTTAGATAAAAATCCATGTAACTGTGAAGTACAACTGAAACAATTACACATTTGAAATATGATTCTGCTAGAATTCATTACAATATTCTGATTCTTCATCATGTGCTGTTCTACTGCATATATTGATATTGGGATGACCTCATTAATTATACTGACAGGGTAATGGATAAGGATTGTATTACCCTATCATTAGTGGCTATGGAGGAAAGCTAAAGTGTCATTTTCAATTCCTTTAACACTGAGTATTAGAATAACATAAAGATTAAAAGCTTAATGCTAGTATAATTGTCACTTTTTAAAATACATCTAAAGCCTTTCAGTCTAAGGAATAGGATGTTTGGACTGCTCACGTTTTTGTACAGCAATGCAGTTGACATGATGAAATCACTAAATCTGAGTCATCTCTTCTCAAGTGACAAAGGAAGATATACCTGTTTAAGCTTTAGAGTGGAAGGAAACATCCATTCTCACTGTGGGAAAAAGTTAATTTTATCAGCATATGTAAAAGATTATTTCCAAATGCAGACGTGAAGCAGAGTAACATATTTAATCAGACTGTAGAATTACGTTTTGTCCTAAACTGACAAGAACTGTGACTGCATAATTAAATAATAATAGTCTTAGCTCCTTGTTTTATAAAATGTTTGCAAATAGAGAAGTATAGTAGTTCCTCCTTATTCATGGGGGACACCAAGACCCTCAGCAGATGCCTGAACCAAATGCCTAACCAGGGTTAGGACAGGACCGAACCCTTACTATGCTTTTTCCTATACATACATATCTATAACAAAGTTTAATTTATAAATTAGGCACAGTGAGAGATTAACAACGAAGTAAAGTCACTCAGTCATGTATGACTCTTTGCAATCCATCGACTGTAGCCTGCCAGACTCCTTTGTCCATGGAATTTTCCAGGTAAGAATACTGGAGTGGATTGCCATTCCCTTCTCCAGTGGATCTTCCTGACCCAAGGGATCAAACCTTGGTCTCCTGCATTGCAGGCGGATTCTTTACCAGCTGAGTCACCAGGGAGCCATCTTCATGTATGATGGGACTCAAAATAATAATAGGGGACAGAAACCAAAGCTATTAAAGAACAATTTTGTGGAGTAAAACATGAATGATCCCTGAAAAAGAAGCTGGCCTCTGATATTCCAATTCCCCAGACATTTTTGTGACCACTATCCTTTTGAAGCATGGGTCTGTTACAACAGTAATTACAAGGTACAGAGGAAATGGGTATATCTTGATAAAACAATAATTTTCCCTATATAATTACATTTTTTAAAGCATTTTACAATTTTACTTTGTCTTTTTCAGTCATGGCATGGACACTCTTGACTGGCTTGTCTCCCCATTACAGCTATTTTCTTGGGCAATGCTAATGTTTGTCAACTCAGGCCTATGGGATTCAATCCCATGACCTAAAGGGGCTTGGAGAGATGTTTCCTGGATTCGACTCTGTTGTCTATTGCTGAGTAACAAATTACTGCAGATTTATCGGCTGCAAAGAACATAAGCGTGTCTCAGAGTTTCTGTTGTTAGAATCCAGACGTGCCTTAGCTGGGCCTGCGTCTTTCAGGTCTTCCACAAAGATAAAATCTAGGGCTGGCCAGGTAAGCTCTCATTTGAAAGGCAGACTGAAGAATAACAGTCGCCAAACTCACCTTCTTATGAACGAAATTACAGTTCCTCCAGAACCACTGGAACAGGATCCTCTGTTTCTTGTAGACTCTTGGTGGGGGCATGCCCTCAGTTCCTTGCCACTTGGGCCTTGCCATTTGGGCCTCTCCAAGATGGTGCCTCACTTCATCAATGACCGCAATAGCATGAGGAAAGTCATTGTATTATGTTTATAATCCTTTGACAGAAATGGCATGCCATCACTTTCTTAGGAGCACAGAGGATAAAAGCAGGATCTGAACACCGGGGAGCAAGGCTATCTGGGAGACATCCTGCTGCTGCCAAGTCGCCTCAGTCGTGCCCGACGCTGTGCGACGCCATAGACGGCAGCCCGCCAGGCTCCCCCGTCCCTGGGGTTCTCCAGGCAAGAACACTGGAGTGGGTTGCCACTTCCTTCTCCAATGCATGAAAGTGAAAAAGGAAAGTGAAGTCGCTCAGTCGTGTCGGGCTCTTAGTGACCGCATGGACTGCAGCCCACCAGGCTCCTCCGTCCGTGGGACTTTCCAGGCAAGAGTACTGGAGTGGGGTGCCATCGCCTTCTGTACTAGAGTCAATGACTTCCCAGGTGGCTCATTGGTAAAGAATGTGCTTGCCAATGAAGGTTCAATCACTGGGTCAGAAAGAGCCCCCGGAGGGAGAAATAGCTACCCATTCCAGTATTTTTTTTTTCCTGGAGAATTCAATGGATAGAGGAGCCTGGTGGGCTATAGTCTATGGGGTCACTAAGAGTCGGACATGACTAAAGCGACTGAGCACACATTTCCAAAAAATTTCCTAATTTCTCAAAACCTCAGGCCTTGTTGGTTTGCATATAAAAGACCTACCCACAGGCAAATGGTTTGCTATCTCTACAAATTCACTAATTCTGGGAGGTTAGTTAAGCCGTTCTCTGGATATGTAGGTCCTAATATATCAAGACATCATAAAATATAGAAAGTAACAAAGCCTGATTACTTTACTTTAATGTTCTCAATGCTGTCTGCCAAAGTTTGTTGGTCCAGTATTAATCTTATAAGGTAAAGGAACTGCATTTAGCTGATCAGAACAGCAAAGTGACTTAAAACATGGAAATCCAGCTGCCTGGGTTTGAATACTAATTATGCCACTTGTTGGCCGCATTCAGATGGTTTTAGATCATCTCTGAAAGTCAGTATTCCTGCTTGTATAATGAGGATAGTCATAGTTCTTACTTGATATATTTGTTCTAGCATTAAATATAAAAATGTATTTACACTAATTAGCCCAGTATCTTATAACTAGTGAGTTTTCAGTAGATATTAACTATTGTCATTACCACCATCATTGAAAGTGAAAGTGAAAGCTGCTCAGTCATTTGCGACCCCATGGACTATATGGTGTCTGGAACTCTCCAGGCCAGAATACTGGAGTGGGTAGCCATTCCTTACTCCAGGGGATCTTCCCAACCCAGGGATCGAAGCAGGGATGGAACCAGCTGAGCTGCCTGGGAAGCCTACTACTGTCATCATTAATAGTATTTTGATTTCTAAGGCCCAGAACTACTGTTTAAGCATTTGTACATCTTTTTTGTTTTTAATTTAACTAATTAATTTATTTTACTTTACAATATTGTATCACTTTTGCCATACATTGCCTTGACCTGCCATGAGTGCTTTTATACATCTTTATCTTCCTATCATGGTTCAGAGCAAGACAGATACAAAGTAGCATGGAAATGTACTTGAAAAAAAAAATCAAAGGAAGAAAGTAAAAACAGGAAATACAGTGGTTTATGGGAAGAGATGTGATTAGAAAAGGGAAAAAATGAAGAAGCTGGAATAATGGCTGTGAACAGCGCCTTGTCTGAGACTCTCCATCCACTTTGCCTGCCCATTGCTTTCCCCCACATTCTTTGGGACCCTGCTGTTCACCACCCATCACCATCTCTCAATATTTGTGTGTCTCCTTCCATGATATATGACTGCCATAGATTCTGAGCTTCTTAAGGATAAACCAGGCTCAGAGCAAATGTGACTATCAGAATAATTGAACTCTGAATCTCTTTTTTTTTTTTAATATAAATTTATTTATTTTAATTGGAGGCTAATTACTTTACAATACTATATTGGTTTTGCCATACATCAACATGAATCCTCCACAGGTGTACACGTGTTCCCCATCCTGAACCCCCCTCCCACCTCCCTCCCTGTACCATCCCTCTGGGTCATCCCAGTGCACCAGCCCCAAGCATCCTGTTATCCTGCATCGAACCCAGATTGGCGATCTGTTTCACATATGATATTATACATGTTTCAATGCCATTGTCCCATCTCGTATTAACATCAGTGTGTGTGAGAGGGTTGCTCAGTCGTGTCTGACTCTTTGTGACCCCGTGGACTGTAACTCTCCAGGCTCTTCTGTCCATGGGATTCTCCAGGCAAGAATGCTGGAGTCGGTTGCCATTTCCTTCTCCAGGGGATCTTCCCAACCCAGGGATCGAAATCGGATAATAGCAGTATCAATAATAGCAACTAAAACAAAGCATCAATAACATTGTCAAAGGCTGAAAAATAGTGTTGAAGCAGGAAATGTAATAAAATGCGGAGAACTCTCTTCTGGTGATAGCCAAGACTTATATAGAGACTCAAGTTTTTTTGTGTTTTGTTTTTCATTGTACTTGGTAAATCTGGTGAAGGAATTTTGCAATTTTTTGCCCCTTTCTCAGGATGAGCAGTGCCAGATTCCTTAAGCTTCTGCGTCCAGAATGCCAAGAGTATTATGGTCAGTTCACCACTTGGTTTCCACTGACAGTATTGGAAATTAGAAAGACTTAGCCCCTTATTTTCACTACACTTGAGTATAGGATTTTTTTTTTTTTTTTTAGGTAAACAATTATACAGACCTTTTGCCCTTAAACTTCTGCTCTCCTTCCCCTTTCACTTCAAGCTATTTTAAACACACTAACACTTAAACATGCGTTGCCCCTAACAGAGACTCCCGCTGCCTTCTGCTTTATTCCCTTTATAATCGCTATTTTCTTCTCCCCTGCCTGTCCCAGTACCACAGCCACGGCCAGGGTGTGTTGTGAAGGAGGCGTGTGTTTGCAGGAACAGGAAAGAGAACTGTGACCGCCTGCTGGATGGACTTCTTACTTGCAGCTCTTCTGATTATGGGTGCAGGGATGATGTAGCTCTCAGAAAGACCTAAGATTAAGCCTGTTCAGAGGGAAACGGAGCTGGGTATCAAGACAGCACAGGACAGAATTGATGCATTACCGACGGTACTTACGTTATCTCAGCAGTGTATACAGAAACCCCAGTTTCCCCAAATTTATTGTATCTGGCAAGTCTCCCGCTGCGTTGATCACAGCAGAGGAGAAAGCCTAGTGAAATTTCCAATCTGAGAGACAGTGTTTTCTTCGCGGGCTTTCTATAACATATTTGTTGACAGCCTCCTGTTGTGCAATTTCTACTTGCTCCAAAGTTTATCTTCTCCCCGATCAAATCCAAGGCTACTTTTTAGGGAAAGAAAAAGAATTGAAAAAAAAAAGTAGAATTCTGTCACGGTCCCAGCCCATTTATGGTAGGAGAGAAAAAACGCTGGGCAAGGAGAGAAGGGCAATACCAGGGGGCAGGTAGACTTGGAGTGGGCAGCAGACGCCGTGTTGGAGAGCAAGCCCAGGGTGATACCAGCTCCTCCTTCTCCTCCGCTTCCTCTTCGCCACCCTCTCCTCCACTATCTCGCTCTCTCTTCAAAGCTTAAAAGACCTTCTTCTAGTTTTTCAGACATTAATCTATTTTAGCCATTTTAATTTTATGAGATAGATGCAATTTATAGTCCTATTTTTCAGATTAAAACAAATATATTATCAACTTTAAATACCTTGTTCAGCATAATCCCAAAGTTTTGGAGGTGAATCTTTAACCAGCATTCCCAGTGCATGCCTGCTCAGTCGTTCAGTCATGTCTTGACTCTTTGAGACCCTATGGACTGTAGCTCACCTCTGTCCATGAGATGCTCCAGGCAAGAATACTGGAGTGGGCTGCCATTTCCTTATCCAGTTTTCCCAGTAGTTATTTATAAATACACCCTTAAAAACTGCCTAACTGAATGCTCTTTGATACTCTTTACCAAATATTGATATTTTTGTTGTTGTTCAGTCACTAAGAAGTGTCTGACTCTTTGCAACCCCATGGACTGCAGCATGCCAGTCCTCCCTGCCCCTCACTATCTTAAAGAGTTTGCCCAAGTTCACATCCACTGAATCAGTGATGCTTTCAAACCATCTCATCCTCTGCCACCCTCTTCTCCTTTCACCTTCAATGTTTCTCAGCTTCAGGGTCTGACCAATGAGTCAGCTGTTTGCATCAGGTGGTAAAAGTGTTGGAGCTTCAGCTTCAGCATCTGTCCTTCCAAATGAATATTCAGGGATGATTTCCTTTAGGATTGACTGCATTTGGATATATGTATCTTGGTTTTACAGTGGGTCAGGAAGATCCCCTGGAGTAGCGAATGGCTACCCACTCCAGTATTCTTGTCTGGAAAATTCCATGGACAGAGGAGCCTGGAGGGCTAGAGTCCATGTGGTTGCAAAGAGCTGGACACAGATGAGTGACTGAGCACCACCATCTTGGTTTCAAAGGGAATGTTTGGGCAAATATAAACTTAGAGCCAATCAAGAAACAGAATAAGGAGCTTAAATCTAGAGGTAACATTGACCTGTCGTCAGAGGTTGCTTTGAATCCCTTCCCTGGTGGCATAGGTGGTAAAAATCTGCCTGCGGTGCACAAGGTATAGGTTCGATCCCTGCATCGGGAAGATCCCCTGGAGAAGGGAGTGGCAGCCCACTTCAGTATTCTTGTCTGGAGAATCCCAGGGACTGAGGAGTCTGGCTGGCCACAGTCCCTAGGGTCACAAAGCGTCAGACGACTGAGCGACCTTCACTTTCACTTTTCTATCTGTTAACCATTAGTGTCGTCTTGGATATAGTACTTCAGTTCGGTTCAGTTCAGTCGCTCAGTCGTGTCCGACTTTTTGCAACCTGGAGTAGGAAATGGCAATGAACATATAAATACTAAATAAATAAATATTAACTTGTTTTTAATAAAACATCTTAAATTCTGATAACTATGTTATGCATAATAGATACATTCTAAATTTGTTATTTTCTTTTACATAGACAAGCATTGTGGTAGTTCTGTGTAAATAAATATAAATTCTTCTCTTTCTTCAACATTTTTTCTTTTGATAACTTCTGAAAGGCATATACAGTGGCTCAAAAACAAAGCTGACGTTTTAAATATCCTTTACCTTGCCATGGACTTCAATATATGTTGATTCTTTCAGTTGAATCACTTCAGGTATTTAAATGAAGTGTTTCTAGTTGATACATAATTCATTGAAAATATTCAATATGTGATGACTTTGAATTTAAGAGATTTTAGATCTTTAAGTTTTCCTTTTATAATATTTCCCATTTTGTCCAATATTTCAGCTAATAAATATTCTACCTTTTTCCATAATAAGTGATCTCCATTGCCAGTTTACGGATTTGTTTAGATAAAATGTGATTTTTTACAGTACTATAGTTGGTAGTTTAAAAAATCTTTTTCCAAATTAGAACAATAGTTGACTTCTAAAAACTTTTGAAAACCTTCTCTTCAATGTCATTATCAATGTGTTTCCAGTGGATGTATTTTTTGTTTTAATTGGAAAGGGTTTGCACAGCAAGGATTATTGATCCTATTACTGAAGTTGTTATCCTTGGTGGCTCTTACTGGCCTCACTGCCACAGAACAATATGTCTTTCTGATTGATGAGGAAAACTAGCTGAGTTGTCTAGAGACATTTATGAGTTTTCATTATTCAGTACTCATCTAGATGCACACTCTCTAAGTAAAAACCCCAGGAAATTTGATTGTTTTCTAAACAGATAATATTGTAACCAGGCTTCCCTGGTGGCTCAGATGCTAAAGAATCTTGCTGCAATGCAGGAGACCCAGGTTCCATCCCTGGGTCGGGAAGATCCCCTGGAGAAGGAAATGACAACCTCTCCTGTATTCTTGCCTGGAGAATTCCATAGACAGAGGAGCTTGGCGAGCAACAGTTCACGGGGTCGCAAAGAGTCAGACACGACTAAGCGACTAACACACACACACACCATTGTAATCAAAGACTGAAAAAATTCCTAGGTGCTTTTCAAAGAAACATCTTGAAGTAAACATTACAAGGATGGATTTAGCCCACAGAGAGCATAATGTCTGTGCAACGTGGAAAGTGTGAGCACTTCTACCCTTTCTTGGTCATGAGTGCTAGAGCAGAAATTGCTGCCAGAAGGATATGGGAAGCCAGAGGGGAACTGAGAACACTGGAGATCTAGAGAGGTGGAAACTGTGGTTGCTCCTTTTTTCTTACTGTAGGTCTTCCTTGCAAGAGTTAAGGGGCACATTTGATTCTGCAAAACTACCAAATATTTCCGTGTAACAGAGCAGCTTTTGGGTAAGACTTAAGCTCTTCCAACTTATCTGGCATGGTGGTCATTGTACTGCATGGAGGGAATGAATTCAGAGGAATTACATTTATGTGTTCCGGGCTGCATATCTAGAATTTCTTCCCCAAGTTAACTTTTGAAAATAAAAAATAATAAATGGACTATGAAAGATAATGATAGACCACTAGAACAAATAGAAAGACAAGAGGTTCAGAATAATGACACAATGCTGGGTAGGTGCTTATGAGTTCTCTTGAGGCCAACACTTGAATAGATGCAAAATGTGATGAAAAGAACATAAGCACAAGAGAAAGAAACCTCTATTTCATTTTAACTCTTTCATAAGCTAGCTGTGCTACACATTTAAAGTTTTGCTCCATGGTGACCTATCTAAAAATCAAGATAATTTTTCAATGTTATTCCAACTGTGTTCCTTGGACTTTTGAGATTAGAGGGTACGATTCTGGGAAGATCAGAGTGTATAATGCACTTCCCTCTGGAAATAGAGGTCACATTTTATTTTTCTTCTGATAATATCATATTTTATTAAGCTAGAGTTTATCAAAGTACTTTATTTCTCATAATGCAATGCCCTTCACAGTGGAAACATTGCCTCTTTAGCATAGTGTCTGAAGTGAAGTTGCTCAGTCGTGTCCAACTCTTTGCAACCCCATGGACTGTAGCCTACCAGGCTCCTCAGTCCATGGAATTTTTCAGGCAGGAATACTGGAGTGGGTTGTCATTTCCTTCTCCAAGGAATCTTCCAGACCCAGGGATCGAACCCAGATCTTCCGCATTGTAGGCAGACGCTTTACCATCTGAGCCAACCAGGGAAGCCAAGCATAGTGTCTAGAATATACTAAATGTCCAAGGAATCACTCCATCACTATCTATAATAAATAGATACAAATATAATTTAGGATGCAGATACGAACATAGACGAGGACATAATAAAGCACTTTTACTCATTCCGTATACCTTAACTTAGAATGCAATGTGAATTTTCATTCAGTACAGATTCTCCAAGATACTAAAGGAAGGAAAGATTTACTAACTGGTAATTACAGTATTAATAATGATACTGAGCCGAAGTTCGCTCCCCTGATGCTATTTCAAATACTCTAAACACTAAGCTAGTAGTTTTACAACACTACTGCATTTGTTTCTCAAAATAACCTAAAGTCGTTTCTTTTATAGTTTATTTTCTATTTGAGGAAACAGGCTTAAGGAAGTAAAGTTGCTTCTTAAAGATTACAAAACTAGAAAGTGGTGATGCCAACACGTGGGCCAGACCAGGTATCAGTATTTCCAAACTTAGGAGTTTCTGCCATACTCAGCCTAGCCAATCTGGTATAAACTGGGAATCTTAGTTACTAGGAATAATTTAGTGCTCACTTATACATATATGCATTTTCTAATTTAGTATTACCATACCGTATCAATTATTGTCTCTAACTAAAATAAATAAATAGACAAGATGGCCAAAGACTGACTATTTAGCCTAGTGAAACATAGCACTTTTCTCAGTTAGCAGTTTTCTTCTGACAAACTTACAGATTTTCATCTCCTTCTGAGATGAAGCTGATCACTGAATTTTGAAAGGAGTCTTCAGGTTTCATTTTGTAGCTGTTCTCCTGAAGATGATAAGACTGAGCCTGAGAGAAGAAAATTAAATTATGCAAGTTTGCCCAGCTAATGAAAACCTAACTGAAAGGACCTCATAATCAAGCTTATTACTTTCTCATTTTAAAGTCAATTTTCCTTTTTATATATAAAATGTCTTTGAAAGTCTTTCTGTATATAATTCCTTGTATGAATAGTGTGTGAAGGAGGAGATGTGGACTTTAATATACATGTTCTGTCTTTTTGTTTGTATTACCTTATTTTAGCTTAACAGTTATCCTGTGAAATATTTATGTTATCCACATTCTGAGGACTGGAAAAACTGGGGTACAGAAATGTGCCATAATTTAACTAAAATCATATGCATTTAGAAAACCTGCAAAGGTAGAATATGAAGTAAAGTTTGACTGACCAGGAGCCTGAGGCATTTTTGCTGTAGAATCTTTAAGATAGTAATTTCAGTTATTAAGACTTATTTACCACTCTTGATACAGGTCTTCCCAAGTGGCGCTCTTGGTAAATAACCCGCCTGCCAATGCAGGAAATGTAAGAGAGGTGGGTTCAGTCCCTGGGTGGGGAAGATGCCCTGGAGAAGGGCATGGCAACACATTCCAGTATTCTTGCCTGGAGAATCCCATGGAGGGAGGAGCCTGGTGGTCTACAGCCCAGGGGGTCACACAGAGTTGGACATGACTGAAACGACTTAACATTCACCACAATTAATATTACATATAAAATAGATAGCTAATGAGAACCTGCCGTATAGCCCAGGAAACTCTACTTAGTGTACTGTGGTGACCTAAATGGGAAGGATATCCAGAAAAGAATGTCTACCTGGATATGTGTGGCTGATTCTCTGCTGTCCAGTAGAAACTAACACAACATTGAAAGCAAGTATACTCCAGTGCAAAATAATTTCAAAAGACTCAGTTACAAAGACTGGCTAATGTAATTTTTGGAACACATTTGTTTTCTATTTATGTTCTAGTGACTTATCTGTATATTTTTTTCTATCAATTTATCTATTTTTATGATTTAAGATTATATAAACAGTTTGATTTCACTGTTTGCATTGTCATTTTATCTCTGTGACATCTGTATATATGTATGTATTTTCTTGTAGAATGCATTTTTTTGTGCTTTCTCTCTTTCTTTGTTAAATGATCTCTTCAAAAATTTAAATGTCAGTCTTTCAAAGAGCTACTTGTGATTCTTTACTTTTTCAATTTTGTATTTGCATTTTAATTTCATTTTATTATTTTTGATATGATGTATGAGGATGATCATTTTAAGAGTTTTTATATTTCTATTATTATTGCTTATTTTATCTGTGTTAATAGTATATTTACTAACTTGCAAAATATGAGGAATTTTTCTATTTTCTAATTTAATTAAGTGATAGAAAAAATTTTCGGCTTCCCTGGAGGCTCAGGGACAGATTTTATTTTCCTGGGCTCCAAAATCACTGTGGATCATGACTGCAGCCATGAAATTAAAAGACATTTGTCTTTTGGAAGAAAAGTTATGACAAACCTAGACAGTATATTAAAAAATAGAGATATCACTGCTGACAATGGTCAATATAGTCAAAGCTATGGTTTTTCCAGTAGTCATGTACAGATGTGAAAGTTGGACCATAAAGAAGGCTAAGCACTGAAGAATTGATGTTTTTGAACTGTGGTGCTGAAGAAGACTCTTGGGAGTCCCTTGAACTGCAAGGAGATCCAACCAGTCCATCCTAAAGGAAATCAGTCCTGGGTGTTCATTGGAAGGACTGATGCTGAAGCTGAAGCTCCAATACTTTGGTTACCTGATGTGAAGAGTCAACTCATTGGAAAAGACCCTGATTCTGGGAAAGATTGAAGGCAGGAGGAGAAGGGGACAACAGAGGATGAAATGGTCAGATGGCATCACCAACTCAATGGGAAATGATTTTCAACAAACTCTGGAAGATAGTGAAGGACAGAGAAGTCTGGCTTGCTGCAGTTCATGGGATTGCAAAAGAGTTGGACATGATTTATAGACTGAATAACAACTGCTGGCTCAGAAAGTAAAGAATCTGCCTGCAATGCAGGAGACCAGGGTTCAATCCCTGGGTTGGGAAGATCTCCTGGAGAAGAGAATGGCTATACACTCCAGTATTTTTGCCTGAAGAATCCCATGGACAGAGGAGCATGGCAGGCTACCATCCATGGGGGTCCCAAAGAGTTGGACACAGCTGAGAGACTAACACTTAAGAAAAAAGTTTACAGCCACTTTCTGTGATCAGTTTACACAGATCTTCATGTTAGTAAAATAATATCTGTTACGTTGCTGCTTATGATAATTTTTTCACATTGAGTTTATTATTGTTCCTAAAGCTTTTTGTGCTGTATTCTTAGTTACTCAGTCCTGTCTCACTCTGCAGCCCCATGGACTGTAGCCCACCAGGCTCCTCTGTCCATGGGGATTCTCCAGGCAAGAATACTGGAGTGGGTTGCCCTGCCCTCCTCCAGGGGATCTTCCCAACTAGGAATTGAACCCCAGTCTCCTGCATTGCAGGTGGATTCCTTACTGACTGAGGCCCCCAGAGAAGCCCTGAGACAGTTGTTGATTTACAAAATCAATTCTCAGTCAAACTAATACGGACTTCTCTATTAACACCGAAAATTCTACTTTGTGATTTCACTACGAAAATGTTTGGTTTCATTTTATATTTGGTCAGATTGATATTGTTCACATTATTAATAGAATATGAGCATCTATGACATAAGAAATGTTTTAAAATTATATGATTAGTTTTAAAGCAACTTGAATTCTGTCCCTTATGGCTCAGATTGTAAAGTGTCTGCCTACAATGTGCGAGACCTGAGTTCGATCCCTGGGTCCCGAAGATCCTCTGGAGAAGGAAATGGCAACCCACTCCAGTGTTCTTGCCTGGAAAATCCTATGGACAGAGGAGCCTGGTGGGCTACAGTCCATGGGGTAGCAAAGGGGATATGACTGAACGACTTCACTTTCTTTCTTTCTTTAAAGCAGCTTACAGAGTACCTCATGAAAATAAAAGTTTTATCACCTTTGCTTAATTTTTCTTCTCTAATCTTTCCTTAGTTTATAATTTCTTATAATTCAAATATCTGCTGAAATTGCATCTCCTCAGATCATTTTTCTGACTGTCCAGTCTAATATTATTATATACAATATGTAGATATACATGAACATTAATTTAACAACATACTTTTTAGTAAAATTTTATTGACTGAATAATATTAAATGATATTTATGAAGCTTTCTGTATCAATTTTCTTCCAATAATACTTGAAAAATTGAAGAAGAGAATGTGGTTATATCTTTAACATGCAATTTTAATTGCCACAAGCTAATACTTGATTCATCATCACATTTTCTTTTGTACTTTCATCCCTTCTTTCTATTTTGCACCCTGTATTTTGCCCCATCTCCCTAATTCTTTTTCCTCTTCCCACTTTGTCCCATTTCTGTGAAGACAATGATTTTTTCTGAGTCTGGCTGGTTAAACTCTTGTCCTTTCTAATGCCTAACAGTCAGTAGACTTTGCAAAGGAGGAAATTAAAATGGCAAACTCAGAAACTTAGGGTCAAATATTAATGCTCATCTTTATGAGTAGACACTAGAAATGGAAATGATACAGTCACATTTTTTGGGGAGTTTCAGTGTGGAGCTTTGATTGTGTGATATGATGATAAGTCATCGTGGGGATCAACCTACACTTTGCATTCACTTTGCTAAGTTTCCTTATTGTTGTCCAGAAATGTGCATCAGCGTAGATTGTAAGCTACTGCACACTTCATTTTCCATTCAGGAAATAAGTGTGCCTCAATGAAATATTCATACCCTTTCCTTTCAGCTTTTAAAATATGACCTATTTTATCAATTGTTTCCTCCTGATTGCTGTTAAGAACAAAAGAGTCTGTTTATTAAAAATAAAAAGCTGCAGGCAAGTAGAGGCTCTGGTTGTTAGTGACATGCCGTCATTGAATTTGACATTGTTTTGACTGGTGGAGAAGACATAAAGTAGCATCATGAAACACAATAAATTGCAACGCAAAATCAGTGTGTATGCTGAAGCAGAAGTGAAGGTAAGGGCATATCCACACATACTGTTACACATTTACTGATTCTCGAATTAAAGGGAGGTTGTGTCTAGATATACCTGAATTGACACAAAATGTGCCTGTATATGAGTAAACTTCCACGACACTAAGTATTTCAAGTTATCTGTTTACTAATTATAGAGAAATTCTCATTAGCGTGTATTTCCATTTACATATTCACTCATTCATTAAACAGCTATTGACTGCTTATAACACAACAATTTCTAGGCTCTAGAAATAGAGCTGTAAACCATATAAGACTTCTATCCTCATGGAGGAGGAAAGACATAGTAAAAATGAAAATAAAAATATTTCAGACTGCAGTAATGGCTTTGCAAGATGAGTATATATGCTGAGTGCTGTTAGAGATATTTTAAAGATGGTAAGGAAAAACTTTTGGAAAGAGGTGACTTTTGAGATCAGATATAAATAACAAAAGAACTGTGCAAAGTGGAGAATGGCACCAGCGGTGAAGGGAACGAAAGGTACGAAGGCAGTGTTATTCCTGAAACAGAAAGAAGACATGAGGTTGGAGCACCTCGATTGTTGTTGTTAATCACTAAGTCTTGTCTGACTCTGCCATCCCATACTGAAGCCTGCCAGGCTCCTCTTTCCATGGGGTTTCCCAGGAAAGGACAATGCAGTGGGTTTCCATTTCCTTCTTCAGGGACCTTGATTGAAAAAGGGGAAATAGTAAGAAATTAGGCTGGAAAGAGGAGTAGGCACCAGGTTATGTTGAGTCGTGTAGGGTATTTATTAAACAAGATTGAATGATTATAAGTTTTAGAACAAGTTATTCAAATATTTTAATCAAAATAGTGAATGATCTTCCCCGGTTCAATTCCCGGGTTGGGAAGATCCTCTGGAGAATGGATAGGCTACCCACTACAGTATTCATGGGCTTCTCTGATGGCTCAGATGGTAAAGAATCTGCCTGTGATGTAAGAGACCTGGATTCATCTCTGGGTTGAGGAGATCCCCTGGAGGAGGGCATGGCGACCCACTCCAGAATTCTTGCCTGGAGAATCCCCATGGACAGAAGAGCCTGGCATGCTGCAGTCCATGGGGTTGCAAAGAGTCAGACAAGACTGAGAGTCTAACAAAGCCCAGCGCAGTGAATGATCTTTTGCTTTTTTAAAATTTTATGATCATGTTGTCCCCTGTGTGGATAGCTGGTTGTAATGTGATAAATTTGGAAGTGGAGAAATCAGTTAGGAGGATATTTTTGGTTTTACCAATGAAAGATGGTGTTAACTTTGAACTGTGGGGAAAGTGTAGATAGTGAGAAGTGTTCAGGTTTGGGTGTAAATTTGTGGATTAAAGTCAACCAGAATTATTGGTGGGAGACATGAGTATATATAAAGACAGAAATTAATCAAAAGTGAGTGTAGTTTTTGTTTTAAACAATTAAATGCACAGTAGTGTCATTGCAGAATAAGAAGATTGCTATAGATTTAAATTTCATAGCTTAAAATCAATAAAGATAAATTTGATATGTACCTTATTATGAGTATTATACATTTGTTATAATTGTTAACGTCTTGATAACTCTGGAAACTTTTATTTTGGGACCCAGGGGTAGATTCTAGTGGCTACCAAATATGTTTATTTATGAAGGGAGTTTGAAAACATATTGCAGCCCAAACTTTTATATCTTGTCTGTTATATATGTACATTGAATTTAAGTATTCAGTAACTTTTAAAGGAATACTGGAGTGGGTAGCCATTCCTTTCTCCAGGGGATTTTCCTGACCCAGGGATCGAACCCAGATCTTCTACTTTACAGGCAGATTCTTTACTGTCTCAGCGACCGAGGAAGACCAAAAGCATACTAACCCCTTATACTGAAAATTAATAATAGATATAGTTAAGTTGAAGGGTTACCGCCTAAATAATGGATGCTATTTTTGTGATTTGGGTGACATTTTATTTTATAGTGAAAAAAGAAATTAACATAAATGAGCACTGAAAAATTCAGTAGCAAGCATTAACTAAAGAGATATGAAGAAAACAGGGTAAGATTGTCTTTTGAAACTTTTTTTTTTTTTAATTAGGAGAGAAAAGAGGAAATATTTTATGCAGTAATCTGCATGAACTATATCCAATAGGACTAATTCACATATGAAAACACTTGTCCAAAATGGTCTGGGTCATTTAAAACATGACTGAATGCATAGCATGTCCTAACCTTTAACGATCGCAGGCACGTTTCTTTGAAGGATCCAAGTGTCTGCATGTCTTCAGATACTGTTGGAATTCACCCGAGTAATTTCTATTATGCTTGTGCAACTGTGTTGCCTGATTTCCATTTCCTTTGAATTGTGAATACAATTTACTTTTCTGGCATGAAGTAATATTTTATTTCTTCACTGGTATTAATAAGAGCAAACTTTTGTAAGAAGCATATTTTGATTAAAGATTTAGCACTTTGCAGCCAATTTTTGTTTTGAAATTCAATGTTGTTAATCTACAATCTTCCTTGAGGTATTTTTTATTACCTCTGCTAACAGGTATTTAAATTACTTTTTTAAGGCTCTGAAGGCATATGGTTATTTTAATAAATTAATTTTTTAAAGTATGTTAATCTTTGCAATGAACAATAAAACAATATTTCACTATTTCATTACTTTGTTTATTATCTCATTAAAATAATGAGTCAGAACAAATACACTTGTACAAATCTAGATTCATAAAGTTATATGAAATATTAATATCTTTATGTTGATATAGTGTCAATTATATCAGCAATGAAAATAAACCCTGAGGTAAAAAGCTCAAAATCTTTGGATTAAAACAGATTTTCAATTGGTATAGAGCAAAATAGTATTTGTAGACATTAGTTTTTAATATAAATTCAGATGAAGCCAGATATATTGTCTAACATGTCCATGTCTTGCATAATACCCTTCAGGTCCATCTTGGTCTACCTAAGATAAAGTGTATTCTTAAATTGGAGAAACAGAAAAGGTAACCCAGATAATTTTGGTGAGGTTAGGCTATAACTTTCCCATTTCTTGAAAATGCAATGAGGAGATCTAGAGGTAATTTATAAAAATAAAGTGTCCGATGACTAGCTAAATAATTAACCTCAAGCAAGAAAAATGCTGCACATCTTTGCTAGGTTTGATTAAAAATAAGGCATGAAGATGTGTTTTCATTCAAATAGTTGCTGCAAAGGATGTTTCGATGAAAACCTTTATAAATAGTAGAGTAAATAAGGAAATTATCTGAGTTTTATGAACTGTGTTACAAGTTTGATTTACCATAAATTACCTTTCCCTTAAAGAATTATTATGCATATATTATATGTTGAATGCTATATTACATTTAAGGATACAAAAGTGAACTAGATGGGGGTGTATCTAGCTTCTTGGATTTTACATTCAAGTACAAAAGAAAAAGGGAACATGTAAGCAACTAAAAAAACAAAGTATGACATTTTCTAAACAAGAACAAAAGAGATTAATATTGGCTGGAACTACTTTGAGCAAGAGGTTAGAGCAGTATGCTTTAAGGAAAAGATATTTAAGCTAAGTGATCAGAAAAAAAAAGAATCAACCATAAATATATAAAATAAGTTCAGGTGAAACTTTTTGCAGGAAAATGAAAGAATTTGAGAAAATTTTTAAAATGTTAAATTTACACTTGATCATAATTATTGTGGGACCACTTGTGGTCAATTTGACAAGGTGATATACTGTGTGTGTGTGTTTTTTTTTGTTTTTGTTTTTCAAAGAATCCCTAAACCATAAGACATTTGTTCAGTTCATTTCAATTCAGTTCAGTAACTCAGTAGTGTCCAACTCTTTGCGACCTCATGGACTGCAGCACACCAGGCCTCCCTGTCCATCACCAACTCCTGGAGTTCACCCAAACTCATGTGCATCGAGTCAGTGATGCCATCCAGCCATCTCATGCTCTGTCATCCCCTTCTCCTCCTGCCCCCAATCCCTCCCAGCATCAGGGTCTTTTCCAATGAGTCAACTCTTTCCATCAAAAAGATGGGAAAAGTATTGGAGTGGCGAAAGTATTGGAGTTTCAGCTTCAACATCAGTCCTTCCAATGAACATCCAGGACTGATCTCCTTTAGGATGGACTGGTTGGATCTTGCAGTCCAAGCGACTCTCAAGAGTCTTCTCCAGCACCACAGTTCAAAAGCATCAATTCTTCGGCGCTCAGCTTTCTTCACAGTCCAACTCTCACATCCATACATGACTACTGGAAAAACCATAGCCTTGACTAGATGGACCTTTGTTGGCAAAGTAATGTCTCTGCTTTTGAATATGCTATCTAGGTTGGTCATAACTTTCCTTCCAAGAAGTAAGCATCTTTTAATTTCATGGCTGCAATCACTATCTGCAGTGACTTTGGAGCTCCCCAAAATAAAGTCTGACACTGAGTAAACTCTGGGAATTGGTGATGGACAGGGAGGCCTGGCGTGCTGGGGTCCATAGGCTCCCAAAGAGTCCAAGACGACTAAGCAACTGAACTGAACTGAACTGAGGTTATATGTAATAATAATAAAATCTCAGTATCTCAGGAGCTTAAAATAAGGCAAAAAAATTTTTTTTTCATTTACATCCCAAGCAGATGAATATGAAGCAGCACTCCTTAAATGTTCCTCTGTAAGTCTAAAAATTGTGTTGGAACCCTGTACTCTTTCCCTAATTTAGCTGTGGATTGTGGAATTCATAATTGTGAAGTTTTGGGAAAGAGAAAGAGAGGCCTGGAATACTGGAAATCTTTTTTTCAAGCCCATATTTGGAAGTGACTTATGTTTCACATTTCACTGGCCAAAAATAAGTCATAAAACTCCCAGCTTCATTTCAGGAGGACTGAGAATGGTGTGCTGAAGGCGTCTCCACTTCTGTGATAGTATTTCAGTGCTATGTTCACAAAGTCTCTTCCTATCTAAAGATTAAAGAGGTATTATTACTACTACTTCTAATGATGATGATAATAATATTACTTTCCACCATTATTAAATCTAAGATTTTCTTTATCCAAACCAAATGACTTCACAGTGTTCATTATTAAATCAAATGAAAAACAGCTCTTGAATCTGCAAATTTTCTACATTTTTATATAGTCATTTTTATACATTGTCTTAAGAAGTGTTAAAATAAAAGTCAAGTTGCTATGGTCCCTTCTTATTGGTATACAAATACGTGTGGCATTGAAGTTACAGTTATTCTAAGCCAATAATATGACACCAGTTTGATTAAGTAGACATTTCTCATTTGTTAAATTTCAAGGAGAATTTGAGTTTATTATGTGCTGTTCCACTTGTACTCATAAAGGTAAATAATGCACAATTCTTGCCATACCCAAATGTAGTAGATTGAGTGTTGGCATTCCAGAAAATTAGGTTCAGGTTTAACTCCCAGAATTTATACATGTAACCATATTTGGAAAAAAGAGACTTGACATATGTAATTAAGTTAAGGGTCTCCAGATGAGACTTTTCTGGATTATCCAGAACGCAACGTCAAATGACTCTCTAAGGAAGAAAGAAGGAAATTAGACAGAGAAGAGAAAGTGATAAAGGAGGTGGAAGGAAGGAAGGAAGGAAGGAAGGGGAAGGAGAAATTGGAGTTATGCAATCATAAACCAAGGAGCACGTGTATTCATCAAAAGCCCAAACGGCAAGGAACTTTCAGTCTCAGCCAAGGATTCTCTCCTTGGCTATGTCGGGAGAAGCAGGCCCTGCTGATGCCTTGATTTTGTCCTTTGGACTCCAGAGCTGTTTAGAGAATAATTTTCAGTAGTTTTCAGCTACCACATCTGTGTTAAATTGTTGCTGCAGTCCCAGGAAACTAATAAAATAACAATTCCTGTTCTCACAAAGCTCAGTGTGGTGAGGACAAACACATATAGACACAAAAATCTGCGAAACACCACCCTAGAGCCAGCGATGAGTTCAATCTCCTATTCTTCTAATACACACAAAAATCTGCGAAACACTGCCCTAGAGCCAGCGGTGGGTTCAACCTCCTATTCTTCTAATTAACTGCCTTCTTACAAGTTTGACTATGCTTTAATTTTCTCATCTATATAATGAAAAATGTAGTTCTTGACTATTGCATATTCTGATTAGTGAACCAGCTGATTTTCATATCACATGTTCATGCTCTCAGGAGAGAGGGTAGTACTGTCCATTATTTAACAACCTTACTAATCAGGCACACTTGAGGAATAATAACGTACAGAATTTTACTTTACTGTATGTTTACACTGCTTCTTTCAAATTGTATTACATCAACAAGAGGGTCAGTGTGGAAATAATTCTTTCACACTAGGAACTCTTTGTGTTTTAATACCCTCACCACCATCTCTGGGTTCTCAGTGGGTGTAACTCCTTCCTGATAGGTTATTTGAAATCTGTCTTTCCTCTACAACCTCTGTGTGAATCCTTGTTATTTATTATTTTTATCTTTTCTTTCCTATCTTTTGTCTACTTGCCCACGTCTTCTTTGTTCTGCTAAGCAGGGTGGAGACGTTTCCTTAAAATCCCATTATTCTTATTTCTTGCTATCACATCCTTATATTCTAGAAGTGTTTCTGTATTTCCCTCAGCTGCGTGTGCAAGTGTGCTCAGTCCCTTAGTCGTGTCCAACTCTTTGCGATCCCATGGACTGTTGCTCACCAGGCTCTTCTGTCTATGGAATTTTCCAGGCAAGAATACTGGAGTAGGTAACCATGTCCTACCCAGGGACCAAACCTGTGTCTCCTATATCAGCAGGTGATTTTTTACCACTGTATCACTTGGGGAGCCCAAAGAAATATTGATGAGTATTAAATATGCAATATAAAAATTTGAACAATGTGGTTTTTTAAAAGTGATATAAATTTCTTTGGATATGAATAAGCATATTCTCAACCTTCAGTAAATCCTTGCAATGGATGATCTCTTGGATTTTTGTTCGTGGCTTGATTCTTTTTCCAAATATGACCAGTAATAACTCAATTCCAAAAATGATGAAACTTATCAGAGTTTGAAAAACTACATAAATGTTCAAGGGACTTGATTTTTCCAAGGAGCTTGATTTTACTGCAGACAACTGATGGATAAATACACCACAGGAAACTCAATTTCAAGATGTAGAAGTATTCCTGAGTTTATTGATTTGAGCTGATTCTTCACCCTGGGGTGCCACTTTCTTAACAAACTTTCTATCAGTATCTTGTTTCTCTGTACATAGAAGAAAAAAAATATTAAAAAACATTATCTAAGGTATATAATACAATATTAGGCAAATTATATAGCAAATTTCTATCTAATGAAAACCTTAAGAAGGTCAAAAGATAATAAGTATCATTTTGAGATTGACTAAAACAGTAGAGATTACCTCAGTAAAAAGAACCAACTGGAATTTGGTTCTTTTATTTGGAATTTATTGGAATAAAACAATGAAGCAAAGACTAGAAAGAACTTACCATGTTAATAGAGTACTTACATAATACATTACTTAATCTCTCTGCGTGCGAACTTGTCTGACAAATACATGGGCGAGACTGGCTCTTCCTTGATTTTGAATCATTGCACATTGCATATTTAACAGCTCTGTGAAGATGCTTTATCACAACACTTCAGGATATTCTTGAATTCTTAGAATTCCACTTTGCAACTTAGGAGTAGAGTGAATAGAACTTTCCTTAATAACGTCAATGTGGGGTTAATGCAGAACAGTATATTATACTCTACGACAGAGCAGAAAGGAGTGGATTCTCCTTCATAGTAAGCAGCCAGGGGAATGGATCTCAGAGCATTACTGTTAATAAGTAAGTGAAGAAGAATAAGGATTCCTACACGTTGTCTTGCCTGGTGTTTTTTAAAGGTGGCATGGAGGCAGCTCAAGAACAAGACAAAGATGCAGAAGGAGAGTAGTGCTGCCCCCAAAGTCACAGTGAGTCTGCTCCCCGGGCCTCATAATCTCAGAACTCTGTGTCACTGTGGCCTTATGCTTAGTTTCCTTAGCTGTATTTTTCTAGGCCATAATTTTTATACAGAATTTAAGTCACAATATTAAAACCATTCATTGATTCTTGCAACACATATTTCTCAAGCGCCCGCAAGGTGACTAGAAGGCATACAATTTAGTGACACAAAGATATGTAAGAAAGTCTTTACACGGATGAAGCCTTTATTCTAGATCAGGACACACATACAAGTAATAAATGTTTTTAATGGAAGGAGACTGTACTAAATTAAAAGTTTGCTCTGAGAGTCAAGAGAGCAAAACCGAGCATTCTTACAGAAATGTAGAATTCTGTGTCAAGATGGTTAATGTTATATGGTGAGTTTTGTACAAAGTTTTAATTTTTGTACTTGGTTTTCGTTCTTTAGAAACATGAGAAATAGATGAATGGATATATGTACCTGTATTAGAACTAAAAAACTAATATTTAATTACTGGAAAACCAACAATCCAAAGGACTTAGTCTAGTGCAATGTACTGTAAGTTTTAAAACAAATTACCACTGAATTAATAGGTGTTTTTAAACTATACTGAAATATAAAAGGACTTAGCAGAATATATTTTTATTTTACTGTTATGATTTTATTCATTCAATACTTAAAACAAAATTTATGTTTTTAGTAAAAACATAATGAAAACATAGATTAAAAAAGAAATATATTCCAAAGTCTATACTATGCTGCACTTGAAATTTTCTCTCTTAAAACAAAATAATTGAATATAAAACTACAATGCATAATGAGATATTATTTATAACTTGTTAGGCAAGAGGAATAACTAATCCTGTGCTCTCCTTGGAGAGGAAATCTGAGATAATAGTGTTTATTCCAAATTAAGTCATGGTTAAGTCCCCATTTTCTTTTAAAAATACATTGGAGTTATGGTGAGATGCTGATAACTGAGCTAAAACTTACTTTCTCCTAAAGATAAAAAACACTAAAACTGAACATTTGTATTTTAACAACAATTAGTGTTCTACTGCAGAAGGTTAAATGGCTCAGATACATTTGAAAAAATATTTAACCAAAGTCTCATTTATCTAATTAGTATAATACAGTGCCATCAATTATTTCTGATTTGTGGTGAGGCTCTCATGAGAGAGTGTTTGAAATGTGTACTAGCGCACAGCAGATGCTCGGTGAAAGCAGAAGGCTTTTCCTTCCTAAACTCCTACCAGATTTCTGATATCACACGTGCTCTTCTTATGTTTTCATGAAGACAGTATGTTTTACTGGTCCCAATAAACAGAAACTCTGTGCAATTATCATGATGAATAGTTATATTTAGCTATGATTAATATTTCCCCCATTTTATTATTGATATTTTTATACCACTTTACCTATAATCAAAGTACTTATTTAATGGTAATTATTTGCAGAGGACAGGGTGCTATCTGTTAAGACATACTGGGTCAGATTTGACAGCTTACTGTCATCATGCAGTTCAGTGAAAATGGGCTAAGGTAATGGTTAAAATCAACAACCTCAGACACACAGATGACACCATGCTTATGACAGAAAGTGAAGAAGAACTAAAGAGCCTCTTGATGAAAGTGATAGTGGAGAGTGAAAAAGCTGGTTTAAAGCTCAACATTGTGAAAACTAAGATCATGACATCCAGTCCCATCACTTCATGGCAAATGGATGGGGAAACAATGGAAACAGTGGCCGACTTTATTTTGGGGGGCTCCAAAATCTCTGCAGATGGTGATTGCAGCCATGAAATTAAAAGCCAATTACTCCTTGGAAGGAAAGTTATGACCAATCTAAACAGAATATTAAAAAACAGAGACTTTGCCAACAAAGGTCTGTCTAGTCAAGGCTATAGTTTTTCCAGTAGTCATGAATGGATGTGAAAGTTGAAGTGTGAAGAAAGCTGAACACTGAAGAATTGAGGCTTTTGAACTGTGGTATTAGAGAAGACTCTTGAGACTCCCTTGGACTGCAAGGAAATCAAACTAATCAATCCTAAACGAAAACAGTCATGAATGTTCATTGGAATGACTGATGCTGAGGCTGAAACTGCAATACTTTGGCCACCTGATATGAAGAACTGACTCCTTGGGAAAAACTCTGATGCTGGGAAAGATTGAGGGCAGGAGGAGAAGCGGACAACAGAAGATGAGATGGTTGGATGGCATCATCGACTCAATGGACATGAGTTTGAGGAAGCTCCGGGAGTTGGTGATGGACAGGGAAGCCTGGCGTGCTGCAGTCCATGGGGTTGCAAAGAGTTGGACACGACTGAGTGACTGAACTGAACTGAACGGTTAAAAGAGTCAAAGGAGTTTTTTTTTTTTTTTTTTTCCCAAGTAGAGGTTAAGCCTATTGGTCTTAGATTTTAGTCAATCTATTTTTCTTGTAAGCAAAGGAGTTATATTTCTAGTAAGAATAACTCCATGGGTAAATTAGGAAGTCCAACTTTGGAAGTCTGGAAACTTTGCACTTTATAATAGCTTATTCCTGCTTTGTCCCCTTCATGGATCACAACCTTGTCAGGTGAATGGGCTTTTGTAACTTGGTGAAGCTATGAGCCATGCCATGCCAGGACCCACAAGGATGACAGGTCATGGTGGAGAGTTCTGAGAAAGTGTGGCCTACTTGAGAAGGAACTGGTGACCCGCTCCAGTATTCTTGCTTGAGGAAGCTCATGGACAGTATGAAAAGGACAAAAAAAAAGAAAGAAACTTGAAGATGAACCCCCAGGTCAAAAGGTGTCTGATATGTTACTGGGGAAGAGTGGAGGGCAATTAGCAATAGCTCAGGAAAGAATGAAGCCACTGGCTTAAAGCAGAAATGGCAGACTTTTGAAGGTGTCTGGTGATGAAACTAAAGTCTGATGCTATAAAGAACTTCAGATCCCAAAATGTTAGACCCATGAATTGAGGCAAACTGAATGTGGTCAAGCAGGAGATGGCAAGACTGAACCTCTTAGCAATCAGTGAAATAAATGGAAATGGACAAACTTAATTCAGATGATCATTATATTTACTACTGCGGGCAAGAATCGCTTAGAAATGGAGTAGCTCTTCTAGTCAACAGAAGAGTCCAAAATGCAGTACTTGTGTGAAATCTCAAAACGACAGAATAATCTTGTTTCCTTACCAAGGCAAACCATTCAACATCACAGTAATCCAAGTCCATGGCCCAACCACTGATGCTGAAGAAGCTGAAGTTGATTGGTTCTGTGAAGACCTACAACACCTTTTAGAACTAACACCAAAAGAAAAAAAACAAAACAAAACAAAACACAAAACACAAAACAGTCCTTTTCATCACAGTGGATTAGAATATAAAATTAGGAAGTCAAGAGATACCTGGATTAACAGGTAAGTTTGGGCTTGGAGTACAAAATGAAGGACGGCAAAGACTAGTAGAGTGTTGTCAACCACAATTTTCCAACAACCCAAGAGATGACTCTGCATGTGGCCATCACCACATGGTCAATATTGAAATCAGATCAATTTTGGTCTTTGCAGTCGAAGATGGAGAAGTCCTATACAGTCAGCAAAGACAAAGCCTGGAACTGACTATGGCTCAGATCATGAGCTCCTTATTGAAAAACTCAGGTTTAAGTTGAATAAAGTAGGGAAAACCACTAGGCCATTCAGGTATGACCTAAATCAAACCCCTTACGATTATACAGTGGAAGTGACAAATAGATTCAAGGGATTAGATCTGGTAGACAGAGTGCCTGAAGAACTATGGATGGAGGTTCCTAACGCTGTGCAGGAGGCAGTGACAAAAATCACCCCAAAGAGAAAAAAAGAGCAAGAGGGCAAAATAATTGTCTGAGGAGACTATACAATAGCTAAGGAAAGAGAAGAAGTGAAAGGCAAGGGAGAATGGGAATGACATACCCCTAAGTGCAGAGGTCTGGAGAAGAGCAAAGAGAGATGGGGGGTTTCTTTAAAAGAACAATGCAAAGAAATAGAGGAAAACAATGGAATGGGAAAGACTAGAGATCTCTTCAGGATAACTTGGAATATCAAGGCAACATTTCATGCAAGGATGGCCATGATAAAGGAGAGAAATGGTAAGGACCTAACAGAACTATACGAGAAAGCTGAAATCAAGATTGCTTGGAGAAATATCAACAACTTCAGATATGCAGATGATGCCAAACTAATGGTGGAAAGTGAATAGGAACTAAAGAGCTTCTTGGTGAAAATGAAAGAGGAGAGTGAAAAAGTTGGCCTAAAACTCAGCATTCAGAAAACTAAGATCACAGCATCCGGTCCCATCACTTCATGGCAAATAGAGGGGAAAAAGTGGAAGCAGTGACAGACTTTATTTTCTTGGGCTCCAAAATCACTGCAGATGGTGACTTCAGCCATGAAATTAAAAGACACTTGCTTCTTGGAATAAAAGCTATGACAAACCTAGGCAGCATATTGAAATGCAGAGACGTCACTTTGCCAACAAACAGCCATAAAGTCAGAGCTATGGTTTTCCCAGTAGTCATGTATGAATGTGAGAGTTGGACCATAATGAAGAATGATCTCTGAAGAACTGATATTTTAGAATTGTGGTGCTGCAGAAGACTCTTGAAATACCTTTGAACGGCAAGGAGATCAAACCAATCAATTCTAAAGAAAATCAACCCCAAATTTTCATTGGAAGAAGTATTCAATCTTTACTGAAACCAAAGGTTCAATACTTTTAGCCACCTGTTGAAAAGAGCCGACTCACTGGAAAAATCCATGATGCTGGGAAAGATTCAATGCAAAAGGAAAAAGGGGTAGCCAAGGATGAAATGGTTAGATAACACCACGGACCCAATGGACGTGAATGTGAGCAAACTCCAGGAGATAACGGAGGATGGAGGAGCCTGGGGCGCTGCAGTCCATGGAGTCGAGGAGAGTCATGCATGACTTAGTGACTTAAGAACAATGACATTTCTGGTTTGTAGGAATGTAGTCCAATTTCCATCTGTAATTGTGGAATGTAATTGCCATTAAAAGTCTTCGCAATAAGTCATTCTTTCCCATTCAAGGCCTCAGGTTTCTATTAGTATATTAAACAGTCACCCAGCTGTTCACGGCCTTCCCTTTAAATAGCATACATTATGTATAAATTTGTATAAATTATGAAGTAAGAATATAGAAATATGGCTCATATACAACAGTGAAGGCAGATTTCACATATGTATTGCTTCTTTTCTAGTGCCATGGTTATGTTACACAACAACATTATTCTAGTCAATAGTTTTAACTTCTTAAAAAAATGTACATCAAAATATCATGTTGCATATGTGTGTGGTTTTTGGAGACTGAACAGCAGCTTTGACTCTGAATGTGAGCCTGTATATTCTAACTAGTAACATACTTGACAATGTTTCAAGAACATACAGAATGGTCAAAACAGTGACTGAAAGCACGAGGATGATGACACTAAGCCTTCTTCTTCACTTGTTTTGCCAGGTCTCCCTGTAACTTTCTTGGTTTTGACTGCATGTTGTGAATACGTCCCAACATACACAAGATGAAAAGTACGATGAGCATACCAGTATTACTAGCATGAACAGACATCAAAAGTGGCCATCGTTTCATATATGGTTTCCAAAACCAGATTTCTCTTTGAGTATCAAAAGCTAAATTCTTCAATTTTTGAATCTATTTTTCTGTCCCTGGGCTTGAAGGCAATTGGCATTTAAAGACAAATGAATGGGCAAAACGGAGCCTTGATTTTTCACCTCAGGTGTCAGCAAGGTGGGTATACAGAGTCATCGTGTTCCTGTGGGGCAAAAACCGTGTAAAAATAGTGAGCTCTTTTAGATGAACTAAAAACATATTTGGTTACACGAAGGGATTGGGAATACCTGATGAATTAGCTTAGATTTTATAATACTATAGTGAGTTGTATATTTTAAAACCAATATTTTGTAGTTATCAAATTTCTATCTCACATCATAATGCAGCAAAAAGTCCATTACTTCTATAATTCTTAAATATAAAATTTAAGTATATTCTCTAAAAACATTGGAGTAGAGTTGCTTGACTGTTATTTTCTGTTATTTTCTGCTCTACAGCAAAGTGAATTAGCCACATTGTATATTTACATTTTCTCTTTCTTTGAATCTCCTCCCCATTTAGGTTAGCACAGAACACTGGGCAGAATCCCTTGTGCTCTCCGGTAGGTTCTCAGCAGCTGTCTGCCCTGCACCTCGTAGCACACGCGTGTCAATCCCAATTTCCCGGTTCGTCCAACTCCCTTTTAGCCGCCTTTGGGGTCCGTATGGTTATTCTCTACTCTGTGTCTCTATTTCTGCTTTACAAATAGGCTCATCAGTACCCTTTTTCTAGATTCCACATTTATACATTAATTTAAGGATATTCTTGGTGAGTGGAGAAGGCGATGGCACCCCACTCCAGTACTCTCGCCTGGAAAACTCCATGGATGGAAGAGCCTGGTGGGCTGCAGTCCATGGGGTTTCTAAGAGTCAGACACGACTGAGCGACTTCACTTTCACTTTTCACTTTCATGCATCGGAGAAGGAAATGGCAACCCACTCCAGTGTTATTGCCTGGGGAATCCCAGGGACGGGGGAGCCTGGTGGGCTGCCGTCTATGGGGTCGCACAGAGTCGGACACGACTGAAGCGACTTAGCAGCAGCAGCATTCTTGGTGAGACATATATTTTACTCTTGCTTGAGATAGTTGTATGACGTATAACTAAGAATTGTCAGTGTAAACGTTTTTAAACAAGTAAATCAGAATTTTAAAGTCCAAGTAAATGTCTTCTCTTGAGAGATTATTATAAGACCAATATATATATTAATATTATAATAGTACTATCTTTATAGATGTTATTGAAATGCTCATATTTGAACAAATTGAGAACATTCTTTTGTCTTCTGTTGTGTAACTTAATGTTTTAAGATAACTATATTTATTCACAGATAAATCTACTATGTGAGGAATGAATGTTACATCTACCATCTATGCAATCATCTCTTTCCCTGACTTGGCTGGCCATATAAGAGGCCCCCATATACTGGATGATACTTTTGATGGTAGGTAATAGAGTACAAGGTTTTCTAATTTAAGCAAAAAATAAAAAAAAAAATAAGGGAAATCTATAACTCACCTAATCATTGTATACCCTGAATAAATGGTGTTCAGTGCTGAGAAAATTGATAGAGCAGGAAAGGAAGATGGAAAATGCCATTGAGATATTAATTAAAATATAATAACCAGTTAAGGCTTTAATATGACAACAGAATTTAAGCCAAAAAAACACTGAGAATTAATTGAAAGAAAACCAGCTTTGCAGGTGTGTGGAGAGGGAGTTGCATGAGAAGAGGGAACAGCAAGGACATAGAGAATATCTGAGGCATGTGGAGTTTGCAACCTGTAAGCTGCCATGCTGTGAGTGAAGTCCAGAGGTTTGGTACATGAAGTTGGACAGTCAGTGGGGCCAGAGCATGGGTGTCTCCTTTACACTGCATATAAAAGGAAAGCTATGGAATAGATTGAAAAAAAAAGGGAAGAGATGAAACAAGACCAAATAACAAATGAGAAATAAGTCAGGAAAGAGATGATGTTTTTAGATAAATTCTGAGAACCAGTTTGAAACAGAATAAAAATAAGATTGGCTGATGGACTGAATGTGGAGTGTGACAGAAGAAGCAACCAATGAGACATATGGCTTGAACAGAGAGGGGATGAGGTAGCAGTTACTGATGGGAAAGACATTCTGTTAGCTAGCTTTTCCTGAAGGATAGAAGGTCAAGGGCTTCCTTTAGAGCTATATTTATGTAAATATATATAAGAAAATTTTTATGTATTCATACAAAAATATTGGCAAACTATAAAAGTATATGACCCTGGAAGGGTTGGAGACATAAAATTGAAACTCATCAGGAAATTGCTTACATTCATAAAATAAATTGGATAGCATTGCAAAGGGATGAAAAACATATGAAAAAAACAGAAACAAGTTGGTTTCAGCATTACGGTTGAATAAGCATTCCGAGGGCCTCTTCCACTGCAGAAAACTGCATCCTGAAAAGAGAAGATTCCTTGAGACATTACTTCAAACATACGAGCTGAGACTGGGCTTACCCTTTTGTGACAGGTATTCTTTCTCTCTGTCTCTGTCTCACACACATACATCACACAAATTATGAAATCGAGGTTCAGTACTTGCCAAGAAAAGTGTGTCCTAATCAGTTAGTTTTGAAATTCAATGTGAAATAAAAGCATTTACAGATTAAAATAATATTTGAGAAAGTTTATCAGCCAAGAGATCTATACTAAGAACTAAATAATTCATTATTGAAAAATGAAGTCATTTCAAATTTCATATAGAAGAGATACTGAGCAAGTAAAAAAGTAAAATGTATGTAAAGAAAACATCGAAGCAAGCATCATATACTTGACATAAAGACACATGTGGCATATACAAAATATTCATATATAAGACTGATAATATCTCATATCATTTTCATTTTAATCTTGATCTTAAACATACTTGCTTTGTGAAAACAGCACATAAATGAATATGGGAATGTCTCTCATATGCCTGTCCCACCATTGTGTTTTGAAAGTAGGTATCTTGTCTTTAAGAATTTTCTAAAACCAATACAATATTGTAAAGTTGAAAAGTAAAAAAAAATAAAAAAAAATAAAAGAATTTTCCACAGTTTGTTGTGATCCACACAGTCAAAGGCTTTGGCACAGTCAACAAAGCAGAAGGAGATGTTTTCCTGGACTTCTCTTGATTTTTCTATGATCCAATTGATGTTGGCAATTTGACCTCTGGTTCTTCTGCCTTTCCTAAATTCAGCTTGAACTTCTGGAAGTTCTCTGTTCACATACTGTTGAAGCCTGGCTTGGAGAATTTTGAGCATTACCTTGCTAGTGAGTGAGATGAGTGCAATTGGGTGGTAGTTTGAATATTCTTTGGCATTGATTTCTTTGGGATTGGAATGAAAACTGACCTTTTCCAGTCCTGTGGCCCCTACAGAGTTTTCCAAATTTGTTGGCATAGTAAGTGAAGCACTTTCACAGCATCATCTTTTAGGATTTGAAATAGCTCAGCTGGAATTCCATCACCTCCACTAGCTTTGTTCACAGTGATGCGTCCTAAGACCCACTTGACTTCGCATTCCAGGGTGTCTGGCTCTAGGTGAGTGATCACACCTTCATGGTTATCTGGGGCATGAAGTTTTTTTTTTTTTT
The DNA here is from genome assembly GCF_029378745.1 of Bos indicus. Lineage (NCBI taxonomy): Eukaryota > Metazoa > Chordata > Mammalia > Artiodactyla > Bovidae > Bos > Bos indicus. The sequence goes on from NC_091773.1 coordinate 79,233,804, forward strand.
TTTGTACAGTTCTTCTGGGTATTCTTGCCACCTCTTCTTAATCTCTTCTGCTTCTGTTAGGTTCATACCATTTCTGTCCTTTATTGAGCCCATCTTTGTATGAAATGCTCCCTTGGTATCTCTAATTTTCTTGAAGAGATCTCTAGTCCTTCCCATTCTATTGCTTTCCTCTATTTTTTTGCACTCATCACTTAATGAGGCTTTCTTATCTTTTTTTGCTATTCTTTGGAACTCTGCATTCAGATGGGTATATCTTTCCTTTTCTCCTTTGCCTTTCACTTCTCTTCTTTTCTCAGCTATTTGTATGGCCTCCTCAGACAGCCACTTTGTCTTTTTGCATTTCCTTTTCTTCAGGATGGTTTCATAGGTTCGCGTGAATTTTCTCCTGGATAGGCTATACCCAGGCTCACTAGTACCTGATTTAGATTTAGAAGATCATATTTGAGACGTTTTGAGTTGATGATATGCAGTTAAGAGTTTGAATATAGGACTGATGCTGGAATGCTTTAAGACTTTAAGGAATGTTGGGAGGAGGGCAATATATTTTGCATATGGAAAGCATATGAATGTTAGAGGGTTGCAAGGCATATTTGGATGGGTAGAAATGAAACATTCCCCGAAAGAGATGTTAAATCGTAACTCCCAGCAACTACAAACGTGACCTTATTTGGAAATGGATTCTTTATCTATGTGCTTGTGATTTATGCCAAGTCGTGTCCGACTCTTGCGACCCCACGGACAGTAGACTGTCAGGCTCCTCTGTCCACGGAATTCTCCAGGCAAGAATACTGGAGTGGGTCGCCATTTCCTTCTCCACTTTATAGATGTAATCAAGTTGAAATTGGCTCATTAGAGTGGTCCCTTAACCACACGTGGCTCTTGTCTTTATAAATATAAAGAAATTCAGACACAGACACAGTGGAAGGACAGGTGTGTGAAGACAGGCAGAGACTGGAGTGATGTTGCTATGAGTCAGGGCACGCCTGGGACTACTGAAGAGGAAAGAGTCAAGGAAGGAAATGTCCTGGAGGCTTCAGAGGGAGCACGGCCCTGCCAACGGACAGATTTCAGACTTCTAGCCTCCAGATATGTGCGTGAATATCTTTCTATTGTTTTTAAAACACCCAGTTTGTGGTACTTTGTTGACAACCCTAGGAAACTATCCATATGGTTAAGGCAACTTCCTCTGTGTCTGCTGGGAGACAGAGCCAAGGGTTGAATGAGTAGCTTATACATGATAAATCCACTCCAACATTCTTATAAGCAATTTTTTTGCAATCAATTTTATTTATAATGAATGCCAAAGGAGGTTAGGTTTCAGTTGAACAACCAAGCAAAGAATTCCAAGTGCTTGAGAGGCTACTGAATTCAAATTCTCTGGAAAAAGGATTCGTGCCATTAATTCAGTTTGACATAAAATTATACCCTATCTTCCTTGAGTCAGAAGCTTTAATATTCCTCCCATGCACACTCTTCCAATACTTTTTGATACATAAGATTTATTCTCATTAGTTTGATTTAATGTCTGTTCTATTGTCCATGTTGAACTTGGAGTACACATATAGTTCTGATGGAGTCTGAGAATTAGCTAAGCCTCTTAAGGTAACTATAATACTTCAAATAGGTTCTTATATGGTTTTCTATATAGGTTCTTTTATGGTTTCCCAGGTGGTATTTGTGGTAAAGAACCCACCTTCCAATGCAGGAGAAATAAGAGAGGGGGAGTTCAATCCCTGGGTCGGGAAGATCCCCTGAAGAAGGAAAAATGGCAGCCCACTCCAGTATTGTTGCCTGGAAAATCCCATGGACAGGGGAGCATGGCAGGTTACCGTCTATAGTATCGCAAAGAGGCAGACACGACTGAAGTGGCTTTGCATGGTTGCATGGCTTTCTAAGGGCCATCACAATACTGGTAGACTCAACTTTCAGTGATATGGGAAGTCCTGTTTCTCTACCAAAATATCAGTAGATATTTCATTTCAGAAATCTATGGGTAACATTTTAAGTAACTGTTTCACAATTATGTTACATGGACCTTGACAATCTTTTAAGAGTAATAGAATTCCTCTAAATCTGCTGCCTTTATACCCGCTATATGAGCTATTTAATCTCATAATTTCTCTGAGAATTTCTTGCATCCAGTCACTCTGACATCAAGTATTACATTGATCATATTCCTTAGTTATAGTAGAGAAGTTGTCCAGTTTAAGCAGAAATGGATTTAAATAAGATATATAGAGGCTTGTGAGCATGCCTGAAGAAATGGACTTCAAGCTGAACTTTCAGGAACGATGCCCCAATCCACAATGCAGAATGTTCCTCACCAAATGGAGTAACTGCTTCTTCTAAGATCAATAGTCTGCCAGGTCAGAAACCTGCCTCTATTCCAGAACCACTGCCTCTGTCACAACCTGCACCAAGAGAAAACTATATGCCTATGCTTTGCCTTTTGTTTCTTAGCTCACCCAGTCCTGAAACAAATTCTCATTCAGTGCATTGCACTGCCAGGAGCTTATTCATATAGCTGTATGGCAAAAGCAAAAGCAAAAGAAGCTGGAAACAGAATATATTTCCATTTAAAATTTTATGTTAGGATTTGCACTGTGGGAGACAATATCAAACTATAAAGCACATTTATCAAAAAAGTTTGGAGCTGCCGTTTCCACCCTCTTTCTCTAGTCACTCTTTCGGACCCTTGCTGGCTAAATGCTCAGTGAACTTGACCTCAAACAAGGGGAGAAGGCTGTCATTCCATCACAAGTGTGTAATCAACTCATGCCCCAACTACAGTTTTAGTTTATGGAATGTCCCAAAACAATGCACAAAGCAAAAGAACTAATTATGTTTCTGTGACTTACACATAGGCTTTGAAGGTCGTTATGATAAAAGAGCTCAAAATTCAAAAATATTAAACAATTATAAAATATTTTGTAATCATGGCATAGTGAAAACATTCACACACACACACATTGGGGAAAATATTTTACGAGGGAGCCTGGGTAGTGAAAGACCTGGGTTTATTTTAGTTTCTTCTGCTTTCCTTCCCTTCATGACTCCATAACCTCAGAAATGTGACTTAACCTCAGAAGGGAAAGTAATTCTGATTGAAGCATTTTTGACATTTTGGAACCTAGACATCAAGTATAATCAAGAGGTAGGTATAATATAAAATTGGTTACTGTTAGTAATATAAGTTTGATTCAATTGCTTTTCCCTGAAATCCTACTATTTGCTTCCTGTTTTACTAGATGCTAGGGATAGAATTCAAAATTAGGTATCCCCTGTGGCTAGAGATGGAAGATACACTCCAGCGCAAAGTATGGCAATGCAAAAAGGCTTCTGAGATGCAAAATTACGATGCTGATTGCAGTTCAGCATTAGAATAAGTGACAACACCTATATGTCTGGAAAAGTTAGGTTGTAACCATTTTGCAGATGATAAATTTGGACGATTATAGCAGTCTCTTAATGCTTTTGGAACAGAGGATAACATGGTCTACGCTGCTTTATAAGAAGATTACATTAGGATTTCTTCACCTAATAATTGAGAAGTATAAAAGATATTTATTTCTAAAGTGCCGTAATAGGTATGATCTTATTTTATCCACATAAATGCCTAATGTAGGGCAGGTGAAAGATATTCTTGCCACTTTTACTCTTAGGAGGTTTATCAGTTTTCTAAGGTTAGATGGTTCACTTGATACAAATCTACATTTTAAAGTGTGATCATATTTTTAAAATATGTTTCATGGAATTTTTCACATCTTAAAGAGGTCAAGATGTATTTTCTTTTGAATGGCTGAGAGCTACAGATCATCTTGATTGAAATATTAAGTTAAAATTAACTGTGGGGAAACAGTTTTAAATATGTCAATAGAGGCTTGGAGATTATATGAACCAAAAGCAGTAAAATAGATCTACTGGTTTGGAGGGCTTCAAAATAGACGAAGCACTGTCCTTCCTAATAATAGCTGTTAGAGAGAAATGTGCTGTGTTTACAAACACTAATCTTTAAATTGGCTTTGCTCATCCGTAGTTACTATACTAAACTAAACTACTGTGAAATTCGAAATTACTAGTCATATTTGTAGAGAAGATTTTCAATGCAGAAAAGTAAGGTCAAAAGGTTAATTTATTGGCACAGATTTCAGGAGTTACTAGTGAAGCATAACTGGAGTTTTGTATACTTGAATCACATTTCCATAAACAGAAATTGATTTATAATAAAATCACACATGGAATTATGTATAAATCAGGGGAACATCAGACAATTGGACTTTGACAAAAATATTATTTTTTGAGTTGTGCTCTCCCAGGAAGGTCAAAAAATGAATCACATTTTAGGTATGTTCTTAGGTGTGCATGAATATATTTATGTGTTTAAATATATCTGCGACATTAAGATTGCAGCCTCTTAACAGTTTTCTTAGTTTTTTGCTCTATAGCCTAAAAACACTGAAAGGCTCTGAGTGCCCAGCATTTGGATACAGTGGAGAAAGTCTAAAGTAACACTTTCAGTGCTATTAATATTTAGACAAAAAGCCCACTTCTGTGCTGATTTTTAAAAATATATATATTTTATTGAAGTATAGTTGCCTCACAGTGTTCCCGGCGCACAGCAGGATGACTGGGTTACGTATCCATGCATGCTCCTTTATTATGACCTGTATGCTATGGTCCTTGGGGTGCTTGTACCTTTCACACTATTACTAATCAGAACAGAGATATTAAGAGTGGTATTTCCTCCATCCACTTTATCATTTTCTTGACTTGGAGAAAATATCTTCAATGTATAAGAAAATAATGAACATGTTTGTTACTTTTTTTCCTAAAATATGTTTGATTTTGATTACAGCCATGAAATATTTGGAATTAAAGCAACTCATTTTTCCTTCTTGGTGAATGCATTTATTTTATGCCATCATTTGGCTATTAATACTTGACCATGGGTGAAGCGGTATTGCTTTAGGGAACAAAGGAATCCAATTAAAAAATTGTGTGAAATTACTGGCTGAGTTTCAAACTTATCTTGAAATGCAATTTGAATTTTGATAACAAGGGCTATATATTTTGCAAAGATTTTTAAAACACATTTGCTTCCATTAAGTTTGGGCTTGACTACCAAATTAATTGGTTCCAAATTGGGAAAGGAGTACAAAAGGAGTTCGTCAAGGCTGCACGTTGTAACCCTCCTTGTTTAGCTTCTATGCAGAGCACCTCATGAGAAATGCCGGGCTGGATGAAGCACAAGCTGGAATCAAGGTTGCCGGGAGAAATATCAAGAACCTCAGATATGCAGATGACACCACCCTTATGGCAGAAAGCAAAGAAGAGCTAAAAAGCCTCTTGATGAAAGTGAAAGAGGAGAGTGAAAACACTGGCTTAAAACTCAACGTTCAAAAAACAAAGATCATGGTAGCCGGTCCCATCACTTTATGGCAAATAGGTGGGGAAACAATGGAAACAGTGACAGACTTTATTTTGGGGGGCTCCAAAATCACTTCAGATGGTGACTGCAGCCACAAAATTAAAAGATATTTGCTCTTTGGAAGAAAAGCTATGACCAACCAAGACAGCATATTAAAAAGTACAGACATAACTTTGCAGACTAAGGTCTGTCTAACCAAAGCTATGGTTTTTCCAGTAGTTATGTATAGATGTGAGAGTTGTACCATAAAGAAAGTTGAGCACCAAAGAATTTATGCTTTTGAACTGTGGTGTTGGCGAATACTCTTGAGAGTCCCTTGGACTGCAAGGAGATCAAACCACTCAACCCTAAAGGAAATCCATCCTAAATATTCATTGGAAAGACTGGTGCTGAAGCTCCAAGACTTTGGCCACCAAATGTGAAGAACTGATTCACTGGAAAAGACCCTGATGCTGGGAAAGGTTGAAGGTGGGAGGAGAAGGCGATGACAGAGGATGAGATGCTTGAATGGCATCACCAACTTGATGGACGTGAGTTTGAGGAAGCTCTGGGAGTTCGTGATGGACAGGGAAGCCTGGCATTGCTGTGGTAAGAGCCGGACACAATTGAGTGACTGAACTGAACTGAACCAAATTAAAGTTTAGAAAACTGTATTGCCTAAAATACAAATTGTGAGTGAAAGTGAAAGTCACTCAGTCGTGTCCAAGTCTTTGCAACCCCATGGACTATACAGTCCATGGAATTCTCCAGGCCAGAATACTGGAGTGGGTACCCTTTCCCTTTTCCAAAGATCCTGCCAACTGAGGAATTGAACCCCAGTCTCTCACACTGCTGCTGCTGCTAAGTTGCTTTAGTCATGTCTAACACTGTGACCCCATAGACGGCAGCCCACCAGGGTCCTCCATCCATGGGATTTTCCAGGCAAGAGTACTGGAGGGGGTTGCCATTTCCTTTTCCATCTTGCATTGCAGGCAGATTCTTTACCAGCTGAGCCACAAGCGAAGCTCAAGAATACTGGAGTGGGTAGGCTATCCCTTCTCCACCAGATCTTCCCAACCCAGGAATTGAACTGGGGTCTCCTGCATTGCAGGCAGATTTTTTACCAACTGACTATCAGGGAAGCCTTAGAAAGTTTAGAAAACTGTGGCTCAGATGGTAAAGCGTCTGCCCGCAATGCGGGAGACCCAGGTTAGATTCCTGGGTCGGGACGATCCCCTGGAGAAGGAAATGGCAATCCACCCCAGCACTCTTGCCTGGAAAATCCCATGGATGGATAGGTTACAGTCCTGGAAGGCTACAGCCTGATAGGCTACAGTCCATGGGGTCACAAAGAGTCGGACACGACTGAGTGACTTCACTTCACTTATTGCCAAAAGTACAAATTGTAGAGAAATGCAAAATGATACTAAGGGTTTCCATTCATGCAGAAAAAAAAGTGTGCAAAATGTCTGACTTGAGAACAAAAATTTGAAGAGAACATAAGTGCCAAGCTGTGAGTTTTGTGGGGAAGCCCCGTTTCCTGCATGTTCCTTCATTGTGTGTATCTGAGGGAGGTGGGGGCAGAGTTTTCACAGCAGAAATCCCAGGATGGTTTGGGGATGGTAAGAAATTAGTGGACTCATGCCTTACATTTTAACATGAAGTGAAGTTGCTCAGTCGTGTCCGACTCTTTTTGACCCCATGGACTGTAGCCCACCAGGCTCCTCCATCCATGAGAATCTCCAGGCAAGAATACTGGAGTGGGTTGCCATTTCCTTCTCCAGGGGATCTTCCCGACCCAGCAATCGGACCCGGGTCTCTTGCATTGTAGGCAGACGCTTTACCATCTGAGCTACCAGGAAGCACATTTTAACGTGAGCCAGGATGATTACACATAACACATTAGCACGTGAGTGGTCAAGACTGAGAGCAGTATCCAGGACGATGGATGTAGGGCAGCCTCCCAGAAGAGTGTGCACCGCCGTGAGGTGTGGGAAAAAAGGCTGAAGGTTTTAATCTCTGAGTAGGAATCGCAGGAGAAATAACTAGACCATCTGTGGTCTATGAGGAGAAGAGCAGAATGCCTAGAACAGGTAAATGAGGGACATTTCCTGACTGTACATGTCAGAAGAGGTGCAAATGCACTCAAAAAACACCAAAGGAGGAGCTCTGCTTCTAACCAGACCCACTAGAGAACAGAAGAGCAAGCAGTTAATGTAGATGTCACAGTGCTCTGTCAACACCATGCTTGAATTCCGGTGTAGTTCAGATAATCACTGAGCAGAAGCGTGGTGGAAAGTGAAGGGCAGACCTCGCATTTTCATCAAGTATTGTCAAAAGAAGACAGTGAGGCCAAGATGAAAGTTTCATTGCTCCAAAAAGAGGAATGAAACACCAGCTTATATGTAGTGCATAGTGGTAAAATAAATCTTTGCATACGTGAGTTTTATGAACTATCAAACTGTGAAGTATGTCTGCTATCAGCAACCTTCAGTTCAGTTCAGTCACTCAGTTGTGTCCTACTCTTTGCGACCCCCATGAATCGCAGCACCCCAGGCCTCCCTGTCCATCACCAACTCCCGTAGGTCACCCAGACTCACGTCCATTGAGTCAGTGATGCCATCCAGCTATCTCATCCTCTGTCATCCCCTTCTCCTGCCTCCAATCCCTCTCAGCATCAGAGTGTTTTCCAGTGAGTCAACTCTTTCCATGAGGTGGCCAAAGTACTGGAGTTTCAGCTTCAAAATCATTCCTTCCAAAGAAATCCCAGGGCTGATCTCCTTTAGAATGGACTGGTTGGATCTCCTTGCAGTCCAAGGGACTCTCAAGAGTCTTCTCCAACGCCACAGTTCAAAACCATCAATTCTTCAGCGCTCAGCCTTCTTCACAGTCCAACTCTCACAGTCATACATGACCACAGGAAAAACCATAGCCTTGACTAGATGAACCTTTTTTGGCAAAGCAATGTCTCTGCTTTTGAATATGCTCTCTAGGTTGGTCATAACTTTCCTTCCAAGGGGTAAGCGTCTTTTAATTTCATGGCTGCAATAACCATCTGCAGTGATTTTGGAGCCCAAAAAAAAACAAAGTCTGACACTGTTTCCACTGTTTCCCCATCTATTTCCCATGAAGTGATGGGACCAGATGCCATGATCTTTGTTTTCTGAATGTTGAGCTTTAAGTCAAGTTTTGCACTCTCCACTTTCACTTTAATCAAGAGGTTTTTTAGTTCCTCTTCACTTTCTGCCATAAGGGTGGTGTCATCAGAATATCTGAGGTTATTGATATTTCTCCCGGCAGTCTTGATTCCAGCTTGTGTTTCTTCCAGTCCAGCGTTTCTTGTGATGTACTCTGCATATAAGTTAAATAAGCAGGGTGACAATATACAGCCTTGATGTACTCCTTTTCCTATTTGGAACCAGTCTGTTGTTCCATGTCCAGAACTAACTGTGGCTTCCTGACCTGCATACAGATTTCTCAAGAGGCAGGTCAGATGGTCTGGTATTCCCATCTCTTTCAGAAATTTCCACAGCTTATTGTGATCCACACAGTCAAAGGCTTTGGCATAGTCAATAAAGCAGAAATAGATGTTTTTCTGGAACTCTCTTGCTTTTTCCATGATCCAGCAGATGTTGGCAATTTGATCTCTGGTTCCTCTGCCTTTTCTAAAACCAGCTTGAACATCAGGATGTTCATGGTTCACATATTGCTGAAGCCTGCCTTGGAGAATTTTGAGCATTATTTTACTAGCATGTGAGATGAGTGCAATTGTGTGGTAGTTTGAGCATTCTTTGGCATTGCCTTTCTTTGGGATTGGAATGAAAACTGACCTTTTCCAGTCTTGTGGCCACTGCTGAGTTTTCCAAATTTGCTGGCATATTGAGTGCAGCACTTGCACAGCATCATCGTTCAGGATTTGGAATAGCTCAATTGGAATTCCATCACCTCCACTAGCTTTGTTTGTAGTGATGCTTTCTAAGGCCCAGTTAACTTCACATTCCAGCTGTCTGGCTCTAGGTCACTGATCACATCATCGTGATTATCTGGGTTGTGAAGATCTTTTTTGTACAGTTCTTCTGTGTATTCTTGCCATCTCTTCTTAATATCTTCTGCTTCTGTTAGGTCCATACCATTTCTGTCCTTTATCGAGCCCATCTTTGCATGAAATGTTCCTTTGGTATCTCTAATTTTCTTGAAGAGATCTCTAGTCTTTCCCATTCTGTTGTTTTCCTCTATTTCTTTGCATTGATCGCTGAAGAAGGCTTTCTTATCTCTTCTTGCTATTCTTTGGAACTCTGCATTCAGATGTTTATATCTTTCCTTTTCTCCTTTGCTTTTCACTTCTCTTCTTTTCACAGCTATTTGTAAGGCCTCCCCAGACAGCCATTTTGCTTTTTTGCATGTCTTTTCCATGGGGATGGTCTTGCTCCCTGTCTCCTGTACAATGTCACGAACCTCATTCCATAGTTCATCAGGCACTCTGTCTATCAGATCTAGACCCTTAAATCTATTTCTCACTTCCACTGTATAATCATAAGGGATTTGATTTAGGTCATACCTGAATGGTCTAGTGGTTTTCCCTCCTTTCTGCAATTTAAGTCTGAATTTTGCAATAAGTAGTTCATGATCTGAGCCACAGTCAGCTCCTGGTCTTGTTTTTGCTGACTGTATAGAGCTTCTCCATCTTTGGCTGCAAAGAATATAATCAATCTGATTTCGGTGTTGACCATCTGGTGATGTCCATGTATAGAGTCTTCTCTTGTGTTGTTGGAAGAGGGTGTTTGTTATGACCAGTGCATTTTCTTGGCAAAACTGTATTTATTAGTCTTTGCCCTGCTTCATTCTGTATTCCAAGGCTAAATTTGCCTGTTACTCCAGGTGTTTCTTGACTTCCTACTTTTGCATTCCAGTCCCCTATAATGAAAAAGACATCTTTTTTGGGTGTTAGGTCTAAAAGGTCTTGTAGGTCTTCATAGAACCGTTCAACTTCAGCTTCTTCAGCATTATTGGTTGGGGCATAGACTTTGATTACTGTGATATTGAATGGTTTGCCTTGGAAATGAACAGAGATCATTCTGTTGTTTTTGAGATTGCATCCAAGTACTGCATTTCGGACTCTTTTGTTGACCATGATGGCTACTCCATTTCTTCTGAGGGATTCCTGCCCGCAGTAGTAGTTATACTGGTCATCTGAGTTAAATTCACCCATTCCAGTCCATTTCAGTTCGCTGATTCCTAGAATGTCGACATTCACTCTTGCCATCTACTGTTTGACCACTTCCAGTTTGCCTTGATTCATGGACCTGACATTCCAGGTTCCTATGCAATATTGCTCTTTGAAATCTATTATTTATCAACAATATCTGTATATACAAATTGTTATATTCCTAATTATCCCAAATCAAAGCAATTATAAAATAAATATTTGGTGTAAATGGATAGTTAATTTTATGTTAATTTTGAACATTACTACTTAAAAAATAATATATTTTACAAAACACCCAAATTATAACTAATGCATCAGCTAATCACTAAATTTTAGAATAACAATATCATTTGTAATCAACTGGAAAAAATCTGTTTATTCAAGAATCTTATATTCAATATTTCCTAATAAAGTAACATTTAAAATTATTCTGGTAGGAGAAGGAAAGGTCTTTGTTCTTTAAAATTAGTTTCTCCTTACATGACAGTTATGAATAGCATACTTTACTCTCAGGTACTAAATGCCAGAAGCAGCTCACATAATTACAAAGTAGACACTCTGATCATTTCTTTTTTTTTTTTTTTTGCTTTTTTTATTTTTTATTTTTTTCTAATTTTATTTTATTTTTAAACTTTACATAATTGTATTAGTTTTGCCAAATATCAAAATGAATCCGCCACAGGTATACATGTGTTCCCCATCCTGAACCCTCCTCCCTCCTGCCTCCCCATACCATCCCTCTGGGTCGTCCCAGTGCACTAGCCCCAAGCTTCCAGTATCGTGCATCGAACCTGGACTGGCTACTCGTTTCTTACATGATATTTTACATGTTTCAATGCCATTCTCCCAAATCTTCCCACCCTCTCCCTCTCCCACAGAGTCCATAAGACTGTTCTATACATCAGTGTCTCTTTTGCTGTCTCATACACTGGGTTATTGTTAACATCTTTCTAAATTCCATATATATGCATTAGTATACTGTATTTATGTTTTTCCTTCTGGCTTACTTCACTCTGTATAATAGGCTCCAGTTTCATCCACCTCATTAGAACTGATTCAAATGTATTCTTTTTAATGGCTGAGTAATACTCCATTGTGTATATGTACCACTGCTTTCTTATCCATCTGCTGATGGACATCTAGGTTGCTTCCATGTCCTGGCTATTATAAGCAGTGCTGCAATGAACATTGGGGTACACGTGTCTCTTTCCCTTCTGGTTTCCTCAGTGTGTATGCCCAGCAATGGGATTGCTGGATCATAAGGCAGTTCTATTTCCAGTTTTTTAAGGAACCTCCACACTGTTCTCCATAGTGGCTGTACTAGTTTGCATTCCCACCAACAGTGTAAGAGGGTTCCCTTTTCTCCACACCCTCTCTAGCATTTATTATTTGTAGACTTTTGGATTGCAGCCATTCTGACTGGTGTGAAATGGTACCTCATAGTGGTTTTGATTTGCATTTCTCTGATAATGAGTGATGTTGAGCATCTTTTCATGTGTGTGTTAGCCACTCTGATCATTTCTAACCTCTTCCTATTAGATTTTGGTACCAAAGAGACTCTATACTGTGGATATACATGCATTCTTAAAAAATATATTTAATTCAATCTATTACTATAATACATTAATAGTTTGCAAACATATTAGGAGAAGAGTGTTTTGAAAGAAAAAATATATATGTAAGACAAGAAGGCAGGTGAGAATACCTGTTGTGTAAGTGAGAAATATGAAACCATCTGAACTGGTATACTGGGATTATATCCCTATAGAAGTACAGATGTACTGAAGCTTATGCAAAAAGAATAGGGAGTGTCTTAATTGGATCCAAAAAAATCCCAATTACTTTCTTTCTAGATTCTGTTATGCTCTGCCATGAGGTTATAAAGAAAGTATTGACTCAGTTTCACTCTTTGCATGTAGATATCCAGTTTTCCTAACACTATTTCTTGAAGAGACTATCCTTTCCTTATTGTGTATTCTTGTTGAAGATCAGTTGTCCATGTATCTGTGGGTTTGTTTCTGAGCTTTCTATTCTGTTTTATTGTTTACATTATATTTTATTACAAAACTATAGTGCCTGATTACCATAGTTTTATGATGTAGTTTGAAGTTAGAAAGTGTGATGCTTCCAGCTTTACTGCTCTTCAAAATCACATTGACTATTTGGAATCTTTTGTGATTTCATAGCAATTTTAAGATAGTTTTTTCCACTTCTGGGAAAAATGTCATTGCAATCTTAGCAAGAGTTGCACAGATCACTTTGAATATTGTTGTTGGGTCACTAAGCTGCCTCTGACTGTGCGACTCTGTGGACTGCACATCAGGTTCCTCTGACCACAATCTCCCAGAGTTTGCTCAAGTTCATGCTTATTGAGTTGGTGATGCTATCTAACCATCCCATCCTCCGACACTCTCTTCCTTTTGCTGTCCATGTTTCCCAGGATCAGGGAATTTTCCAGGCAGTCAGCTTTTCACTTCAGGTGAAAAGTATTGGTCAGTTTTAATATTATGGATAGTTTTAGGGTATTAATTCCTCTAATATATGAGCATATGATGTCTTTCCATTTTTATGTATCTCACATTTCTTTCATAAATGCTTTACAATTTCCAGTGTACAAGCCTTTGGTTAAGATTATTTGTATGTATTTTATTTATGTTTTATGCTATTGTAATGTTTTTATTTTCTTGATTTATTTCTCAGACATTTTGTTGTTATTGTACGAAAGCACAAATAATTTTTGCATGTTAACTTTGTATCCTACAAGTGTACTGAATACTTTATTAGTTCTAACTCTTCCTTGTATACAATCTATAATTTTCTACATATAAGACCATGTCATCTACAAATAAATCGATTTTACACCTTCCTTGTTGATTTAGATGATTTTATTTCTTTTTCTTGCCTAATTAGCTAATATTTTCATTATCTTGTTGAATAGAAGTAGCGAGAGTGGGCATCTTTGTCTTTTTCTGGATCTTAGAGAAAAAACTTTCATTTTCCACAGTGATCTCTTTGTTATCTGTGGACATTTCATATATAGCCTTTATTGGATTTAGGGAAGTTTATCCTATACCTAATTACTTGATTTATTTTTATCATAAAATTATATTTGTTGTTTTGTTGATTAGTCATTAAGTTGTGTCTGGCTCTTTTGCAACCCCATGAACTGTAGCCTGCCAGGCTCCTCTGTCCATGGGATTTCCCAAGTAAGAATATTGGAGTGGGTTCCAAAAAGATGTTGAATTTTCTCAAGTGATTTTTCCACTTCTAATGAGATGATCATGTAAGTTTGTCTTTCTTTCTGTTAATTTGCTGTTATCACAATCATTGATGGCCAATACTTTGGCCACCTGATGCGAAGAACTGACTCATTGGAAAAGACCCTGATGCTGGGAAAGATTGAAGGCAGGAGGAGAAGGAGACAACAGAGGATGAGATGCGTAGATGGCATCACTGACTCAATGGACATGAGTTTGAGTAAACTCCGGGTGTTGGTGATGGACAGGGAGGCCTGGCGTGCTGCAGTCCATGGGATCGCAAAGAGTTGAACACGACTGAGCAACTGAACTGAACTGAGCTGGACTGATTCATTAATGGTGCATTGAACCATTCTTGCATGGCAGGAATAAATCTACTTTTTCCTAGTGTATGATCTTTTTAATGTGTTGTTGAATTTTGTTTGCTAATATTTTGATGAGAGTTTTTGCATCTATGTTTATCAGAGATATTGTGTAATTTTCTTTTCTTGTGGTGTCTTTGTCTGGCTTTGGTATCTGGCTTCACAAGTTCAGAACTATTTTTTCATCTTCTGTTTCTTGGAAGAGCTTAGAAAATATTAGTATTAATTCATCTTTAAAAGTTTGGTGGAACTGACCTGTGAAGCCATCTAGTGCTTTTATTGGGAGGTTTTTGGTTATTGATTCAGTCTCCTTATTTGCTATTGATCTGTCCCAGGTTTCAATTTCTTCTTGGTCCAGTCTCTATAAGTTGTGAATTTCTATCATACACCATAAACAAAAATTAACTCAAGTTGAGCTAAAGACTTAACTATAAGACCCGAAGCTAAAAAAAAAAAAAAGAAAAGAAATACAAAAGTAATTCTAGAAGAAAACATAGAGCAAAACTTCTTTACATTGACCTTAGCAATGATTTCTTGGCTATAACATCAAAGGCTCAGACAACAAAGACATAAATGCACAAATGGGGTTATATCAAACTACAGAGCTTCTACACGTCAAAGAAAACTATCAGCAAAAGAAAAAACAAATCTATGGAGCAGAAGATATATTTGCAAATCATGTATTGATAAAAAGCTAATATCTACAGTATATAAGGAGCCAATAACTCAATAGCAAAAACAGAAAAAAAAAATTAAAAATGGACCAAGGATCTAGATACATACATTTATCCAAAGAAGACATGATAGTTTCCACACTTATTTATTTGCATACATTAAATAACACAGCTTTTTCTATGTCAATTTTCCAGTAAGTAATTTTTAGAAAAGAATTCATAGCATAAACTAAAACTAATAAACTTACCCTATATGTAGCCTGCTGTGCTGCAGTCTATGGGGTCACAGCGACTGAGTTCCACATGACTGAGGAACTGAACTGAACTGAACCGAGGTGTTAAGAAGATGGTTTGCCCCAGTATTCATTAACTGTTTCTTAGGGGTGCTAGTCTCACAAAGATCAATTTTATCCAAAACCTTCAGCTATCAAGTAAAATTACTCTGTTTTTGGAACTATTCTCTGTTCTAGAAACAGGATCCAGGAATCAATAAAACCTACAAGTATTTTGGTGAATTGCAAAGTCTACAAGAATATATATACATCTTTACCAAATTGCTATGCAATGGACATGTTTTTATAAATTTGCAAAAATTTAAAACAAATATGACAAAGGCATCTATAAGATTTGGGACAAAGTTAGCCATTTTAAGTCATATATATGAGATTCTAATCTGTATTATTAATGGTGACACTGAAAATATTCATAAATTATATTAAAGAATATTACTGTATCTAGTTTAATATTTATAATACAATTTGCTTCAATTTACCAGTCCTTAGACTACACAAAACATGACTTTATTAAACATATGAGTGGTTTTACAAATAATTGAATTCTATAATGTATAATTATTTACTTTGTTAAAAATAATTCCACTATAAATGGAATGAATACATGAAAAATCTTATTACATCACCTGCTTAATGAAAATCATTACTGCAAGAAGATATTGACAAGGGAGTTCATCAAGAAATCATTTTCAAAAGTAAAACGACACACACACACATAAAACTCACTAGTAAACTAACAATTTAAAAACTGGATAAAAATTCCAAACACGAAAAATTAAATTATTAATGAAAAAATAAATTTAAAAAATTGAATGACACATTGTCAAGAACTGTGCTAGACATATTTCTTTAAGTTCTCTTACTCTTTCATGCAACTTCATAAGGTGATAATTGTCTATCTTTATGTTGCATATTTTAGCTGAGAGATGAAGAGTTTGTATCATTTTAATTTGGTGATACAGTGGTCTTTCCTTTCTAATCCAGTAAAATCTCCATATTTTCAATTCCTGAAAAGCATGAGATAGAATCTGGACTAATTCAGATTTGCTTCATTTTAAAGTATAAAATAAAATGACTTTGCAATACTTCCCTAATCTAATATAAAAATAGAGTTTAGATATATTTTATTTAAATGTGATTATCGTCAAGAAAATTACTACTTCATTTACCTGTTTGAATCTTATGTTATAGGTGAAGGTTCACATTGTTTAAAATAAATTTAACTTCACAGGTTTTTAAGAGTTATGTTAGAAACTATCTATGCTAAAATTGTAAGAAGCCGAAATTTATAGTTTCTGCTATACATTATGGCTTCCCTAGTAGCTCAGCTGGTAAAGAATCCCCCTGCAATTTTGGAGACCTGGGTTCGATCCCTGGGTAGGGAAGATGCCCTGGAGAAGGGAAAGGCTATCCACTCCAGTATTCTGGCCTGGAGAATTCCAGGGACTGTATAGTTCATGGGGTCGCAAAGAGTCAGGCACAACTGACCAACTTTCACTTTCACTTCTGTTATACATTCAGTTCAGTTCAGTTCAATCACTCAGTCTTGTCCAACTCTTTGCGACTGCATAGAATGCAGCACACCAGGCCTCCCTGTCCATCACCAACTCCTGGAGTTTACCCAAACTCATGTCCATTGAATTGGCATTGCCATCCAACCATCTCATCCTCTGTGGTCCCTTTCTCCTCCTGCTCTCAATTTTTCCTAGCATCAGAGTCTTTTCAAATGAATCAGCTCTTCGCATCATGTGACCAAAGTATTGGAGTTTCAGCTTCAACAGTCCTTCCAATGATGACTCAGGACTTATTTCCTTTAGGATGGACTGGTTGGATCTCCTTGCAGTCCAAGGGACTCTCAAGAGTCTTCTCCAACACCACAGTTCAAAAACATCAGTTCTTTGGTGCTCAGCTTTCTTTACAGTCCAACTCTCACATTCATACATGACTACTGGAAAATCCATAGCCTTGACTAGTCGGACCTTGGTTGACAAAGTAATGTCTCTTTTTAATATACTATCTAGGTTGGTCATAACTTTCCTTCCAAGGAGCAAGCGTCTTTTAATTTCATGGCTGCAGTCACCATCTGCAGTTGTTTTGAAGCCCCCAAAATAAAGTTAGCCACTGTTTCTCCTGTTTCCCCATCTATTTGCCATGAAGTAATGGGACCAGTTGCCATGATCTTCATTTTCTGAATGTTGAGTTTTAAGCCAAATTTTTCACTCTCCTCTTTCACTTTCATCAAGAGGCTTTTTAGTTCTTCTTCACTTTCTGCCATTAGGGTGGTATCATCTGCATATCTGAGGTTCTTGATATTTCTCCGGGCAATCTTGATTCCAGCTTGTGCTTCATCCAGCCCAGCGTTTCTCATGAGGTACTCTGCATATAAGTTAAATAAGCAGGGTGACAATATACAGCCTTCACCTACTCCTTTCCTGATTTGGAACCAGTCTGTTGTTCTATGTCCAGTTCTAACTGTAGCTTCCTGACCTGCATAAAGATTTCTCAAGAGGCAGGTCAGGTAGTCTGGTATTCCCAACTCTTTCAGAAGTTTCCACAGTTTATTGTGATCTACACAGTCAAAGGGAAAAATTATTGAAATTCACTGGAAATACCTTGTAGCTAGTTATGATAATGGTAGAAATGAACATTAGTTCCTGATTTTTATGGGATAGCTCTTAAGTAAAAGACAAATAATCATAAGCTACAGTGCATTTGCAGGACTGAAAATTATTCTAGTCCTTTTAGAAATAAATATGAGAGTACAGCTCTTTGCTAACGCTGAGTTCTCTTTATACTTCTATGCTTTAGAAAGTTAGAAAACTTAAAAATTCTCTAATCAATTGAAGAAATTAACTGTTTTACTCTTAAATATGATTCAGTAAAGCTAAACTGTGTGGACTTTATTATCTTTTTTATAATGTAAGACTGTATGAAAAAATTGTTAAAATGCATGTATTAAAACTGATCATCTATGGATTCTCTTTTTCCTAACATATGCATTTTTAAATTTGTCCTGAAATTGTAGATGTTTCTATTAAGAACAGAAATACTAAAAATGGAAACAATTTTCACTGAGGGATATTGCATGATACCAGGTTAATATCTAGAGAAGGCAATGGCACCCCACTCCAGTACTCTTGCCTGGAAAATCCCACGGACGGAGGAGCCTGGTAGGCTGCAGTCCATGGGGTCGCGAAGATTCAGACACGACTGAAGTGACTTAGCAGCAGCAGCAGCAGGTTAATATCAAAATCTTTTTTTCACACTGCCTTTCAAAACAAAGTAAAAATGAAGATAAATATACTATATGCTATATGTTTCTTGCTATTCTATCAGTTTGAACAAGTTTTGGTAGAAATTAGTTTCAACCATTTCTAAGTTCTTGTTTGTCTCTATATATGTGCTGCGGCCTGATTTGAATGCATGTTGGAATCTCTTCTTAAACCTGACTTGTCTCTAAAGCTCTCACTGCCATGATAGCCTATGCAATAGCTATGCTGACTTCATGATTCTATTATGTAAATAAGGTAATACATCTATTTATGCCTCTCAGAATGGGACTGAAAACTGTGGAGAAATACAGCAGGGTGGAATATGCCTGGAAAATTTTTTATGGAGTTTTTTATAACTACTTATCAAATTCCAACAGGAGTTGTTTATATCTAGCTATCAGATTTCAACAACTAATTACATTGAGATGAGAAGGAAAAACATCACTCCCTTACATTGTGTATAGCCTCACAAAATAGAGAAGGGAAATAGCCATTTAGTTTTATAAAGCATGTTACTTCAACTTAGTTATGATTATTTTAGCATGCATGTTTTAAGGAAAGGGTTGCATCAATCAAATTGTCTATTTTTGGTCTGTGTAATTCTGCACATTTCCCAATAAAGTATTACAGTGAAATACTTCAGGGATTTAATCATAAAGCAATTTTACTTTGGTTTTCCATTTTTCCTCAACATAGATACAAGGGAGCTAATTTTTTCACTGCTGCTGGATGACATATAGAGAGTTCTATTATCATGTTTTTGGTAATACAAACTATATTTACTTAGTTATTAGAATCTCTAATGCTGTATCAGACTCAAACTTTGAACTCGGTTCGAAGTCAAAATACCTCCCCAGTCCCAGTTTGGATGCGTGCATAAAAAATGCAGAAGCTAAAAGGTAAGAATTTTGTTTTATTTGACAGACACAGTGGAGGACTTAAGTCCAGAAGACAGCCCCTCAGATGGTTCTGAGTGACTGCTTGGGAAGATTAAGGGAGGACCCAGGGTATACAGAAGTTTTGCTAAAAAAAAAAAAAAAAAAAAAAACAGAACATCAAAAGAACTATAAATTAAAACAAACAAAGAAACAAAAAACACTAGACATCTCAAGTTAATGAGTGTAACACTTTTCTAATTATGGAAAAATGCAAGAATCTAGGCTCACTGAAATACTCCTTTGATCTGCACCTTGGCTCTCTATGACTGGGACACTTTTCTGCATCCTTGAATCCCCTCAGGGTGCACAGCACAAGAGGCTGCAGTGGCTGCTGGCTTGAGGGCTCCAACGTCCTTTGTTTAACTGATATGGTGGACAAAGCTTTTCATCCGCAGTGGAGAGGTCTCTAATGGAGAAGAATACTTGAAGGCTTCTTCTACACTGGCACTTTGATGACAGAGAGGTCTCTAATGAAGAAGAATAATTGAAGGCTTCTTCTACACTGGCACCTTGATGACAGTCGTTTCAAATCCACACCCACTGCCAAGTCTGTACTGGCAGAATGAGGGGAAAATGAGCAGAACGTGTGTGTGATTGGTAATGTTGTGAGCTAGCGTCACACTGTTAGAGTTGGGCAGACTGTTAAAGCTATTCTCTAGTAGCTCATCTGCATTTCTCCTGCTGCAGATGAAACTCTTCAAGTCACTGTTTAGTTTCCTTCTCAGACTCTCAATTCGGTGGCTCCCTATACTCTTCTAGAAAGCCTACTTAGAAAATAACACAATGAACCCGTCAATTTTCAGCTGCATGTGGCCCAAATCTGGCCTATAGGAAAAATTCATGGCCTAATTCCTGCAGAGGAGAATGAATACAAAAAGAATAGCATCATTCAATGGAAAAACTATGACAACTTCAAGGTTTCACTGAACACAGAATAAAATGTAGGTGGACATATGAAGAGCAATGTTATTAAAATGCTAAGAATGGTGTTAGTTAACTATTGCTGTATAATTATTTAAAAACACAGTGGTCTAAAATCAACTATTTTTTATCTCATAGTTTTGGTGGGTCTGAAATACAGAAGCAGATTAGCTAGGTGGTTCTGGCTTAAAATAGCCAGCTCATAGTTTAATGTATCTCATGCTATTCACTTAAGATGAAACCCAGATTGCACTTATCTAAAGGATTGACATTGTTTGCCAGATCTGCCTCCAAGATTCCTCTCCTGTGTGGTACTGGTAAATTGTGACCTAAAGTATCTCATGACGTGCTCCTGTCTTCACTCAGAAAGAGAACTCACGTGCCTTTTGTGACCTAGTCATAAAAACGATTACGCTTCCTAACTTCTTCAATATCCTATTTGTTATAAATCCTGCTATTGTTGCTCTAGTGGCTAAGTCCTGTCTGACTCTTTTTTGAGTCCATAGGCTGTAATCCAACAGGCTCCTCTGTCCATGGGATTTCCCGCACAAGAACACTAGAGTGGGCTGTCATTTCCTTCTTTAAGTGTCTTCCCCAACCCAGGGATCAAACCCACATCCCCTGCATTGGCAGGTAGATTCTTTACCGCTGAGCCACCAGGGAAGCTCCTGACACATGTTAGTCCTACTCAATCTGAGAGAGACTGCTGATAGCTATGAACATCTGGAGGCAGGTTCCCTTGAAGGCTGGCTCCCTCAGAAATGCAGTTGAAAACGAGTCTCCAGTCCAGGTTCGATGCACGATACTGGATGCTTGGGGCTGGTGCAATGCTATGACCTAGAGGGATGGTATGGGGAGGGAGGAGGGAGGAGGGTTCAGGATGGGGAACACATGTATACCTGTGGCGGATTTATTTTGATATATGGCAAAACCAATACAATATTGTAAAGTTTAAAAATAAAACAAAATTAAAAAAAAGAAAAAAAAAAGAAAAAGAAAAGAAAATGTAGTATTCCATCTGAAGAAAAGAATGCATTGTGACTAGTTGTACTGCTGGGAACTCCGCTCTTTATCCTCTTAATCAAACAGCGAATTAATCAAAATATTCAAATAAATTATGATGACAAGAATAAAGCATATAAAGTCATTTTCCTCCCAATTTGTACACATAGGCTATACTTAAGTAACAATGAAAATATGGATATTTCATAGAAAATGCTGAAATTCAGAAAATCAAAATTAAAAGTTAAAAATCAATTGCTAAGAGACTAATAAAAAATTTAACTGTGTATGGTGATGAATATTAACTAAATATTTTCGGTGATTGTTTCATAATATATACAAATATTTAATAATTGTGCTGTTTCATCTGGAACTATTATAGTGATACATGTCAATTATAGCTCACTTACAAAAGATCAAAGGTCCAGATACTCAGAATTATATTCTCCTAACAAGAAGATCAAAATAAAATTGATAATTCAATACAAAATCCAAGACATTTAATATTCTCACAGACCCCCTGTCTCTATTAAGCTATTACTGAATACAGAGTATACTATTTTGAAATTTATATCTTCATGAGGAATATGGAAGTAAAGTGTGTTCCAAGAGGGTTATATTTCAAATTGTGTGAAGAACAATAGACAAATGTAAACAAAGGTAAAGAACTTTGTTATTTCAGATCTCATCTCAGTGTGTTTTCTCCATGCTGGGCATGGTTTCCTGAGAAAAGTACCTTCCTGAGTCTTATTTGTGGTTATGACTGAACTCTTACCCATGGAATGCGAGCCTTAGTGCATGTTCAACTTCCATCCTGTCTTTTTTTTTTTTTTAAACAAACTAGCTGTAGGTGTACACCTTTGTTTTCCTTTCTGCTGATTAGAAACCGAGATGACTAGAGTGGGCTTGGAGGTTGTATGTTGTCTGTGGTGATGGAATTCCAGCTCAAACTATTCAAAATCCTTAAACTGCATGCTGTTGAAGTGCTGCACTCAGTATGGCAGCAAATTTGGAAACCTCACCGCGGGTCACAGGATTGGAAAAAGGCAGTTTCCATTCAAATCCCAAAGAAAGGCAATACCAAAGAACGTTCAAACCGCCATACAGTTGTGCTCATTTCACAAGCTAGCAAAATTATGCTCAAAATCCTTCAAGTTAAGCTTCAGCAGTATGTGAACTGAGAACTTCCAGAGGTACAAGCTGGATTTAGCAAACGCAGAGGAACCAGAGACCAAATTGCCAACATTGACTGGATCATAGAAAAAGTAAGACAATTCCAGAAAATTATATACTTCTGCTTCATTGATTACACTAAAGTCTTTGACTGTGGGGATCACAACAAACTGTGGATACTTATCAAAGAGATGGGAATACAAGGCCACCTTACTTGCCTCTTGAGAAACCTCTATGCAGGACAAGAAGCAACAGTTAGAACCAGCCATGGAACAATGGATACATTCCAAATTGGGAAAGGAGTACATCAAGGTTGTATATTGGCACCACCCTGCTTATTTAACTTATACGCAGAGTACATCATGGGAAATGCTGAGCTGGATGAGTCGCAAGCTAGAATCAAGATTGCTGGGAGAAATAGCAACAACCTCAGATATGCAGATGACACCACTCTAATGGCAGAAAGTTAATAGGAACTAAAGAACCTCTTGAGGAGGGTGAAAGAGGAGAATAAAAAAGCTGGCTTAAACTTAACATTCAAAAAAACTAAGATCATGGCATCCAGTCCTATCACTTTGGCAAATAGATGGAGAAAAACTGGAAACAGTGGCAGATTTTATTTTCTTGGGCTCCAAAATCACTGCAGACAGTGACTGCAACCATGAAATTAAAAGACACTTGCCCCTAGGAAGAAAAGCTATGACCAATGTAGACAGTGTACTAAATAAAAGGCAGAGACATCACTTTGGTGACAAAGATCCATATAGTCAATGCTCTGGTTGTTCCAGTAGCAATGTACAAATGGGAGAGTTGGATGATAAAGAAGGCTGAGTGCCAAAGAATTGATGCTTTTGAATTGTGGTGCTGGAGAAAACTCTGGAGAGTTCCTTGGACTGCAAGGAGATCAAACAAGTTAATCTGAAAGGAAATTAACACTGAGTATTTACTGGAAGGATTGATGCTGAAGCTGATGCTCCAATATTTTGGCCACATGATGCAAAGACCTGACTCATTGGAAAAGACCCTGACATTGGGAAAAATTGAAGGCAAAAAGAGAAGAGAGTGAAAGAGGATATGATGGTTGGCTGGCATCACTGACTCATCAAAATGAGTTTGAGCAAATTTTGGGTGATAGCGAAGGACAGGGAAACCCGGCGTGCTGCGTTTCATGATATCACAGAGTCTGCCAGGACTTCACGACTGGAAAAGAGCAACAACAACAACTGCCCAGCTGGTGAAAGTTCTTGAAGTGCTTTGGGGAACAAATTCTTCCCACTCACTAGAGCCTGTTACATGATTAAGAGATAAACTTCTATGCTACTTAAGTCAATGCATTTGGGGTATCTTTAGTATAAGACAAGATTCTGCTGTGCTTAGTCATTCAGTCATGTCTAACTCTTTGCGATCCCATGGACTGTAGCCTGCTAAGCTCCTCTGTCCATGGGATTCTGCAGGCAAGAATCCTGGAGTGGATTGCCATGCCCTCCTCCAGGGGATCTT
The DNA here is from genome assembly GCF_029378745.1 of Bos indicus. Classification (NCBI taxonomy): domain Eukaryota; kingdom Metazoa; phylum Chordata; class Mammalia; order Artiodactyla; family Bovidae; genus Bos; species Bos indicus. The sequence goes on from NC_091773.1 coordinate 79,257,809, forward strand.
CCCAACCCAGGGATCGAACCCAGGTCTCCCACATTGCATTGGATTCTTTACCGTCTGAGCCACCAGGAAAGCCCAAAACTACTGTAGTAGGTAGCCTACCCCTTCTCCAGGGGACCTTCCTGACCACGAACCCAACTGCAGTCTCCTACATGCAGGTGGATTCTCTACCAGCTGAGCTACCAGGGAAACCAAGACAGAATGTTAACTATAAGGAATTAGGAAACATGAAGGAAAAAAGGAAGAAAAATACCATGATGTGATTGATCTAAATGAGCAAGCCTGGAAGGTAAAAGGTAGAATTCAAACGTAAGAATGACTCCTTTTCCACAGATAATCTCTGATGTCACTTCAAAGAGGGGTCTTGAGTAATTTTGTTCCCATATTTAAAGACAATGATTAGCTTAAACTTCCTGAATTACTTTTCTGATTCTGTCACACGTCTACTTACACATTATTAGTGGATAATATGACTAGATACATTAGGCCAGGATTCTCAAACTAGTATCTGCAGCATTATTTTATTCCATCAGCACTTTCAAAAACACAAACCTAAATATCTTATTGGGATAAGGGACAATCACTATAGGTTGTACCACTGATAATAGCAATATTGGTGATTAAAAATAATGCTTAAGTATGTTAGCGCTCAGTCATGTCTGACTCTGTGATCCATGGACTGTAGCTCACCAGGCACGTCTGTACATGGGACTTTCATGGTAAGAATATTGGAGTGAATTACCATTCCCTTCTCCAGAAGATCTTCCCGACCCAGGTATAGAACCCCAGTCTCCTTCGTTGGAGGCAGATTCTTTACCATCTGAGCTACAGGGAAGTCCTAAAAAAATAAAATAAAATAATAATGCTTAACAGAAAAGAATTCTTTAAATCTAAGAAATATATTTTAAAAGCAATATTTTAAACATAAACTTGTAAAATCAGTCATTCTCATCAGTTTATTTAGTCCAACATTATTAATATTTATTCTGCTTGAATCCAGTTTTTCAATTAGCTCTCTTAATCTTGCCTCATGATTCCAAGAAGTTTACAAGGTTATCATTAAGGCTTATATGATTTGCCCTGTGAATTTCATGCCTTGATCACTGGAAATTGGGAAATATATACTTCAATAAGAAGACACATTTTCCAGCAGATTTTTTTTTCCCTTTTTTCCACTGTGAAGATGTCAGCCTTGAGACAAGGAAAGGTTTCAACCCATCTGGAAAACATACAGAAATGGAACGTGTGGATAACTCACTTTGAATGTTGGGTGGAGGAAGTCCAGGTGTCCAGAGGGTTCAGAGGAAGGAAGTCTGAGGCTGCCGAGGACAAAACTGGTTTCTCCAGGATTAGACATCTGGCAAGTCAGACATTGCTAGTAAACTGTCCTTGCAGTTTTATAGATGTTTCCCCATCAAAGTCTATTCAAAATTTGAGTCATTTTAGATGCTTGATAGACCCAGATAATCACATAGATGTCTGGCTCACCTAGAGCCAGACATCCTGGAATGTGAAGTCAAGTGGGCCTTATAAAGCATCACTATGAACAAAGCTAGTGGAGGTGATGGAATTTCAGCTGAGCTATTCCAAATCCTGAAAGATGATGCTGTGAAAGTGCTGCACTCAATATGCCAGCAAATTTGGAAAACTCAGCAGTGGCCACAGGACTGGAAAAGGTCAGTTTTCATTCCAAACCCAAAGAAAGGCAATGCCAAAGAATACTCAAACTACTGCACAATTGCACTCATCTCACACACTAGTAAAGTAATGCTCAACATTCTCCAAGCCAGGCTTTAAAGTATGTGAATCGTGAACTTCCAGATGTTCAAGCTGGTTTTAGAAAAGGCAGAGGAATCAGAGATCAAATTGCCAACATCTGCTGGATCATAGAAAAAGCAAGAGAGTTCCAGAAAAACATCTATTTCTGCTTTATTGACTATGCCAAAACCTTTGACTGTGTGGATCACAATAGAAAGGAAAATTCTTCAAGAGACAGCAATACCAGACCACCTGACCTGCCTCTTGAGAAACCTGTATGAGGTCAGGAAGCAACAGTTAGAACTGGATATGGAACAATAGACTGGTTCCAAATAGGAAAAGGAGTATGTCAAGGGTGTATATTGTCACCCTGTTTATTTAGGGTGAATTTAACTCAGATGACCATTATATCTACTACTTTGGGCAGGAATCCCTCAGAAGAAATGGAGTAGCCATCATGGTCAACAAAAGAGTCCGAAATGCAGTACTTGGATGCAATCTCAAAAACAACAGAATGATCTCTGTTCGTTTCCAAGGCAAACCATTCAATATCACAGTAATCAAAGTCTATGCCCCAACCAGTAATGCTGAAGAAGCTGAAGTTGAACGGTTCTATGAAGACCTACAAAACCTTTGAGAACTAACACCCGAAAAAGATGTCCTTTTCATTATAGGGGATTGGACTGCAAAAGTAGGAAGTCAAGAAACACCTGGATTAACATGCAAATTTGATCTTGGAATACGGATTGAAGCAGGGCAAAGACTAATAGAGTTTTGCCAAGAAAATGCACTGGTCATAACAAACACCCTCTTCCAACAACACAAGAGAAGACTCTATACATGGACATCACCAGATGGTCAACACCGAAATCAGATTGATTATATTCTTCGCAGCCAAAGATGGAGAAGCTCTATACAGTCAGCAAAAACAAGACCAGGAGCTGACTGTGGCTCAGATCATGAACTACTTATTGCCAAATTCAGACTTAAATTGAAGAAAGTAGGGAAAACCACTAGACCATTCAGGTATGACCTAAATCAAATCCCTTATGATTATACAGTGGAAGTGAGAAATAGATTTAAAGGCCTAGATCTGATAGATAGAATGCCTGATGAACTATAGAAAGAGGTTCGTTACATTGTACAGGAGACAGGGATCAAGACCATCCCCATGGAAAAGACATACAAAAAAGCAAAATGGCTGTCTGGGGAGGCCTTACAAATAGCTGTGAAAAGAAGAGAAGCAAAAAGCAAAGGAGAAAAGGAAAGATATAAACATCTGAATGCAGAGTTCCAAAGAATAGCAAGAAGAGATAAGAAAGCCTTCCTCAGCGATCAATGCAAAGAAATAGAGGAAAATAACAGAATGGGAAAGACTAGAGATCTCTTCAAGAAAATCAGAGATACCAAAGGAATATTTCATGCAAAGATGGGCTCGATAAAGGACAGAAATGGTATGGATCTAACAGAAGCAGAAGATATTAAGAAGAGATGGCAAGAATACATAGAAGAACTGTACAAAAAAGATCTTCATGACCCAGATAATCATGATGGTGTGATCACTGACCTAGAGCCAGACATCCTGGAATGTGAAGTCAAGTGGGCCTTAGAAGCATCACTACGAACAAAGCTAGTGGAGGTGATGGAATTCCAGTTGAGCTATTCCAAATCCTGAAAGATGATGCTGTGAAAGTGCTGCACTCAATATGACAGCAAATTTGGAAAACTCAGCAGTGGCCACAGGACTGGAAAAGGTCCGTTTTCATTCCAATCCCAAAGAAAGGCAATGCCAAACAATGCTCCAACTACACACAATTGCACTCATCTCACACGCTAGTAAAGTAATGCTCAAAATTCTCCAACCCAGGCTTCAGCAATATGTGAACGTGAACTTCCTGATGTTCAAGCTGGTTTTAGAAAAGGCAGAGGAACCAGAGATCAAATTGCCAATATCCGCTGGATCATGGAAAAAGCAAGAGAGTTCCAGAAAAACATCTATTTCTGCTTTATTGACTGCCAAAGTCTTTGACTGTGTGGATCACAATAAACTGGAAAATTCTTCAAGAGATGGGAATACCAGACCACCTGATCTGCCTGATCTGCCTCTTGAGAAATTTGTATGCAGGTCAGGAAGCTACAGTTAGAACTGGACATGGAACAACAGACTGGTTCCAAATAGGAAAAGGAGTACATCAAGGCTGTATATTGTCACCCTGCTTTTTTAACTTATATGCAGAGTACATCACAAGAAATGCTGGACTGGAAGAAACACAAACTGGAATCAAGATTGCCGGGAGAAATATCAGTAACCTCAGATATGCAGATGACACTACCCTTATGGCAGAAAGTGAAGAAGAACTAAAAAGCGTCTTGATGAAAGTGAAAGAGGAAAGTCAAAAAGTTGCCTTAAAGCTCAACATTCAGAAAAGGAAGATCATGGCATCTGGTCTCATCACTTCATGGGAAATAGATGGGGAAACAGTGGAAACAGTGTCAGACTTTATTTTGGGGGGCTCCAAAATCACTGCAGATGGTGATTGCAGCCATGAAATTAAAAGACACTGACTACTTGAAGGGAAAGTTATGACCAACATAGATAGCATATTCAGAGAAGGTGATGGCACCCCACTCCAGTACTCTTGCCTGGAAAATCCCATGGGCAGAGGAGCCTGGTAGACTGCAGTCCATGGGGTTGCTAATAGTCGGACATGACTGAATGACTTCAATTTCACTTTTCAGTTTCATGCATTGGAGAAGGAAATGGCAGCCAACTCCAGTATTCTTGCCTGGAGAATCCCAGGGTCTGCGGAGCCTGGTGGGCTGCCATCTATGGGGTCACACAGAGTTGGACACGACTGATGCAACTTAGCAGCAGCAGCAGCAGATAGCATATTAAAAAGCAGAGATTATACTTTGCAAACAAAGGTTCGTCTAGTCAAGGCTATGGTTTTTCCATTGGTCATGTATGAATGTGAGAGTTGGACTGTGAAGAAAGCTGAGTGCCAAAGAATTGATGGTTTTGAACTGTGGTGGTGGAGAAGACTCTTGAGAGTCCCTTGGACTGCAAGGAGTTCCAACCAGTATATCATAAGGGAGACCAGTCCTGGGTGCTCATTGGAAGGACTGATGGTGAGGCTGAAACTCCAATAGTTTGGCCACCTGATGGGAATGAGTTGATTCATTGGAAAAAACCTGATGCTGTGAGGGACTGGGGGCAGGAGGAGAAGGGGACGACAGAGGATGAGATGGCTGGATGGCATCACCGACTCAATGGACATGAGTTTGGGTAAACTCTGGGAGTTGGTGATGGACAGGGAGGCCTGAAATGCTGTGATTCATGGGATTGCAGAGTCAGATGCGACTGAGCGACTGAACTGAACTGAGATGCTCTATGGTGAGTAAAGGGATGCAAAAATAGGAAACGGAATTTGCCAGGAAGCACTTAGCATATGTTTTAGGCTTTCCATAGTCCCAGTTATTTGTTTACTGCTGCTGCTAAGTCGCTTCAGTCATGTCCAACTCTGTGCAACCCCATAGACGGCAGCCCACCAGGCTCCCCTGTTCCTGGGATTCTCCAGGCAAGAACACTGGAGTGGGTTGCCATTTCCTTTTCCAATGCGTGAAAGTGAAAGTGAAGTTGCTCAGTCATGTCTGACCCTCAGCGACCCCATGGACTGCAGCCTACCAGGCTTCTCCGTCTATGGGGTTTTCCAGGCAAGAGTGCTGGAGTGGGTGCCATTGCCTTCTCCGAGTTATTTGTTTACCTTACAGTCATTGTTTTATCCATCTTAATTACTTTGACTCAGAAGCAGAACATTGCCATATTACAAGGAAATAATAATGGCAAAATTCTGATAATGGGGGGTCATATTTTTGTAGAAGCAGGATAGACAGTATCCACACATCTCAATCTTTAAGGATTCAGTTCAGTTCAGTCGCTCAAACATGTCTGACCCTTTGTGACCCTGTGGAGGGCAGCACATCAGGCCTCCCTGTCCATCACCAACTCCCAGAGCTTGCTCAAACCCAGGTCCATCAAGCTGGTGATGCCATGCAACCATCTCATCATCTGTTGTGCCCTTCTCCTCCTGCCTCAATGGTTAATATGAGGATTTTTTTTAGACTGGCAAATTATGAACACAGTCATATGTTCTAGAAATGTGCTTTTTCACAGTATAATCTTTCAACCTGACACAAATCATGGGAACCATTAGAACCAAATTTATCTTTCGTTTCTCTGAAATAGGAAACCAAAAGTAGATAAATGTATGTTCAATAATTAATGTTTCACTATTTTAATTTATTTTTGGAAATGATTTAGATATTTAATAAATATCTATCATTTAATTTAATATTTCAAAACTAACATTTCAAGTTATCAAAGCGATTTTGGAAATTATTTTTAAGTACATATAAAATATATTTGTTACTAAAAAGTTTATCTACAAAGTCTTAGTACACTTACATCTATCTAAAACACTTGCTTCCAAATATTATAAACATAATTACCAATGAAAACTTCAAGAGACATTAGAAAACATGAGCTATCATTCTGTTAATTTTATTCGTTTCTTCTCTCTCTTTCTCTCTCTTTTTATTTTTTCCTGCTGAAAATTTTGCAAGAGATAACACGAATTTGACTACTAAACCCTGGTACAATAAAAGTTGTTTAATCTTCATTATATTTAATATTGATAAGGTTAAGGGCATGCTTGTTAATTAAGCCAACAAATTTAACGTTGCTTTTATTTAACAAAAATTATCCCAGATCATGTTGAGACAGGAAAGAAGGGGTTGCTGCACAATCATTAAAACAACGACACTACCCTTAAGAAGAACAGGATAACACAAAAACTGGTTAGAACTTATTAGACCCAAGATGGTGGAAGATTGACTTCCAGTGGACTTGAGCTTCCTTATACACTCATTGTAATACATTAGCATGCCACACGACACACCCCAGGTGCCAGGGCAATTCTGACCATAAAAAGCCTATAGATGGGAGGTGGCCCAAATCCTGGGAATATCCTCCCTTTCCCCAAAATGGTTGGAATAATCTTCCCACTTGTTAGCCTATGAAATTAGTCAGCCCATAAATACAAACCACCCAGTATTTTTGGGCTGGCCTCAGCCTGTCAAGATGGACACATTATGTCTCTGGACATGGATTTTCCAGGGCTGGTCTCATTTTCAGAGACAACCCCATATCCTGGCAGCCTCCAACCTTCTGAGCTGGCCCACCGCCTGTCTATGGAGTGTGTAGCTCTCTTAAAAAAACAAAACAAAACAAAACAAAGACTGCTTTCACTGTACTGTGGCTTTATCTTGAGTTCCCTCCTGAGAGAACTGTGGCCTCACTTTGTGGCCCACCCTAGGGACTCACTTAGGACCTAGGGCATGACCATCCTCCTAGACTCGCCTTTATTTTCCTGCAAGAAGGTGAACTGGAAAAACATCTGGGTGAGTGTTTTCTCTTTTGCTGCTGTTGTTGTTATAGTTCTGAGTACTTTAGAATGCCCAGTTCTTAAAAACAGATGCCTTCAAATCAACTAAATGAGCTCTTTCACAAATTAATTTTGGCAATACACACACAGCTTACATGCATAAATACACACACAAACATGTAGACAGACATCTCATAGTAATATTTGTGGTGAAGATTTGTTTAAGATTTGTTAAGAATAGGCCAAATTAGAGGTTTGGGGTGGGGGAAAATTGAACTTTAAAGCCACACCTTTAACCCTGCAGAGATTTGTAACACAGAGGCGAGCGTTTCCAATTCTCCAAAGAATTAGTGTGTAGCTTTAGTTTTAGGCCCCTTTTATCTCTTTAATTTTCGTTAGTCTTTTGCAATAAATGCTTCAGTGAATCTACTTTGGAAATCTGAAAACTTTTGGAGGCTTCTGCGTGCTAATGAAAATAGGTATCCCATTCTGTGTGTTTGATTTGGGAGCCCTTGTTTCCATGTGCACTTTTAAACTGATATTATCTATTCAGAATGTTCTTATAATGTTTTATAAGTTTGGTGGGTCCCTGGCCAAAATGGAATCTAATCCACATTTTTATCCAGCTATATCTAGCCATAAATGGGGTGCAACTCACATTTCTATTTGGCCATATCTTGAAGCCCCAACCTGATGGCTCCCAAGCCAAGCTCTCAGAATGCAAAACAAGCTTGAAAAGATTTTGCAATTTTTGTAAATGTCTGTGGTTTCCGGGATCACAGTTCTTGGTATAAAATAAGGAAGTGTACTGAAAAGAGGTATGTTTAACCATTGGATGTAAAGAATCTTATTAGCAATTAGCCTTTATTTACACAAAACAAGACAAACAAACATGCCCACCTTAATATATCGGTAGTAACCAAGTGGTATTAATGAGTCCAAAAAAAAAAAACAAAAAACAAAAAAACAAAAAACAAGGCCCCTTCTGCGTTACCAGCTTGGACTGGGGAAAGGAAGCCAATAGGCTCCAAGCAATGGGCACTGCAAAGTGAGCCCAAAGAAAAGCAGAAAACTGCAGCGCCCGCCAGCCAGGAAAAGGTGCCAAACAGCTGAGGAATCACAGACTAAGCCATGAGCAGTTCCTAGTGTGGAACCTGGGAGCGGAATTAAGGGCTAGGCTTTTCAACCCCAAAACCTGGACACTGATTCGAAAGTCCAAGTTATCTGCTCTGGACAGAACCGTCTGCCAGCCCGAATGTAAGAAAACGCAGAGCTCAATCTGAGAGGCACCCTGCCTGCGTTCCTCATTGATCCCTTGTGCTACTGGAAGTTTGCTTTGGATCCCATCATTGCCACCAAATCTGTTAAAAAAAAAAAAATCAACTAAGTGAATCTGAAGATGCAATTAGTCTATTAAGCAATTCATGACCTGGCAGTATCCCATTCTAGAAAGTGGAGAGATGTTCCAAAGAATTCTGCAAAATGGAATTCGCATAGAAGCAAGGTGTAGCAGGGGCACTTTTAGCAGAAGGAAAGAAGGAATTGTTTCCTTCCAGGGTACCTTCTGTGGGGAGAAAGGCAGCAGTCTATCACGTAGATTACCTCTTCTTCCTTGGGGGAAAGGAGCAGCCTCCCCGGCAGATTTGCCTCATTGGTGCTGACAAGGAAGCTCCATAGTAGCTGACTAAGGTTACATCCTGGGAAAGGGGAAGCTGCAATTAGCTCGGGCATTAAATCGAGGTTTGGTACCATGAGAGTCAAAGGCAAGTGAAGTCACTCTGGGCCTGTGGTTTTTTTCTTTAACAACTTTTACAATATTGGCTCAGGTTTTTATCAATTATTGAGCTTCCTGATAATTTTGTTCAGAGGGATTTTGGTCACTTTAACCTCCTATAGGGCATCACATTAATTTGCTGGATCAATTATTTAAGATGATATGTTCAGGTGGATAGGAAGTCATGGGTACTTTATAAGTATCTTGTCAAATTACTTCTGTGCTTGGAAAATAGAGATAAGTCACATGAAAACTCAGGCTCCCGCTGTCTCAGTTACTTTCTGAGTGTCTTACCAAATTACATCCTCTGTGTTACATCTTCCTCAATTTGAAAGAAGTTAAATTTGAGGTGATTCTCGTTTTGTTTTAGAACCAATGATACAAAACTTGCTGGCTTGCCTTTCTGCATGAACTGTAGGTCGTAAGCTATAGCAATTTCAAGCTGACCAAGGCTGAATTACAGATATCAGTAGTACTTTATCCTGACAATCCCTTGTCAAAACTTCGTGGGTGTGTAAACTGTGACACATGCTATCCAAGGAAAGTTTATATAGGTAAATCACAGAAAAGAAATCTAAGATTTTGTTGCTGCTTCTATTTGTTTTTGTTTTTAACAATGTCAAGTTTTATTGAGCAAATAACCATTTTTGATCTAGAGGCAATTCCTGGTTTGCTATGATGCTCGTGTAAAACCCCAACAATAATACAGACCAAAGTTCTCTGATCCACCAACCATAATCAAGTGTGTTAGGTAATTCTTCACGATCATGTGGAATTATGCCTCCAGACTAGATTTGAAAATCTCCTGAAAACCAAACTACTAGTGTGTTGATTTTACTGCCTCTTCTCCAACAACTCACATTTGTGGTGAAAGAACTTTCATGAAAATTCCTTATGACCTCCTGAATGAAGTTTAAGTGAATCTGGTTTATTAATGATTCTGCTTGAAAAGTTAGAAGCAATAAGAAAGTAAATACAGTGTAATTTAGTGACACATTCCACACTCAGGGCCCTCAAAAGGAAGAAAGAAAAACTCTTTTCTGTAACACTTGGCAGCATGCCAAATTTCGATATCGGCTGGAAGGAGAGGAGGGCTCACACACTACACATGTAGTGCACGGCCTCTTGGTTTTACAGTTTATCAGCAACTTGAAAGAAAGGAGCTCGGAGCGTGGGCAATAAGTGGATCTGGTCAAAAGGTGTATGGATCCTATTTCAAAATGAACATAGATCGCTAGAAAGTTTTATTGGGGGAAAAAAATACCTTTGCAAAGTCAAGCAGGCAAGATGACATGCTCTGTGGCAATCAACAAAAATTCTTGCTTCATAAGCTGATTGGTTATGATAGAAGGAACAGGGGTTGCACAGATTTAACACAGGGCATCACACAGCAATCTGACTTTGTTACTACCACTGCTGGGTGTCCATTTGCTATATATATGCATTTTCTAGAAATGTGGAGACAGATGTTTTTAAACTCTAATATTAAAGAGATCATTGACTTTACTGGAAAATCCCATGGACGGAGGAGCCTGGTAGGCTGAAGTCCATAGGGTTGCTAAGAGTCGGACACGGCTGAGCAACTTCACTTTCACTCTTCACTTTCATGCATTGGAGAAGGAAATGGCAACCCACTCCAGTGTTCTTGCCTGGAGAATCCCAGGGACGGCGGAGCCTGGTCGGCTGCCGTCTCTGGGGTCGCACAGAGTCAGACACAACTGAAGCGACTTAGCAGCAGCAGCAGCATTGACTTTACACCTTAATCAAAGATTTCCAGAAACTTTAAATGAGATGATTTTCACTCACTAGAAGAGAGATAAATGTCACTTAGAAAAGTTGTAGAAATAATGCAAGTTAGGTTATCTATTTGGGGGAGAGTTGAGAGTGAACAGCTATGATGTGAACAGCTAAATGAAGATATACAGGATTTTTGAATAGTCAAAATGCTAAAATGTGTACTTATTCAAATGTACTGAAAGACCCCAAAAGCAAAACTTGAACTTGCTATAGGCTGGTAACTGTTTACCTAACATTTACATTGTATGAAATACTATAAGTAATCTAGAGATGATTTAAAATATATAGGTGTATGTGTAGAGGTTACGTAAATACCATGCCATTTTATGGGTTTCCCTTGTGACTCAGATGGTGAAGAATCTGCCTGCAACACGGGACACTGAGGCTCAATTCCTGGGTTGGGACGATCTCCTGGAGAAGGGAATGACAACCCACTCCAGTATTCTTGCCTGGAAAATCCCATGGATGGAGGAGATTAGCAGACTACAGTCCACAGGGTTGCAAAGAGTCAGGCATGACTACTTGACTAACACTTTCACTTTTTCACATGCCATTTTAAATAAGGTACTTGAGCATCTATGGATTTTAGTATCCCTGATCCTTGAAGTGTCCTGGAACCAATCTCCCACTGACATTGAGGCAAGACTGTATAACATCTCTATTTTTAATAAGGGAAAAATTAAAACAGTGCAAAGTGAAAATTCAGGCTTTTATTGAAAAATGTATTTGCATAGTCCTCTCTAGTATTTTTAAATTACGAATGCTATTTTTAAGCCCTACACATTATTATCACATGTGGGACTTTTAAGGATGCCTAAGGTATTTTATTGTAACTACAACACAACTGGTTCCAAAGACAAGCTGTTTAAATTGGTTCAGGGCAGATCACCAGTTAGAAAGAACCATTAAGAATCCTTGTTGTCGGGACTTCCCTGGTGGTCTGGTGGCTGAGATGGTGCTCCCACGCAGGGATCTGGGTTTGATCTTGAGCCAGTGCACCAGATCCCAGAAGCCCCGACTAAGAGCTCACATTCTACAAGGAAAGATCCCACATGCTGCAACTGAGACCCAAAGTGGCCAAACAAACATTTAAAAGATAAAAGAGTTGCTGCTGTTAATGATGCTTTGTTCCAGGGTTGTTAGCTGTGAAGGGAAGCATCCTTCAATATAGATTTTTAGTTCAGGTCATCTATCCTTTGTTTTCTAGTTGTATAAATTGGCAATGGGATGTGAAAAAGGCCATTTACGGCAGAAACAAGTGTTTCTATCCAACAACACCTGACTTAAAAACTGCAAGCTTTTGGCAGTTATTTGTTGCATGTTAATCATTTATAGGTTACTGTCCAGCGGGACACTCACTTGTGGGTTCAAAATGCAAAAGTTAGTAACCAGTAGAAGGAAGACAAGCAAGTTATTACCTGTAGATTACTGGGGACAAGTGCTAACATTTGGAATAGCTTGATGCAGCTCTTTCATGAAGTCATCCTAAGATACCCATTCTGATGAGGTATCTTGCTACGTCTGAAAGTATAAAATACCGAAAGGTTTTGCCTCTTTTCATTTGCATTTCACTTGTTAAGCACTCGGAGGTGAGGATCAGCCTTGTTATAGAGGCGGTGATAAAGTGGCACTGAGTGCAAACTCAGCACATGTGAGACACATGAATATTCAGGACGTGTGTACGGAGCACCTGGGTGTGTAAGAAGGGCACCCATTTTTAAAAGCATATTGTCTGCACAATACACTCAGAGTCACTTTGAGCAGCTCATTCCTCAAATTCTCAGATTTCCTCCTTAAAGCCGTATTTTAAATTGGTAGCGTATTTTCCTGCTAAATAATTGTGTATGTTCTCTTTTCCATTAACAAACCTAAAAGTGTCTCAACTTTTATTGTAAACTGTTTAACATGTTTATCTTACCAAATAAGTCAGTAAAATATAGAGACAAGAAATTATGGGAAAGATAGTTGAGCCATAATGATCCCTTACTTTCATTTCCATACCACAGACTAAATCTTTAATATTTTCTAAGACTCAAAATGGTACTCGATATTATGAAGGTATATTCTATCTAGATATTCATAAATAATAGTTTTAGGGATTAAGTATTAATATTATGGAAGCTCACTCAATTACAAATAAACTTTACAAACATATTTCTTTTTTATTTTTCCTTCTTTTGCAAGTGTAAATGGATATTGTGAAGCTCTGCAAAGACCTCTTCCTAGACAAAGAGGTTATCAAGTGTTGGGTATGTTACTGAAAGGGCAAAACATTTAAGATGGAAATTCTTAAAAATAAATTTGAATTTAGACTGCTTGTTTATTGTTCTGAGATTTCTGTCTCTGAGTAAAAATAAAGTGAAAACCAAACACTAAATTATTTTTCCTTTTTTTTCTTAACGACAAAGGCTAATATGAAATGGACGGGGCACAGGAGGGGATTGCTTCGTCTACTCAGTCCCCCGAGAAGGAGATCATTGCGCTGGCCCCCTTGCCCACGCCACCTCCCTGGGTGCAGTGGAGCCTTCCTCTGTCACAAGTACACAGTCAGAGTGGCTAAGTCTGGTTTTGAGAGTCACTGAGCCACTGGGCGAGCAGAGTGGTTGGTGCTGTTGAGAGGCACCGAAGGCGCGAAGGGAAAGACAACGCCGGGTTTCCATAGCAGGCGTGAAGAGGTTGCGTTTCTGTCGTCTGTGGACACACACGTCCCCTTGGCTGGAGTGACACAAAGGAACGTTTTAGAGACTAAAAACCACATGTTCACCTTAAAGAGGGCTTCCCCTGAATGTGGAAACCCCAGAGTTAAGAGTTGGGTGGCTTCACCCGTGGTGAAAACTAAAGCGGAAGAGTGGTGGAGACTAGAGTCAGCCCTGCTTAAGGGGAGGTGGTGCAGGGGACGTCCCAGGGCGAATCGTGAAGAATCAGCAAAGTCTCTCTTCAGATGCCAGCATTTGGATCCCTTAACAGGATAAATAATAAAGGTCACTGTTTTTCACATTAATGAAATTACCCGAGAGGAAACACACTTCCCAGGGTTGACATGCTGTTTTGTTGCTTCAGTCGTGCCAGACTCTTTGAGACCCCATGGGTGGTAGCCCGCCAGGCTCCTCTGTCTGTGGGATTCTCTAAGCAAGGATATTGGAGTGGGTAGCTTTTCCCTTCTCCAGGGGATCTTCCTGACCCAGGGATCAAACCCAGGTCTCCTGCATTGCTGGCAGATACTTTACAGTCTGAGCTACCAAGGAAGTCTAGGAGGGATTATAGTCAAAAGGACAAAATGAAAAAAATCTGAGGATAGATCCTGGGTACAGCCTTGCTTGCAACATTGAGGAGGATGATGAAGAACTAGCAAAAGAAGCTCAGAAAGGAGTGGTTAGTCAGGTAGAAACAATTCAAGGGAGAGAAGGATGACCCAGAAGCCTAGAAGAGAGAACGTTTAAGAAAGGAGTATGAGTTAGGGGAAATGGGATTAGCTGTCGAGTAAATTAAGGCTGAGAATCACTGCTTGTTGATGTGGATGTTATCAGTGACCTTCAACAAAGTATTATCAGGGGAAAGGTGGGGAGATAACCTGACAAGACTTTGTTTTTGAGATAATTAAAGGATGAGGAGACAAGAGACTAGAAACAACATCCTAAAATACTTCTACTATCAAAAGTTAAAATTGATATTCATAGCCAGGCAAGAAAAATGGAAACATAAGCATTTTTCTCTGCCTTGGGTCGCCTCACTTCCCACCTACTGAGCATCCTATATGTACATTCAGTTCAGTTCAGTCGCTGTCTGCGACCCCATGGACTGCAGCATGCCAGGCTTCCCAGTCCATCATCAACTCCTGGAGTTTATTCAAGCTGCACTATGCAGCTGAGTATCTGCATTATGCATCAGCTAAAACTCCTCCATCAGAAGGAATATCGGCTTGACCACAAAGAGCAACATTCTCCTAGTATCAGTATGACAACTTTTTAAAAGATAATATTCCTTCTTGATCTTATAAGAGACCGCAATGATGCTTGCTGCTGCTGCTATGTCGCTTCAGTCGTGTCCAACTCTGTGCGACCCCATAGATGGCAGCCCATCAGGCACTTCCGTCCATAGGATTTTCCAGGCAAGAACACTGGAGTGGGTTGCCATTGCTTTCTCCGCAATGATGCTTAGATCTGAATTAAACTGTCAATAATATGACATTTAATGTATTGTCTTCTGTGTCAAAAAAACTTATATAACTATGCCCAGGAGACCTGTGTTTGATCCCTTTTTGGGAAGATCCCCTGGACAAAGGAATGGCAACCCACTCCAGTATTCTGGCCTGGAGAATCCCATGGACAGAGGAGCCTGGTGGGCTACAGTCCACAGGATCTCAAAGAGTCAGACAGGACTGAGCAAATAACACTTTCACTTTCACTGACTTCAAAAGCACAGAACAGTTCTCAGAACTTTCTGAGGTGCTCTTCTTGGGGGTAATAATTTTCAAATTTGGCTCAAACAAAAATTTCTAAGATTGATTAATTTTTCCTTGACATGGCATAATAATGAATGAGGAGAAAGTCAGAGGGTGGTATGGACACATTAAAAGTACTTTGAGATGGTAAATGATATAGTATATTTCAACCCTGTTGAGAGTGATCAAATAGAGAGATACTGGAATTCTTAGACTCAAATCGAGCATGGAAAATTGTTCCACATGCCAGTAATGGCAATGGACACAGACCAGGTGTCCTACAATTTGATTCAATTCTGACACTGTATACCTTGAGATAGAGTCAGATTCCGCAGGTTCAGCGTTCAGGCCCGCAAGGCAGCCCACCCTCCTTCAGACCCCAGAAGCCAGTACAACTCGTTGCCTGTGCTTCTGAGCAATGGGGTACACACTGCATGTTCCAGGACCTCTTCCCCGGGTTCAATTTAATCAGCTAGAGGACTCAGAGAACTGAGAGAAACATTTCACTTACTCAGCAGTGGCCACGGAGCTGGAAAAGCTCACTTTTCATTCCAATCCCAAAGAACGGCAATGCTAAAGAATGCTCAAACTACTGCACAATTGCACTCATCTCACACACTAGTAAAGTAATGCTCAAAATTCTCCAAACCAGGCTTCAACAGTACGTGAACCGTGAAATTCCAGATGTTCAAGCTGGTTTTAGAAAAGACAGAGGAAACAGAGATCAAATTGCAAACATCCACTGGATCATGGAAAAAGCAAGAGAGTTCCAGAAAAACATCTATTTCTGCTTTATTGACTATGCCAAAGCCTTTGACTGTGTGGATCACAATAAACTGTGGAGAATTCTGAAAGAGATGGGAATACCAGACCACCTGATCTGCCCCTGAGAAATCTGTATGCAGGTCAGGAAGAACTGGACATGGACCAACAGACTGGTCCCAAATCAGGAAAGAAGTATGTCAAGGCTGTATATTGTCACCCTGCTTATTTAACTTATATGCAGAGTACATCATGAGAAACGCTGGGCTGGAAAAAATGCAAGCTGGAATCAAGATTGCCAGGAGAAATATCAATAACCTCAGATATGCAGATGACACCACCCTTATAGCAGAAAGCAAAGGACAACTGAAGAACCTCTTGTTGAAAGTCAAAGAGGAGAGTGAAAAAGTTGGCTTAAAGCTCAACATTCAGAAAACTAAGATTATGGCATCCAGTCCCATCACTTCATGGCAAATAGATGAGGAAACAATGGAAGCAGTAAGAGACGTTATATTTTCGGGTTCCAAAATCACTGCAGATGGTGACTGCAGCCACGAAATTAAAAGACACTTACTCTGGAAGAAAAGCTATGACCAACCTAGAGAGCATATTAAAAAGCAGAGACATTACTTTGCCAACAAAGCTCCATCTAGTCAAAGCTATGAGTTTTCCAGCAGTCATGTATGGATGTGAGAGTTGGATCCTAAAGAAAGCTGAACGTCAAAGAATTGATGCTTTTGAACTGTGGTGCTGGAGAAGACTCTTGAGAGTCCCTTGGACTTCATGGAGATCCAACCAGTGCATCCTAAAGGAGATCAGTCCTGGGTGTTCATTGGAAGGAACTGCTGAAGTGGAAACTCCAATGCTTGACCACCTGAAGTGAAGAATGGACTCATTGGAAAAGACCCTGATGCTGGGAGAGATTGAAGGCAGGAGGAGAAGGGGACGACAGAGGATGAGATGGTTGGATGGCATCACCGACATGATGGACATGAGTTTGAGTAGGCTGTGGGAGCTGGTGATGGACAGGGAGGCCCTGAGGTGCTGCACTCCATGGGGTCATGAAGGGTTGGACATGACTGAGTGACTGAACTGAACTGAACTTACCAATTTACTGTAAAAAGACACAGATGAACATCCAGATAGAACAGATGCACAGGACAAGGTACTGGGAAAGAGCACAGATATTTCATGCTGTCTCCTAGCTCACCACTCTCTAAATCTCTAGGTTTTCAACCCAGAAGCTCTCTGAACCCTGTTCTCTTGGGTCTTTATGGAGGCTTTATTGCATAGTCATAACTGATGATTAAACTGATGGTCATTGGCAATTGATTCAACCTTCAGGCCCTCCCCCTCCCTTGATGTGGGGTAAATATACTACTGAGATTTCCAACCCCCTAATCACATGGGTGATTCTCCTGGCAACAAGCCTCATCCTTTTGTGGGGTTCAAAAGGCACCTCATTATTATAGCAAGAGACACTTCTGCCACTGTCAACACTGAGAAAACTCCAAACGTTATTGAGCTGTCCATAAGGTATCCTAAATAACAACCAAATAGATATGAAAAATACATTTTGTCCAACTGAATGGCCAAATCCATATTTTTTTTCTTGTAAATCACACTACCACAAGAAGGAATAATTAAAGGTCCAGGAGAGAAGCTAATTTTAGGAATAATGCTGAGTTAGACAAGAGAGGATTGGCCAATATCTTGATGAAGGAATGGGCATTCTAAAGGATGATGTAAAGTTTATTCATTGTAATGGACAAGAAAGCAGGGCGCATATGTACCGATGCAAGTACGGATTATCTTGGTCTTGTAAAATACCAGTGGTTTTAGTTTTAGCCACTTCTAGTTGCTATTTTATTATCTGCACCTGAAACCATCTTAGCATACTCCCTAAAGTCATGAATTATTTCACAGCTACCTTTGTATTTCCAAAATCTTGTTCAAAGATGATCATTTAGTTGGTTCTCAATCAATATATGATGAATGAATGCCTGCAGTAAATGATGCTAC
Source organism: Bos indicus (assembly GCF_029378745.1). Lineage (NCBI taxonomy): Eukaryota > Metazoa > Chordata > Mammalia > Artiodactyla > Bovidae > Bos > Bos indicus. Next base: position 79,275,804 of record NC_091773.1, read on the forward strand.
TGTAAATGGAAATTTAATGTATTTAAGTGGAGCTTTCTTTTAAAAGAAAAAAAAAATAAAGAAAGAGAGAGAGAGAATTCTAGCCCCGCACAGGCAAAGTTTTCATAAACCAAAGAAAATAAAGCAATCAAATGTGGATATTTTACATGCAGACCAACAGATATGCCTGCCTTCACTTGAGAGTATGATGACATCGATGCTGCTGCTGCTGCCACTTCCGAGTCTCCTGCAGTGCAGGTGGATTCCCTACCACTGAGCTGCTGGGGAAGCACCCTAAAATAAATGTAAAAAGGAGTGTTGGTGAAAATGATGATGAGGGTACATTGATCCTATCGGTTAAATCTACTTTTTGTTGATTAAAGCACTCTGCTAGAAGGTTTAGATTCAACACATTATTCTACATTGCATTAATGTCATTATTCTGACATAATAATCTTATCTTCAATCTGGGCTCAGTTGGTAAAGAATCTACCTGCAATGCAGGAGACCGGGGTTCAATCCCTGGTTTGGGAAAATCCCTTGGAGAAGGAAATGGCCACCCACTCCAGCACTCTTGCCTGGAGAATTCCATGGACAGAGGAGGAGCCTGGCAGGCTACCGTCCATGGGATGGCAAACAGTCAGACACGATTGTGTGACTAACTTTCACTTTTCAATGTATAAATTAGAATTTTAACAGAAGAAAAAGTAAGACCATTAATCTCCCCAGAATCTCACAGTTATGATCGCAACAGCAGGGAAGGTTGTTCTCTTCCTTTTCCCTTAAAATCATTTTGTATAATCATTATTTAACTACTACAGTTTGGTTATTTATTTTTCTAACTGGAGTTTAACTGAACTAGCTTTAACAAAATATTTCTAAATATAAATTTAAGGGTAATTTTCTTTAATTACAGATTTTCATCTTACTATGAAGCTAAATAGTTTTGGTTTTTATTTTTTTCAGAGTTGGGACCATTTTAAAACAATTAACTCATTAATTGAATTTATTTTATTTATCACTAAAAAATAATCTGCATTTTTCTTCTTTTGGTTGTATAGATTTGCTTTTAAAAGCAAGAATGATCAATTATTTTCTTTCTGACTATTAGAATAAAATTCCATCACAGAAAATAGGTATTATAGAATAAGAAAGAGAAGGAGAAACTCAGAATCAGTTCAGCTCAGTCATGTCCTACTCTTCGCAACCCCATGGACTGCGGTCCCTGTCCATCACCAACTCCCGGAGTTTACTCAAACTCATCTCTGTCGAGTCAATGATGCCATCCAACCATCTCATGCTCTGTCGTCCCCTTCTCCTCCTGCCTTCAATCCTTCCCAGCACCAAGGTCTTTTCCAGTGAGTCAGCTCTTTCCATCAGGTGGCCAAAGTATTGGAGCTTCAGCATCAGTCCCTCCAATGAACACCCAGGACTGGTCTCCCTTCTGATATACTGGTTGGATCTCCTTGCAGTCTAAGGGACTCTCAAGAGTCTTCTCCAACACCACAGTTCAAAAGCATCAATTCCTTGGTGCTCAGCTTTCCTTATGGTCCAGCTCTCACATCCATACATTACTACTGGAAAAACCATAGCTAGAGGACTTTTGTTGGCAAATAATGTCTCTGCTTTTTAATAGGCTGTCTAGGTTGGTCATTGCTTTACTTCCAAGGAGGAAGAATCTTTCATTTTCATGGCCACAGTCACCATCTGCAGTGATTTGGGGGCCCAAAAATATAAAGTCTCTCACTATTTCCACTGTTTCCCCATCTATTTGCCATGAAGTGATGAGACTGGATGCCATGATCTTCACTTTCTGAATGTTGAGTTTTAAGCCAACTTTTTCACTCTCCTCTTTCACTTTCATCAAGAGGCTCTTTAGTTGTCCCTCACTTTCTGCCATAAGGGTGGTGTTATCTGCATATCTGAGATTATTGATATTTCTCCTGGCAATCTTGATTCCAGCTTTTGCTTCATCCAGCCTGGCATTTTGCATGATGTACTCTGCATATAAGTTAAATAAGCAAGGTGACAATATATTGCTTTGATATACTCCTTTCCCAATTTGGAACCAGTCTGTTATTCCATGTCTAGTTCTAACTGTTGCTTCCTGACCTGTATACAGACTTCTCAGGAGGCAGGTCAGGTGGTCTGGTATTCCCATCTCTTTCAGAATTTTCAACAGTCTGTTGTGATCCACACAGTCAAAGGCTTTGGCGTAGTCAATAAAGCAGAAGTAGATATTTTTCTGGAGCTCTCTGGCTTTTTCAATGATCCAGTAGATGTTGGTAATTTGATCTCTGGTTCCTCTGCCTTTTCTAAATCCTACTGGAACATCTGGAAGTTCATGGTTCACGTACTGTTGAAGCCTGAATACATACTGTTGAAACCCAGATTAGTTAAGGTCACACTCTCTTTGTCTGTGATGCTAATTTTTTCAAACTCTGCTGTGTGTATGTGTGCATGCCTCTGTGTATTTAGGAGCACAGTGAATAAAACTGAGGTGTTTTATTGAAGCAACTCAGTCTAAAAGTCGCTTTATTGTTTGTTTACATTTGACTTCAAGTTACATCTTAGCTGTTTGGACAAACACTGCAGTGCTGTGTTATTTTTTTCAATGTTAATTGGACTTCCTCCTTGGATGTAAAGCAACCTACACATACTGTCAGATGGTAGAACAAACAACTATGTGAGAGTGGTCAGGTCAGACCCCTGACTAAAGTCTGGCATTTCATACTGTACAGACTATTACCTGATTCCTACCAGGTTCCCATACCTCTCACTAGTGTGAAGACTGGCACTAATTGTCACTGACATTGACAGAATGTGGGGACTCTTCAGTTGAAGTGAGTGGGCATGACATCCAGAACTCCCCTTCCAAATTAGAGCGGCTTCACAGAAAGAAGGAGTTGCAGCCATGTCTTGGAGTTACAGTTAAAAAAAAAAATCAGCAACTCTTTGGTGTGTAGAGAACTTCTTACTTGATATCATCAGTGTCATATCCTGGTTTAAGTAAATAAAAACAAAACAGCTGTATCACTAAATCACAGTAGCAAATATACATAATATCTCCTTATTAATTCTAGGCTATAAAGGACTTTAATCAGGTTCAAATAAAATACATTTCACTCAAGAGTTCTCATGATATTTATGCTAATTGGAATACATCTCCTACCTCAATCCCTGATTTTGCTGCTATTACATGAGATATATTCTATTGTGTATGCATTTTTCTGATTGCAGCTTGGGACAGACAGTATATAACATTCAAGGAGCTTTGAATGCAACTTTGTATTAAAAAATAACAATAACAGAAAACTTTCCAGAAGCATTCACAGCCTATACAATTTCATTTTGACTACTCACATATTGACATTCAATGCCCATTCAGTTCAGTTCAGTCGTTCAGTCATGTGAGACTCTCTAAGACCCCATGGACTGCAGCACGCCAGGCTTCCCTGTCCATCACCAACTCCCAGAGTTTACTCAAACTCATGTCCATCTAGTCAGTGATGCCATCCAACCATCTCATCCTCTGTCATCCCCTTCTCCTCCCACCTTCAATCTTTCGCAGCATCAAAGTCTTTTCCAATGAATCTGTTATTCATATTAGGTGGCCAAAGTATTGGAGTTTAAGCTTCAGCATCAGTCCTTCCTATCAATATTCAGGACTGGTCTCCTTTAGGATGGATTGGTTGGATCTCCTTTCAGTCCAAGGGACTCTCAAGAGTCTTCTCCAACACCACAGTTCAAAAGCAGTAATTCTTCAGCACTCAGCTTTCTTTACAGTCCAACTCTCACATCCATACATGCCTATTACTTTCTGATAAAAAATGAACATTCTGGTCCAGTCTTTTACTTTCGATTAAACTTGAAAATATTTTTATTAAAATTGCATTCACTAGTGTTTCTGAGAGTTATTCCAACCAAACAAGGCCATGAAAGAGTAGTCACCAGAAATATATTTTAATTCATGATTGTAAAAAAGAAATATTCATAACAGCACAAATAAACAACCATATTACCTGTGTATGCTTATAACTTAGTACATGAAATTTTTGAGAAATTCTAAATGCCTGTTATCTCTGTGTTAGCTGCCTTTCTTCTTGCTTTCTCATCATCTTTCCTTGAAAATACAGACTTGGATCTCATGTTTTCCTAATCACAAAGTGATATTTCTGCTTTTTAATATGCTGTCTAGGTTGGTCATAGCTTTTCTTCCAAGGAGCAAGCATCTTTTAATTTCATGGCTGCCACTTATTCTTTCTTTATACACACCTTTTTTCTTGCCTGTCTACAGTTGAGAAGTTTTGGCCAATTCCTTGTTTTCCTTCAAGCTTTTATAATGTAGCAGTATTGTGTATTTCTTCCATTAGCCAATGGAATCATGGACCTTGTGTTCTCTTTTTTATTTTTTCTGTTCAATATTATATATAAAAGGTTAAATCAGGGTATTGCACTAGATTACAGTTGATACATTTTAAAAATAACATATTTTACTTGTTCATTATATGGTTGATTGCCATTTACAGGTTTGGTGTTATTACAAATAATGTAGCTGTAACATTTTAGTCCATGTCTCCTGCTATATATGCTTATTGTGTTCATTTACATTTGGCAAATATTTATAACAAAATTGTTACATCATAGGATGTGTGACACTTGCTAATTTGAATATATCACAATTTAGTAGATAACAACAATAGAAAACTAGTTTTCTAAAGTAGTTAAGTCATTTTACGCACTCTCCAATATTGTATAAGGATTCTCATCCACATCTTTACCAACAACTGATATAGTTGGTGATTTCTATTTTTTTCCAGCTCTTCTTGTGGACAGGAGAGGTATTTCCCTATAGGATTCTTGTTTTCTTCTAATGATGTTAACCTAACCAAGATTTCATTACGTTTATTGCCCATTTTTATTCGCAAAGTCTATCATTTTCCAGTTAATCTAGATGAGTTCTTCATTATCCTAGAGAGAAAAAAAATTATTGATTCAAAATATTACTCTTATTCATCCACTCTGTAATTTGACTTTTAACTATCTTATTGGTTATTTTGATGGAAAACTATCCCCTAAATTTATCTATACTTATCTTATTGTTTATTCTCTCTGTATTTTCAAGAGACTACCAACACTTTAGATTTTGTGTGCATCATTATTTTTAAATTTTTTTGTTTTTAATAGAGGTATCATATAGCTTGATTTTTCCAGAATAGACTGGCTTACTGGTTGCTCTGGTATGGTTATTAAAATAATCCACTTTCCACTACATCTATATTAAGGATAGATTTAGATTTTACCAGGCTTATGGTTTTGCCATGGAGAAGGAAATGGCAACCCACTCCAGTGTTCTTGCCTGGAGAATCCCAGGGACGGGGGAGCCTGGTGGGCTGCCGTCTATGGGGTCGCACAGAGTCGGACACGACTGACGCGACTTAGCAGTAGCAGCATGGTTTTGCCAAGGATGTACAATTAAGCAAAAGAATGGCTAGGGAGTTAAAGGTGTAAGCAAAGGAGTAGTTATGAGAATTAACATTGAAATTCAGCTGGGTGAAGTAGGGAGAACGTGGCAGTCAGAAAGGGGACAAGGAGGAGCTGCAGCTACTGGGTGATTGTGTGGTCTGCATGGTAACCGGCAGTGATAGGCTGAAACAGAATGGTGAAGAGGAGTACAAGGAATTAAATACCAGGATTTTGGAAAGACTTTAATTGTATATTGAAGTTGTAGATAATCAAGATGACAGTTAATTTTGGTTGTACAGATTCTCTAATCGTTAAAACTAAAATAAACCTGGAGAAATCACTCAGTGAAACTCACAACATTTATTTACCATATGTTAGGTGTAAGGACACATTCGCATCCTCAACTCTCACATAAAATGGTATTAAGAAATAAGTATTCATTGTCCCTTTAAGAAATCATAGAGAAATACGCCCTCATCTAAATAGTCAGCCTGTGTCTTCCTTCTAGTGTTCAAAGCCTCTTCCCTGCGACTTCCTGTTCAGGCTCCATATTTTTGGTACCCACGGGTTGCGTAAGATTGGGCTGCTGACTGGTGACATAGCTTTTACGTCCCCTTGTAAGCAGGTAATTTGAATCCTTTGACAGAAGCTATTTCTCTTGACCTTGTTATAGAATTTCCTGTACCTGTGAAATTTTCCTCCAGAGCTTTCTTTCTCATTCCCTTTTTGTTTCAGCCAAGTGGTCGACCTGAGCAAAGCTGTCATGACGCCGTCAAAGGTTGTGCCCAAGGTCCCGGGTGAGCCCTGATGCCTTTATAAATATGCTCCACTATATTCCCAGGCCCAGAGTGCTGAATTCGTCTTTTTCTGCTGAAATGAGTGATGCCTCTGGTGTTTTATTTACTTACCTTTGCTGTTCTGAAAGTCATTTCAGAGGACTCAGTGGCATTTCTAAGTTAATACAATTATTAAATCTATCCTCCTTTTTTCCACATGAGGGCTAGTAATTTTTACTATATTTAAGTGCCTTCTTTGTCTTTTCCTTGTCTACTGAGCCAGATGTTTGTTTTCTAGCATATTCCTCTACATTTTGCCTTGAGTTTTCTGTAGTTTGAAATATGGCATTCAGAAGTATCAGTTCTTCCAGATTCTTCCATAGGTCAATGACATGACACACGCCTCATGATGCTTACATCAAGGTGCTTAATGAGACCACTTTACCAGGAAGACGTCTCCCATCAGGTTACCACCCAATCCAGACTTGCATGCAACCTGTCATTGTCTTGCTTTGCTCCCTTTAATACATCTTACCTTGGTGCCTGTTTCCTTAAGACCTTGAATTTCACATGTTTCTCAGACATTTCCTTCAAGACACCCAGAACACGTGTCCGACTCTGGGGTGCACTGTACTTTCCCTACACATCAGATTTTTCTAAGGACCACACTTGCTTAAGGCATGGACTTGATTCCCCATTCTCTGGAAGTGGACATTTGCCTATGTAAAAACAACTGAGTTCAATTGCATACAAAGCGACTAATCACTGCTAGTTATTCAGGTCTCCAATTTTTTTTTTTTTTTCAATTTCCCAAGTTTTTCTGCCACTTGAATCTGATCTTTACAGTTTTGTGGAATCTGGGAGAAAATACCACTCTTATCCAATTGAGAATTAAAATAGCTTAAAAATACAGTTAAAGTGTCCATAAATGAATGGAAAAGCAAATTATCAACGTATTGCTGGATAAGCTTAGTTAAGTAACATAGCTTAGTGCAGTAGACACTGATAGATGCTGATTTCCTGTCTCAGATAGAGACCTGTGACCTGCCCATCTAACGTTCAGGTCTGCAGAGCAGGTGTTATTGCTGGTTTTTTGTTTTTTTTTTAATCCCTATTGGCTTGGTTGTTAAGAAAAGGAGCATAGATCAATTTCCCAAATGTTTGTACTCCTTCCGCCAAATACTAGCTTCATTCAGTTAAGAAATGCTGATTATTGCCTGTCACCTAACCTCCAGATTAATCATTCAACCTCCATGAGGAGGACCAGGGAGTGAGGCACACAGTTTACAGAAAATCCTTTCCGACCCAGACCCTGATAGACGGAATTCTCCTTTCACACTAAAGAGCATCATTTAGTTATTTCTTTGAAAATCTACTGATCTTAAATTTTCTTATTATTTGATTGAAAATAATTGCTTTATTTCAAACTTAAAAAAATGTTATTTTTAACTTCTGGAGACCTCTTTCAAAATTACCTATTTCTACCTAGCCAAATGACATATGTAAAATTATCAAAAGTAAAAATCATTCCCTGATACCTGCTAATAACTATTTCATATTCAAATATTTTAAATTGTCCAAAATATGCCTTTTATAGCTGTTTTGCCCACATCAGATCACACCTGGAATCATTGAATGCATCCAGCTGTGGACTTTTCAGTTCAGATCAGTCGCTCAGTTGTGTCCGACTCTGTGACCCCATGAATCGCAACACGCCAGGCCTCCCTGGTCCATCACCAACTCTTGGAGTTCACTCAGACTCACGTCCATCGAGTCAGTGATGCCATCCAGTCATCTCATCCTCTGTCGTCCCCTTCTCCTCCTGCCCCCAATCCCTCCCAGCATCAGGGTCTTTTCCAATGAGTTGACTCTTCCCATCAGGTGGCCAAAGTATTGGAGTTTCAGCCTCAGCATCAGTCCTTCCAATGAACACCCAGACTGGTCTCCTTTAGGATGAACTGGTTGGATCTCCTTGCAGTCCAAGGGACTCCCAAGAGTCTTCTCCAACACCACAGTTCAAAAGCATCAATTCTTCAGTGCTCAGCCTTCTTCATAGTCCAAGTTATATTTTCATGCCACTGACTTGTGAACACATTGTTAATACATTCTTTTTTTTTTTTTTCTGATTGCCTCCTGGGGTACTGTTTATTTTTTGTCCCACCCTTATTTCTTATATATTTGTAGATTGTGAAGACTCGATAAATTTGTTAGAATATATCACTATGTCATTTATGATTTTTCATTTCAGCAGACATATAAAATCTGATAATCACACTGGCAGAGGAGCGAAGATTGACCACAGATTATATGCCTGTCTCCTCCATTGTGTTTATATATATTTTTTAACTTGAAAGACTATCTTTCAGTCTTGAAAGTTTTTTTTTTTTTGGTATAAAGTTCTCATCAGGCTGCTATTTTTCTTCTCCTTTGAATAAATAATTCAACTCTCTTTTGTCTTTTCACTATTTACTATCAGTCTGGTTTCCCTGCTCTGTGGGTAAGGTCTCTCCCATCTGGAAGCTTTTAGGATCATCTCTGTTTCTGGTATTCTACACTTCCACTGTGATATCCAGGAAAAGAAAGTGCTTTTTATTATGCCTGATGTTTGTTCTGCTGCCTGAATTGTCTTTTCATCCATTCTAAAAAAATCTCAGCTATTGTCTCTATGCACATTTTCTCCTCCAGTCTCCATTGTCTCTCTCTCTAATCCTCTAAAGATAAGCTCATGTTTCTGTGCAGCATATGTCTTTCTTCTTTTAAAAAAATTTTGCCTTTTTTTCACGAATTTGACTAACTGTGCTTCCTGTCTTCTTATCAGCTCTGAAATTGTCAGATCCTCTCTTTAGGTGGGATTAGTTTTCAGAGTTTCTAACCCAATTGCATCATTTTATATCAGGTTTGGTTTCTTTCTGAGTTGCTTGATAAAATTTTATATGAACATTGGTATAAACGTATGCAATATGTAGAGAAAAAAATACATATATTGGATAAAGTTCAGTGAATACAGTGAAACACAGCATAGACGTGCTCATGTGACAATGACCCTGGCCGAAAACAGAACCTTACCATCAGCACAGAGACCCAGTGCTCATGTGACAATGACCCTGGCCGAAAAACAGAACCTTACCTTCAGCACAGAGAGCCAGCCCTTCCCTACCCGTTATTCCTAATTGCCACATCTCCCTTCTCCCCATAGGTAAATACCGATGTCTATTGTCATACATCAATTTTCTGTTTTTGGAATTTCCATTCATGGATTCATATATGTTTTTTTGTGTGTCGATTATTTACTCAAAATTATGTCTGTGGAACTATTCAAGCTACTGCTACAAGCTTAATAACACTGATAAATCTCATAAATATAACTCTGAGTAATGGTCCAGGCACAAAAAATCATACAACCTCTGATGCCATGTGCTATATGTCCTTTGCAGAACATCCCAGAGGTTGCTTGTCTATTTTACTATAAATGGACAATTGGATTCTGCCAGACTGTTATATACAATGCTGCTGTAATCATTTTGGCATATGTCTTTGCTCCATATATATACTTAATTCTGTTGGGTACACACTCAAGAGTGAGATTGCTTGGTTATTAAGTATTTAATCTATGGCATAATGCCAAGCAGTTTGTTAGAAAGGTTATGAGTGGCTGTATCATTTTTCACTCACATTATCAGTGTATGATAGCTTCAGCTGTTCCACGGTCTCACTGTGCTTGGTATTACCAGTCTTTAATCTTTGTTATTTTGGTGGATGGTGATTGCCATAATACTGCAATTTTAATTCCTTTGGTAACAAGCATGGTAGAGTACATTTCACGTTCGGTATTTTGATTACAGGTATCCCCAGTCTTCAAAGGTTTGATTTAAATTAACACTTTGTTTTTTAAGAAAGACTAACATTAGTCTTTCCTTTAATAAATGATATCCAAAGGGGCTTCTTGCTTTTAGGAAAAATGTGGTGAAAAGTACAAGCAGCTTTCAGCACTTGTTTTGCACAGAGTGGTTACAGGAGCAGCACTCGCTGGATCTGCGAGATGGGTCCCACCAACCACGTTCTTTAGAACTACACTCAACATCCAGCCTCCATGGCTTTGAAATGTGTCTGTGAGCATCTATGCTTTATCTTGATTGATGTTGCGTACCTGTTAACAGGATGCGTCCTAAGGTAACTGCTTCTTTGCTTGGCATCATTTTGATTTATAACGGCTTCATAGAAATGCTCACTTTCAGGTGGAAGGGGAAGCCTGTATCGTTTTAGTGAAGTATGCATTCACAACTCTTGTCCGTGTAAAAAGAACTCAGTTGTCTGTATTTCTCAATCAACTGCTTATCTTGTAACTCATTATTTTAGTGTGCATGTTAACCAGAAATTTATCTACATAATTTTAGTCTTATTTCATTTTGATTTTTTAATCTTAGTTCACAGAACTCATGCATTCCAGTGCTTTCGTTTACTTTCATTGCCTTCTCTGACAAGAAGGTGAATATACTTCAAAGTACTTTGGGAATAATTAGAGCTTTTCTTCAGAGAAGGCAATGGCACCCGACTCCAGTACTCTTGCCTGGAAAACCCCATGGACGGAGGAGCCTGGTGGGCTGCAGTCCATGGGGTCACGAAGAGTCGGGCATGACTGAGCGACTCCACTTTCACTTTTCACTTTCATGCATTGGAGAAGGAAATGGCAACCCACTCCAGTGTTCTTGCCTGGAGAATCCCAGGGAGGGGGAGCCTGGCGGGCTGCCGTCTATGGAGTCGCACAGAGTCGGACACAACTGCAGCGACTTAGCAGCAGCAAGAGCAGAGCTTTTCTTTTGCTTTGAGGGATGTATTGAAAGGCATAAAAAATGTGAACTTCTCAGTTACTCGGTTGTATCCACTCTTCATGACCCCACAGACTGTAGCCCACCAGGGTTCTCTGTCCACGAAATTACTGGGTAGCCTTTCCTTTCTCCTGGGGAATCTTCCTGACCCAGGAATCAAACCTGGGTCTCCCACATTGCAGATAGATTTCTTACTGTCAGAGCCACCAGGGAATCCCCATGAAAGGCACGGGGGAAAAAGTGAAAGTGTGTCCAACTTACTCAGTGTCCAGCTCAGCCGTGTTCAACTCTTTACGACCCAATGGGCTATACAGTCCATGGAATTCTCTGGGACAAAATACCAGAGTGGGTAGCCTTTCCCTTCTCCAGGGGATCTTCCCAACCCAGGAATCGAACTCAGTCTCCCGCATTGCAGGCGGATTCTTTACCAGCTGAGCCATCGGGGAAGCCCAAGAACACTGGAGTGGGTAGCCTATCCCTTCTCCAGCGGATCTTCCCAACCCAGGAATTGAACCAGGGTCTCCTACTTTGCAGGCGGATTCTTTATCAACTGAGCTACCAGGGAAGCCCAACATTGAAAGACATCCGTTACGTTCCATTCAGTCACTCAGTCGTGTCCGACTCTTTGCAACCCCATGAATCGCAGCACGCCAGGCCTCCCTGTCCATCACCAACTCCCGGAGTTCACCCAGACTCAGATCCATTGAGTCAGTGATGCCATCCAGCCATCTCATCCTCTGTCGTCCCCTTCTCCTCCTGCCCCCAATCCCTCCCAGCATCAGAGTCTTTTCCAATGAGTCAACTCTTCGCATGAGGTGGCCAAAGTACAGGAGTTTCAGCTTTAGCATCATTCCTTCCAAAGAACACCCAGGGCTGATCTCCTTCAGAATGGACTGGTTGGATCTCCTTGCAGTCCAAGGGACTCTACTAATTCTTATTGTGTGTGTACTCTTCTCAATGCACTTCCTATGTTTTCTTGCCCCTGACATTGACTAGCATACAATACTAGATATTTATCTGGCCGAAAACACTGAGATGTGTAACAAAATGCCGGGCTCAATCTCACAGACACTAACATTGGAATTACTGTTGAATGTGTCTCTACCTGCTGAATTATTTCCTTTCTCTCTGTATTTCTAGGCTATGAGTGGGCCATTAGAAGTTTAAAACTTTGGATCCTCCCATATTTAAATTAGCAGAAATTCATATCAACGATTCACGAATTATGAATCCTTAATTTCCAAGGCTGTCCTCACAGTGTCTCTTATTTATCTCTGATTTTATTTGCATTTTAAAAATAGGATTGAAAAGAAGAAAAAATATGACATTTTAGTGAGCTGTTTTTAACAAACTTATAAATATTATTTTTGATACTGGTCAATATTTTGATGTTATTAATTTAAGCTATTATTTTAACCTAATTATATATATATATATATATACACACACACACACACACACACACACACTCATAGCTATAATGTAGAAAAGACAAATTATGATAAAAACCTTTAAAAAGAATAATAGTATTAATCCAATAATCCTTGCCAGCACTCTACTATGCTTACCCAATTTTCAGTCTAGAGAAAGCTAAGTCTTTAAAACAGATCTAGTGTGTTTTTCTTGATATTTACATGGTGTTTCTGACTAACATTAGCATTTGCTATCTTTTGATTCAGTATTTTAGATATTATCTCAGCACTCAGCAGCCACCACTACAGTCAGCCCATATTCCCAAAATAGCTATATTGTAATTTGAATAAATACATATTCAGTGTTTTGATTTTTCTGACTTTTAAGATATCACTAACTGCTGTTCTAAGTGCCATTATATGAAGACATTCCCTTTTTTTGTATATATTTTGCATTTTCCTGGGTTTAATAATTGACTCTTAAAACTTTTACTTGCTTTGATTAGACTCTTTGACTTCACAATCTCACAATTTATAAACTCTGCAAAATGTCTGGATAATATAACATTCACAAGATCTAATTGATCAAATAATCTGTTAGTTTTCCTTTCTTTCCCAGGACTTGCCAGATTTCTAGAGCTCTCCCAGATAGCTCTCCTGATATGCTGCATAGTTATTCTTGGCATTCCCTTTGCCTTTTTCAGGAATTCAATATCTTCTTTCCTACATATTTGATTTTGCTCTTTCTTCTTTTATTTACTTGATTTAAAAAATAAATAAATATTCCTATAGCTCTCTTAGAAAAAGTAGTTACAACTACATTTATTTTTCAAATGTTACACATCTAAGTTTTACTCATGCTACCCTCACATTGGAATGCCAAATTACAGGATTAGAATTCAGCTTTCGAATTATTTTAATTTATACATTTGAAGACATTTCCCGTCTTTATTTTTTTTTCTGTTTTCTAATGTTGCTATTGCAAATTCAGATGTCCTTTAGATTCCTAAATTTTTGTACACTATTTTCCCCTTCTAGGCAATTTTCAAATGTTAATTTATCTTAAATGTTCTAAAAATTAACATAAAAACAGGTTGCCACCACCATACTCTCTTCCACAATCCTGATGTAATTTTATTTTATTTTTTTTAAGAGTAATCTCCTCATGGGAAAATTTTGTTTGCTCTTTCTGATACCTCTGTTAGTCAGATCATATATTTCTATCAATATCCATCAACATTCACTGTATTGTTATCATTTTTAGTTTCTACATCTTGTGTTAGAAGTGTCCCTTATAAGTTTGGAAATCTTTGTTGACTCGTATATAAGACTGAGGCAGTAAAAAGCTCTTGTCATGGACAGGACTTGCTACTGGTGAGCTAGTTTAGGATGAAAGTGCTGTCAGATTTTCTCTGGAGAATGCTTATGCTTTTTCCCTGGGATGCTCATTTACTTCACAGAAGATAATCCTATCCCTTTGGCTGTGGATTAGCAGCCCAGAAACTGATATTCTGCAGTGACTGCGTGGAGTTTCACAGCTGAGTAAAGAGCCTTTAACTTAATTTCAGGTTTTCTCTCTCAGGACTCAATTTCTTTTCGCCTCTGTACCTCTTACCTTTGAGACAAAGTTTACCTCCTAGAGGATGAGGGAGATAGTCCTCTGAGTCCACACAAAGAAAGTGCAAACAAAGAGCATAAACTGTTCTCCATATAGACTTCTGAACCGTCTGTTGATGTGTTGATCCTCTGATACACATTCCTGCTTCTGGTGACAATCTGGTGCCTCTAGTCAGCTTCCGTTTTAACAACACCTCCATCTTTAGGCATGAGGAATTACCTTCCAGGTATGTGTCCACATAGTAGAGAGACAGAGAAGGGTGGCTTTTTCAAAACATAGACTGCAATAAAACCAGTAACATTTGAATAGACAATAACTGTTAACATGTCTGCACTCATCTCACAGGCTAGCAAAGTAATGCTCAAAATTTTCCAAGCCAAGCTTCAACAGTATGTGAACTGAAAACTTCCAGATGTTCAAGCTGGGTTTAGAAAAGGCAGAGGAACCAGAGATCAAATTGCCAACATCTGCTGGATCATCAAAAAAAGCAAGAGAGTTCCAGGAAAACATCTACTTCTGCTTTATTGACTGTGCCAAAGCCTTTGACTGTGTGGATCACAACAAACTGTGGAACATTTTTCAAGAGATGGGAATATCAGACCACCTGACCTGCCTCCTGAGAAATCTGTATGCAGGTCAAGAAGCAGTAGTTAGAACTGGAATGGAATAACAGACTGACTCCAAATAGGAAAAGAAGGACATCAAGGCTGTATACTGTCACCCTGCTTATTTAACTTATATGCAGAGTACATCATATGAAACGCCAGGCTGGATGAAGCACAAGCTGGAATCAAGATTTCCAGGAGAAATATCAATAACCTCAGATATGCAGATGATACCACCCTTAAGGCAGAAAGTGAAGAGGAACTAAAGAGCCTCTTGATGAAAGTGAAAGAGGAGAGTCAAAAAGTTGGCTTAAAGCTCAACATTCAGAAAACTAGGATCATGGCATCCAGTCCCATCACTTCATGGCAAATAGATGGGGAAGAAACGGAAACAGTGACAGACTTTATTTTTTGGGGCTCCAAACTCACTGCAGATGGTGACTGTAGCTGTGAAATTAAAAGATGTTTGCTCCTTGAAAGAAAAGCTATGACCAATCTAGACAGCATATTAAAAAGCAGAGACATTGCTTTCCTGACAAAGGTCCATCTAGTCAAATTATGGTTTTTTCAGTAGTCATGTATAGATGTGAGAGTTGGACCACAAAAAAGCTGAGCACCGAAGAATTAATGCTTTTGGTCTGTGGTGTTGGAGAAGACTCTTAAGAGTCACTTGGAGTACAAGGAGATCCAACCAGTCCATCCTAAAGGAATTCAGTCCTGAATTTTCATTGGAAGGACTGATGCTGAAGCTAAAACTCCAATACTTTGGCCACCTGATGTGAAGAACTGACTCATTTGAAAAGACCCTGATGCTGGGAAAGATTGAAGGCAGGAGGAGAAGGGGGAGACAGGGGATGTGATGGTTGGATGGCATCACCAGCTTGATGGACATGAGTTTGAGTAAACTCTGGGAGTTCGTGATGTACAGAGAAGCCTTGCATGATGCAGTCCATAGGGTCAAAAAGAGTCAGACAAGACTGAGTGATTGATCTAAATTAAATATTAACAATATTTTCAATAAATGGAAATCTGGCACAGGAGAATTTTGAAGTTAAAATTAGAAGACCAGGAGACAGATAATATTGTTAAATAAATCTTAAGCACATTTTGAAGCTGTAGTGTTGCTTGCTTTGGAAAGAAATACTTAGACATGGAAACTAATAATTTTATATTTTCCAACACCACCCTCTCATTTCAGGGAAGGTGAAATTATATCCACCAAGACAAACAAATAGGAGTAGTAATATCCCATTTCTCTTTTAGAGTAACATGTTGATTTTGGTGATATAACATATCTGAATAAAAATTCAATTGTAGGCAAAGAATATTTATACATGATATCAGCTTTCTCTAAATATATGTGAAATAGCAGTACTAAAATCCTGCGTTAGTTTAGGAATATATTTTCAAACTTGAAAACATTATTTAATATTCAAATATTATTCATAGATCTGACTATTCTCAATTTCTGAGTTTCCTGAAGAATAGAGATAGCTATGTTTTCAATAAATTAAAAGTATATTTATTTTCATGATTTATGAAAGAAACTTATCTTTAATAAATATTCCAAATATTTAACTGTGCTAATCTTTTTTGCCCCCACTCCCCACTTAGCACATTTAAAGTTTTTGACATAATGTTTTAAGTTTTCACATAATGTAGGATTGGTTGAATAAGCTTGAACTTAGGAGATCATTACTTTTTCAAATAATCATATATATGTATATATATTACAATATATTATATAAACCTCATGATAACCAAAAACCAAAGATATATAATAAATGCATACATAAAAAGAGAAAAGAGTACAGTAAAAAACTAAAGTTAGACATGAAATCACAAGGTAAGGGAGAAAAAGAAGGAAGGAAGAAAAAACTACACAAACAATATCAAAACAATGAAGAGAATGGCAAAAAGTGCATACCCATCAATAATTATCTTACATGTACTAAATGCTAAAATCAAAAAGTATTGAGTGGCTGAATGGATAAATAGATAAGACCTATGTATATCTAGGAAGCTTTCTTGATGGTCCAGACAGTAAAGAATCTGCCTGGAATGCAGGAGACACACGTTTGTCCATGCGTGTCCACACGTGTGCACACAGAGTTGGACACGACTGAGCATGTATGCGCACATAGACTCTGACTGCAAGAGACTTTAAATCAAAAGACACAGATACACCAAAAGTTATGGAATTCAGGTCAGTTCAGTTGCTCAGTCGTGTCTGACACTTTGCGACCTCATGGACTGCAACACACCAGGCTTCCCTGTCCAACACCAACTCTTGGAGTTTACTCAAATTCATGTCCATCACATTGGTGATATCATCCAACCATGTCATCTTCTACCGTCCACTTCTCCTGCCTTCAGTCCCTCCCAGCATCAGGGTCTTTTCCAATGAGTCAGTTCTTCACATCAGATGGCCAAAGTATTGGAGCTTCAGCTTCAGCCTCAGTCCTTCCAATGAACACCCACGACTGATCTCCTTTAGGATGGACTGGTTGGATCTCCTTGCAGTCCAAGGGACTCTCAAGAGTCTTCTCCAACACCACAGTTCAAAAGCATCAACTTTTTGGTGCTCAGCTTTTTTTATAGTCCAACTTTCATATCCATACATGACCACTGGAAAAACCATAGCTTTGAATAGATGGACCTTTGTTGGCAAAGTAGTCTCTGCTTTTTAATATACTATCTAGGTTGGTCATATCTTTCCTTCCAAGGAGCAAGTGTCTTTTAATTTCATGGCTGCAGTCACCATCTGAAGTGATTTTGGAGACCAAAAAAATAAAGTCAGCCACTGTTTCCACTGTTTCCCCATCTATTTGCCATGAAGAGATAGGACCAAATGCCATGATCTTCGTTTTTTGAATGTTGAGCTTTTACTCAAGTTTTTCACTCTCCTCTTTCACTTTCATCAAGAGGCTTTTTAGTTCCTCTTCACTTTCTGCCATAAGGGTGGTGTCATCTGCATATCTGAGGTTCTTGATATTTCTCCTGGCAATCTTGATTCCAGCTTGTGCTTCATGCAGTTCAGAATTTCTCATGATGTACCCTGCATACAAGTTAAATAAGCAAGGTGACAATACACAGCCTTGACGTACTCTTTTCCCAGTTTGGAACCAGTCCATTGTTCCATGTCTGGTTCTAACTGTTGCTTCTTGACCTGTATCCATATTTCTCAGGAAGCAGGTCAGGTGGTCTGATATTCCCATCTCTTTCAGAATTTTCCAGTTTTTTGTTATCCACACAGTCAAAAGCTTTGGCATAGTCAATAAAGCAGAAGTAGATGTTTTCCTGGAACTCTCTTGTTTTTTGATGATCCAACAGATGTTGGCAATTTGATCTCTGGTTCCTCTGCCTTTTCTAAATCCAGCTTGAACATCAGGAAGTTCTCAGTTCATGTACTGTTGAATGAAGCCTGACTTGGAAAATTTTGAGCATTACTTTACTAGCTTGTGAGATGAGTGCAATTGTGCATTTGTTTGAACATTCTTTGGCATTGCCTTTCTTTGGGATTGGAATGAAAACTGACCTTTTCTAGTCCTGTTGCCACTGCTGAGTTTTCCTAGTTTGCTGGCACATTGAGTGCAGCACTTTCACAGTGTCATCTTTCAGGATTTGAAATAGCTCAACTGGAATTCCATCATCTTCGCTAGATTTGTTCATACTGATGCTTTCTGAGTCCCACTTGAGTTTGGATTCCAGGATATCTGGCTCTAGGTGGGTGATCACATCATCACGGTTATCTGGGTCATGAAAATCTTTTTTATATAGTTCTTCTGTGTATTCTTAGACTCTCTAATTTTCTTGAAGAGATCTCTAGTCTTTCCCATTCTACTGTTTCATCTATGTCATCACATTGACCACGAGGAAGGCTTTCTTACCTCTCCTTGCTATTCTTTGGAACTCTGCATTCAGATGGGTATATCTCTCTTTTTTTCTCCTTTGCCTTTCACTCCTCTTCTTTTTCAACAATTTGTAAGGCCTCCTCAGGCAACTATTTACCTTTTTGTATTTCTTTTTGTGGAAGATGTTCTTGATCCCTGCCTCCCATACAATGTCATGAACCTCTGTCTATAGTTCATCAGGCCTTCTGTCTATCAGATCTAATTCCTTAAATCTATTTCTCACTTCCACTGTATAACTGTAAGGGATTTGTTTCAGGTTGTGACTGTATGGTCTAAAGGTTTTCTCCACTTTCTTCAATTTAAGTCTGAATTTGGCAATAAGGAGTTCATGATCTGAGCCACAGTCAGCTCCTGGTCTTGTTTTTGCTGACTGTACAGATCTTCTCCATCTTTGGCTGCGAAGAATATAATCAATCTGATTTCAGTATTGACCATCTGGTGATCATCTGTAAAATGAAGCAGGGCAAAGGCTAACAGAGTTTTGCCAAGAGAATGGCAAACAGAACAAACACACTCTTCAACGTGAAATGACTCTGTACATGGACATCACCAGACAGTCATATAAACAATCTAATCTTAACATAAGGGAACTAGAAAAACAAGAGCAAACCAACTCAAAATTAGTTGAAAAAATGAATATAAAAATCAGAGTAGTAAGAAATTAAATAGAGACTAAAAAAATAAAAACAGTTTATTAATTAGAAAAACAAATAATACTCCAAACAAACAAAATTCTGGAACCAGATAGCTTCACAGTTGAATTTTACCAAACATTTAGAGAAGTGTTTATATTTATTCTTGTCAAACTATTTCAAAAAATTGCAGAGAAAGGAATACTTCCAAAGTCAGTCTGTGAGGCCAGAATTACGCTAATTATAAAACCAGACAGATACCACAGAAGGTACCGGGGTCCTACCTGATTGCTATATTTGTTTCCCCTGCTTTCTTTAATCTTGGTCTGAATTTTGCAATAATGAGAAATAGGTGAGGGAGATTAAAAATTACAAACTTCCAGTTACAAAATAAATGAGTCACAGGGATGAACTGTACTCTTAATATATTCAATAATCATGTACTATTTTTGTATGTGACAAAGATGGTCAAAGGGTACAAACTTTAAGTTAAAAGATAAAGAAATACTAAGGATATAATTAGAGAAGGCAATGGGACCCCACTCCAGTACTCTTGCCTGGAAAATCCCATGGACAGAAGAGCCTGGTGGGCTGCAGTCCATGGGGTAACTGAGGGTCAGAGACGACTGAGCGACTTCACTTTCACTTTTCACTTTCATGCACTGGAGAAGGAAATGGCAACCCACTCCAGTGTTCTTGCTTGGAGAATCCCAGGGACGGCGGAGCCTGGTGGGCTGCCGTCTATGGGGTCGCACAGAGTCGGACACGACTGAAGTGACTTAGCAGCAAGGATACAATACGCAATGTAACTAATATAATTAATACTGTTTCATGTTCTACATGAAAGGAGTAAATCCTAAGAAACCTCATCACATAGGAATTACTTTCCTTTTTCTTTTTCTTTTATTTCTATATAAGATTTTGGATGTTCACTAAAGTTATTGTGATAATCATTTTATGATGCATGTAAGTCAAATCATTATGCTCTATACCTTAATCTAGATAAGCATAGCAACTAAAACAGCAGCAATAACAACCTGGAACAATTGAAATGTCAGCTTTGACAAAGTGTCATTTGTCTTCCCTGATGGCTCAGATGGTAAAGAATCTGCAGGCAATGCAAGAGACCCCGGTTTGATCCCTGGTTCAGGAAAATCCCCTGGAGAAGGGAATGGCAACCCATTCCAGTATACTTGCCTGGAAAATTCTGTGAGCGGAAGAGCTGGGCGTGCTACCATCCGTGGGGTCACAAAGAGTCAGACATGACTGAGCAGCTAACACTTTTGCCTTTATGCAGTCAATTTTCCTGAGAATAACCTCTAGAACTGCAGATCTGTCAACATAACTGTCCCCTAACAAGACTGAGAGGTGATTGTAAGCGTCTGATATGATGAATGTAAGACTCATTTCTGTAGGTTATATGCAAAGTAGGCTCTCATGGTATAAAGATATATGTACAAAACATGATAAAATTTTAAACATTTTCAGAGTTTGAAACAAGGTTATGGCTATTTCCTTCCATAGGCTACAGAAATCCATGTCTAGAATTTAAAAATACTATTTGAAATATGTCATGACTGTCACCCTACATCTAGAATATCTTAGTTTGGTATCTACGAGCTGTGAAACATGACTTCAAGACTCTATACTCTCTTGCTTAATTTGTAAAAATATTTATTGCATATTTAAATTACACCAAGTGCTCTGTCACAGGCTTCTCTTTCATAACTTGATTTTATCTTATCCAGAAAAAAAGAAAAAAATATACTACCAAGCCCCTTCTGTAGGTGAAGTCATAGAGCTCAGTAAAATGGTTATATTATATATAAGTTGCTCAATACTGTGTAAATCTACATAGTTATGAATATATATGATAGTCCAGGTTTAAATCCAAGTGTTCTGATTCCATTGACCTTGGAATTCTGATTATCAGTAATGGATATTTTGCCTCCAGAAAGATACTGTACAATTTTATTTTCCTTGCTAATGGTTGTGGTGAAGAGAGATTCAGGATTGTGAGGTGGATGGGAGAGGGGTTTGTTTTTGGAGTGAGATTGGGTTGGAGACACAAAGAGAAAGCATGAACTTCTGTGTGAATAAAAATGTCAGAGAGAAGCAATCTATTGTGGAAGTCTCCATGTCTGTTAGAGATTCTGATCTGTGTGCCACATCATTTAATCCACAAAAACAGATTAGGTGGATATTTTAACCTGAAGAAGTTCAGGTTTAGAGAGACAATGTGGACTCCCAAAGTCAAACAGTTGAACTTGGGCATTCGTGGTTAGCAGTTGATTAGATCATTAAAATGATCTGTCCTGAACCTTAGTACTCACCATTTTGAGAGTCTCAAGATTGTCAGATCTGTTCTCAGCTGGCTATTCGTACAGTGTTTTCCATTCGGCTCCATGTTCCTGTTGTAGGTTTCTCTTGTGTGCTCATTGTACTGTCAGACCAGAATCGGGGAACAGATGTCACTGAAGTGGGAGGAGGAATGGGTCTTGCCTTGCCCCTTCTCTAGGAATGATGCTGCAAGTTTAATTCACAAGATGGGAAAGGATATCTCACTTCACTTTTATGTCTGCCTCACAGAGGACCATGTGTGAAGCAGCTCCAAACGCATGCTTTTGAAAGTTATCAGTAAACAAAGAATGTAAGTTTAAAGACAAATATAACTTTGATTTCACAGTGATCATTTTCAAGTGCTGAACTTATGAAATTTTCAGAAGTCCTGGTGAGTAACTAATTAGATTTTGAAAGAAAATTGAGCAGTTTGAGATAGCTAGGATTTAGTTTCTAGACATTATTGTTGTTCTTGTTCTTTCTGATAAACGTTTAATTTCATGGTATAAGAATAATATAATGGTTCATGATCAGATAAATATTCTAAGCATATGTTAGTCTTCTCACAGAATCCTGCTTTTATTTTTAGTTTAAATTAGCCAGGAAGAATCAGTACTTTTTCTTCCATAAAACCTACTGATGTCTTCTCTTTTTCCTCCCTAATGATAAAAACTTCTCTTTAGTAGTCCCAAATCTAAATTTAGAATTATATACACCTAAGCATTGCAATTGTTCTTTTCCTTCCTTAGGTTACTCTTTCCTTTCTTGTATTATATCACTTCCTGCAACTTCATATTTTCTCCCTTTTTATACCCTAATAAAAAGTTCTTATTTTTGTGTAGTTCAGTACTATCCATTTGAATAAAACTTCCCAAATGTGAAGCTGTATAAATATTATGAAGCTTTGCATTATAATGCTTTTGGATAATATCATGTTTATTATTAATTTATAAATGATATTTTATCATATATTAAGATGAATATACTCTCATATATGAAGCCCAGTTTCCCTCAGCTTATCATCAATTAATGGTGTGTTTAGCATACGGTTGTCTTAAAATTATTAACTCAGCTTTCAGCAGTGAATAAACTTACCAATAACCATTTTCACATGGAAGGCAAGCTTTAATATGTTCACTGTATCAGAGACAGACCTCATGCTGAAAGGAATTCTATAATGATCTTAATAAGGTGACATTAAATCAGCGTAAAGTTTTGCAACACGACGAATCAACCTTCCATGTTTCTCATTGCAGTATTACTGTCACTGGAACTGGACATTTTTCTGAGATATTTATCTTCAAAACTATTTTATAATAAATCCTTTTTAAAGGTCATAAGCATTTTTGTTAAATATATATACTATATATGTGTATATACATGTATATATCTTATGTATAGTTTGGCTCATAAATATACAGGAAACTTCCTGATATTAAAATCTTACTGGAAACTCATTTCCATTATCAATTCACAGTGTCAACCTTGATTTTATTTGTGTATATACTATATTATCTGAATCTTTATCTCTACTTGACTGGGTTGAGGGATGCCCACACAGCTGGTTAACATCGTTTCTGGGTGTGTCTGTCAGGAGGTTTTCTATAGAGATTTGAACTGGAAGACTGAGTTAAGAAGAACCTCTCCACCAATACAGATGGGCACCATCTACTTTGTTGAGGCCAGGGGAGAACTCAGAGGTGCAAGATGATCACACTCTGTCTCTCACTGAGCTGGGATATCCCTCACCTGCCCTCACGTAGCAGCATTGTTGAGGCCAGGGGAGAACTCAGAGGTGCAAGATGATCACACTCTGTCTCTCACTGAGCTGGGATATCCCTCACCTGTGATCACACTCTGTCTCTCACTGAGCTGGGATATCCCTCACCTGTGATCACACTCTGTCTCTCACTGAGCTGGGATATCCCTCACCTGTGATCACTCTCTGTCTCTCACTGAGCTGGGATGTCCCTCACCTGTGATCACACTCTGTCTCTCACTGAGCTGGGATATCCCTCACCTGTGATCACTCTCTGTCTCTCACTGAGCTGGGATGTCCCTCACCTGTGATCACACTCTGTCTCTCACTGAGCTGGGATATCCCTCACCTGCCCTCACGTAGCAGCATTTTGAGGCCAGGGGAGAACTCAGAGGTGCAAGATGATCACACTCTGTCTCTCACTGAGCTGGGATATCCCTCACCTGTGATCACTCTCTGTCTCTCACTGAGCTGGGATATCCCTCACCTGTGATCACACTCTGTCTCTCACTGAGCTGGGATATCCCTCACCTGTGATCACACTCTGTCTCTCACTGAGCTGGGATGTCCCTCACCTGTGATCACACTCTGTCTCTCACTGAGCTGGGATATCCCTCACCTGTGATCACACTCTGTCTCTCACTGAGCTGGGATGTCCCTCACCTGTGATCACACTCTGTCTCTCACTGAGCTGGGATGTCCCTCACCTGTGATCACACTCTGTCTCTCACTGAGCTGGGATGTCCCTCACCTGTGATCACACTCTGTCTCTCACTGAGCTGGGATGTCCCTCACCTGTGATCACACTCTGTCTCTCACTGAGCTGGGATATCCCTCACCTGTGATCACACTCTGTCTCTCACTGAGCTGGGATATCCGTCACCTGTGATCACACTCTGTCTCTCACTGAGCTGGGATATCCCTCACCTGTGATCACACTCTCTCTCTCACTGAGCTGGGATGTCCCTCACCTGTGATCACACTCTGTCTCTCACTGAGCTTGGATGTCCCTCACCTGTGATCACACTCTGTCTCTCACTGAGCTGGGATGTCCCTCACCTGTGATCACACTCTGTCTCTCACTGAGCTGGGATGTCCATCACCTGTGATCACACTCTGTCTCTCACTGAGCTGGGATGTCCCTCACCTGTGATCACACTCTGTCTCTCACTGAGCTGGGATGATGTCCCTCACCTGCCCTCACGTAGCAGCTTCCTATGTGGTCCAGCGTTCCTGGTCCTCCACCCTTTGGCCTTCACTCTCATGGACCAGGACTGAGGCCATAACGTCCCTGGTTCTCGGGTCCTCAGACTCTTACTCAGACTTACCCCCCGGGCCCCAGATTCTCAGGCCTTTGTTTGGACTGGAACTGAAGCACTGGCTTTACTGGGCCCCCAGCTTGCAGACAGCGGTTCCAGAGCCGTCTTAGCCTCCATAGTCATGTAAGCCCATCTGATAAATCTTTCTATACATTGATATATACCATATTGCTTTTGTTTCTCTAGAGAACCATGACAAACACCACACAGCATGTACACAAACACGCATAGAGTCCTCCCTTGGAAATGTTGAGGGCTTGTTCCAGACTGCCACAGCAAAGTGAGCATCAATAGAGCTAATCACATTTTTTTTTTCCAATGCATAAAAATGTCATGTTTATACTACATTATTGAGTATAAATAACATCATATCTGAAAAGCAGTGTATATACCTTGGTTAAAAAATACTTTATTCCTGGACTTCCTCTGTGGCACACTGGATAGGAATCTGCCTACCAATGCAGGGGACACAGGTTCGATCCCTGGTCTAGGAAGATTTCACGTGCCACAGAGCAACTACATCTGTGGGTTGCAACTGCTGAGCCAGTGTTCTAGAATCCATGAGCTACAACTATCAAGCCTGTGCGCTGCAACTATTGAAGCCCGTGGGCTCACAGCCTGTGCTCTGCAGTAAGAGAAGCCGCCACAATGAGAAGCTCCTGTATGGAGAAGACCCTGCTCACCACAACTGGAGAAAGCCCACCCAGAGGCACAGATACAGCACAGCCAAAGTAAACAGGTAAGTAAATAAATAATTTAAACATTATTTTATTACTAAAAGTCTAACCATAATCTGACAATTCAGATCAGATCAGTCGCTCAGTCGTGTCCGACTCTTTGTGACCCCATGAATCGCAGCACCCCAAGCCTCCCTGTCCATCACCAATTCCCGGAGTTCACTCAGACTCACGTCCATCGAGTCAGCGATGCCATCCAGCCATCTCATCCTCTGTTGTCCCCTTCTCCTCTTGCCCCCAATCCTTCATAGCATCAGAGTCTTTTCCAATGAGTCAACTCTTCACATGAGGTGGCCAAAATACTGGAGTTTCAGCTTTAGCATCATTCCTTCCAAAGAAATCCCAGGGCTAATCTCCTTCAGAATGGACTGGCTGGATCTCCTTGCAGTCCAAGGGACTCTCAAGAGTCTTCTCCAACACCACAGTTCAAAAGCATCAATTCTTTGGCGCTCAGCCTTCTTCACAGTCCAACTCTCACATCCATACATGACCACAGGAAAAACCATAGCCTTGACTAGACAAACCTTTGTTGGCAAAGTAATGTCTCTGCTTTTGAATATGCTATCTAGGTTGGTCATAACTTTCCTTCCAAGGAGTAAGCGTCTTTGAATTTCATGGCTGCAGTCACCATGGCTGCAGTGATTTTGGAGCCCAGAAAAATAAAGTCTGACACTGTTTCCACTGTTTCCCCATCTATTTCCCGTGAAGTGCTGGGACCGGACGCCATGATCTTCATTTTCTGACAATTCAAGGTTGCTGCAAACCGTCAATTTGTAAAAAAAAAAATATAATATCTGTAAAGTGCAGTAAAATGAGGTTTAGTTGTATATGAATGTATTGATTAGACATTGATTAATAATTAGAGATGGAATTGTCTGTACAATGAAAGAGTCTGGGGAATTTTCCAGAAAATCCCTTTGTTTAATGTTTGAGCTTTATTAATTCAACAAAATTATATTTTAAAATATTTATCTTGGTCTTAAATAAAATATTTTCAAGATTATATATGAAATTCTGGTGTAGCAGTTATGTGCTGTGTGCTGTGCTTAGTTACTTCAATCGTGTCCGACTCTTTGTGACCCTTTGGACTGTAGCCCTCCAGGCTCCTCTGTCCATATTCTCTAGGGAAGAATCCAGGAGTGGTTCACCATTCCCTTCTCCAGGGGATCTTCCTGACCCAGGTTTTCTTCATTGCAGGCAGATTCTTTACCGTCTGAGCCACCAGGGAAGTCCATTCATAGCCATCATAAACTTTGTGATTTATAAAGACACACAGGCTCACACATAGAGCTCATGTGATAAAGTTTGTATCTCTGAATTTATTTTTTGTGTAACCTCTTTTTATTTTTAAAATTAATAGTGAATAAGTATTTGTTCAATCAATCTTTGAAAATATGAATATATGTCATACCACAGATGAACGACTAACCTTCAGCTAAACACCAAGAAACAAAATGCTCTCAAAGTAAAAGACTGATATTTTAAAGATTTCCATTTAAGCCATTCCCATTGTATTCAGAAAGAGGCTGAGAACAACTAATCTTCTAATTATATTGGTTCATTTTTCTGGTTAATTGCTAGAAATCAAATCAGAAAAGAGAACAACAACAACAAAAAACTATGTATCACCAAAATTTTAAAATAAATAGCTTCTTAAATTTCTAAGGGCTTCTTGAAATCTCCATTCCTCTGCATCCTTATTTACTACCCAACCAGAAAAAAATGGTCTTGTGAATGCTCACCAACAATTCTTAGTGCCAAGATGTTAAGGTCTATCTCGCTTTTCTGCAAAAACTTCCTCCTGATTTGTTGTAGTCTGGAAAGTAAAAAAGGAATCTCATCCTGTCTAATTGCAAAGTCAGTCCCTACTAGAATTTCCTACTTGCAGGAGGAGTGATATGACTACACTAATTCACCTCCTCTTTTCATGTTAACAAATATTTCTGTATAAAGAACAGCTTTAAATGAACTTTTGTGATCAGAAAGCATTTATGTAATCTTTGGCAAAGGAAAGGGCATGGATTTGAGGCATAGTAAATTGCCAGGCATTGTACTTTGTTTTATAGATAAAAAACAAAGATAAAACCTGGTTATGGGTTTCAAGTAATCACATTCGAGTGTTGCTGACATAGAGAAAGTGACAAGTGAACATTTCAATGGGTATAAAACTTAAATTCAAGGGACAGTTTCATGTCATTCAGAAGCACTGAAATGATTAGTCTTGTTTGGCCTAAATAGAATCAAAAACTTTGTCCATGATAACTGCTTTTCTTAACATTTTATTTTATTTTTATTTTATTTTTTTTGAGTTTTTATTTTTTTATTATTTTTTAAATTTTATTTTATTTAACTTTACAATATTGTATTGGTTTTGCCATATATCAAAATGAATCTGCCACAGGTATACATGTGTTCTCCATCCTGAACCCTCCTCCGTCCTCCCTCCTCATACCATCCCTCTGGGTCATCCCAGTGCACCAGCCCCAAGCTTCCAGTATCGTGCATCAAACCTGGACTGGCAACTCGTTGCATATATGATATTATACATATTTCAATGCCATTCTCCCAAATCATCCCACCCTCTCCCTCTCCCACAGAGCCCAAAAGACTGTTCTATACATCAGTGTCTCTTTTGCTGTCTCGTATACAGGGTTATTGTTACCATCTTTCTAAATTCCATATATATGCGTTAGTATACTGTATTGGTGTTTTTCTTTCTGGCTTACTTCACTCTGTATAATAGGCTCCAGTTTCATCCACCTCATTAGAACTGATTCAAATGTATTCTTTTTAATGGCTGAGTAATACTCCATTGTGTGTATGTACCACAGTTTTCTTATCCATTCATCTGCTGATGGACATCTAGGTTGCTTCCATGTCCTGGCTATTATAAACAGTGCTGGGATGAACACTGGGGTACGTGTTTCTTTCAACTCTGGTTTCCTCTGTGTGTATGCCCAGCAGTGGGATTGCTGGATCATAAGGCAGTTCTATTTCCAGTTTTTTAAGGAATCTCCACACTGTTCTCCATAGTGGCTGTACTAGTTTGCATTCCCACCAACAGTGTAAGAGGGTTCCCTTTTCTCCACACCCTCTCCAGCATTTATTGCTTGTAGACTTTTGGATCGCAGCCATTCTGACTGGCGTGAAATGGTACCTCATTGTGGTTTTGATTTCCATTTCTCTGATAATGAGTGATATTGAGCATCTTTTCATGTGTCTGTTAGCCATCTGTATGTCTTCTTTGGAGAAATGTCTATTTAGTTCTTTGGCCCATTTTTTGATTGGGTCATTTATTTTTCTGGAATTGAGCTGTAGGAGTTGCTTGTATATTTTTGAGATTAGTTGTTTGTCAGTTGCTTCATTTGCTATTATTTTCTCCCATTCTGAAGGCTGCCTTTTCACCTTGCTAATAGTTTCCTTTGTTGTGCAGAAGCTTTTAAGTTTCATTAGGTCCCATTTGTTTATTTTTGCTTTTATTTCCAATATTCTGGGAGGTGGGTCATAGAGGATCCTGCTGTGATGTATGTCGGAGAGTGTTTTGCCTATGTTCTCCTCTAGGAGTTTTATAGTTTCTGGTCTTACATTTAGATCTTTAATCCATTTTGAGTTTATTTTTGTGTATGGTGTTAGAAAGTGTTCTAGTTTCATTCTTTTACAAGTGGTTGACCGGTTTTCCCACACCACTTGTTAAAGAGATTGTCTTTAATCCATTGTATATTCTTGCCTCCTTTGTCAAAGATAAGGTGTCCATATGTCCATGGATTTATCTCTGGGCTTTCTATTTTGTTCCATTGATCTGTATTTCTGTCTTTGTGCCAGTACCATACTGTCTTGATGACTGTGGCTTTGTAGTAGAGCCTGAAGTCAGGCAGGTTGATTCCTCCAGTTCTATTCCTCTTTCTCAAGATAGCTTCGGCTATTCGAGGTTTTTTGTATTTCCATACAAATTGTGAAATTATTTGTTCTAGCTCTGTGAAGAATACCGTTGGTAGCTTGATAGGGATTGCATTGAATCTATAAATTGCTTTGGGTAGTATACTCATTTTCACTATATTGATTCTTCCAATCCATGAACATGGTATATTTCTCCATCTATTAGTGTCCTCTTTGATTTCTTTCACCAGTGTTTTATAGTTTTCTATATATAGGTCTTTAGTTTCTTTAGGTAGATATATTCCTAAGTATTTTATTCTTTTTGTTGCAATGGTGAATGGAATTGTTTCTTTAATTTCTCTTTCTATTTTCTCATCATTAGTGTATAGGAATGCAAGGGATTTCTGTTTGTTGATTTTATATCCTGCAACTTTACTATAGTCATTGATTAGTTCTAGTAATTTTCTGGTGGAGTCTTTAGGGTTTTCTACATAGAGGATCGTGTCATCTGCAAACAGTGAGGTTTTTACTTCTTCTTTTCCAATTTGGATTCCTTTTATTTCTTTTTCTGCTCTGATTTCTGTGGCCAAAACTTCCAAAACTATGTTGAATAGCAATGGTGAAAGTGGGCACCCTTGTCTTGTTCCTGACTTTAGAGGAAATGCTTTCAATTTTTCACCATTGAGGGTAATGTTTTCTGTGGGTTTGTCATATATAGCTTTTATTATGTTGAGGTATGTTCCTTCTATTCCTGCTTTCTGGAGAGTTCTTATCATAAATGGATGTTGAATTTTGTCAAAGGCTTTCTCTGCATCTATTGAGATAATCATATGGTTTTTGTGTTTCAATTTGTTAATGTGGTGTATTACATTGATTGATTTGTGGATATTGAAGAATCCTTGCGTCCCTGGGATAAAGCCCACTTGGTCATGGTATATGATCTTTTTAATGTGTTGTTGGATTCTGATTGCTAGAGTTTTGTTAAGGATTTTTGCATCTATGTTCATCAGTGATATTGGCCTGTAGTTTTCTTTTTTTGTGGGATCTTTGTCAGGTTTTGGTATTAGGGTGATGGTGGCCTCATAGAATGAGTTTGGAAGTTTACCTTCCTCTGTAATTTTCTGGAAGAGTTTGAGCAGGATAGGTGTTAGCTCTTCTCTAAATTTTTGGTAGAATTCAGCTGTGAAGCCGTCTGGACCTGGGCTTTTGTTTGCTGGAAAATTTCTGATTACAGTTTCAATTTCCGTGCTTGTGATGGGTCTGTTAAGATTTTCTATTTCTTCCTGGTCCAGTTTTGAATTCCCATAAGGATAACAGCTGGTCTTTCAATAGAAACTCTCCAAGCCAGGAGGGAATGGCAAGACATACTTAAAGTAATGAAAGAAAATAACCTACAGCCCAGATTATTGTACCCAGCAAGGATCTCATTCAAATATGAAGGAGAAATCAAAAGCTTTACAGACAAGCAAAAGCTGAGAGAATTCAGCACCACCAAACTAGCTCTCCAACAAATACTAAAGGATATTCTCTAGACAGGAGACACAAAAAGGGTTTATAAATCCGAACCCAAAACAATAAAGTAAATGGCAACGGGATCATACTTATCAATAATTACCTTAAACGTAAATGGGTTGAATGCCCCAACCAAAAGACAAAGACTGGCTGAATGGATACAAAAACAAGACCCCTACATATGTTGTCTACAAGAGACCCACCTCAAAACAGGGGACACATACAGACTGAAAGTGAAGGGCTGGAAAAAGATTTTCCATGCAAATAGGGACCAAAAGAAAGCAGGAGTAGCAATACTCATATCAGACAAAATAGACTTTAAAACAAAGGCTGTAAAAGAGACAAAGAAGGTCACTACATAATGATCAAAGGGTCAATCCAAGAAGAAGATATAACAATTATAATTATATATGTACCCAACACGGGAGCACTGCAATATGTAAGACAAATGCTAACAAGTATGAAAGGAGAAATTAACAATAACACAATAATAGTGGGAGACTTTAATACCCCACTCACACCTATGGATAGATCAACTAAACAGAAAATTAACAAGGAAACACAAACTTTAAATGATACAATAGACAAGTTAGACCTAATTGATATCTATAGGACATTTCATCCCAAAACAATGAATTTCACCTTTTTCTCAAGCGCACATGGAACCTTCTCCAGGATAGATCACATCCTGGGCCATAAATCTAGCCTTGGTAAATTCAGAAAAATTGAAATCATTCCAAGCATCTTTTCTGACCACAATGCAGTAAGATTAGGTCTCAATTACAGGAGAAAAACTATTAAAAATTCCAACGTATGGAGGCTGAACAACATGCTGCTGAATTACCAACAAATCACAGAAGAAATCAAAAAAGAAATCAAAATTTGCATAGAAATGAATGAAAATGAAAACACAACAACCCAAAACCTGTGGGACACTGTAAAAGCAGTCCTAAGGGGAAAGTTCATAGAAATACAGGCATACCTCAAGAAACAAGAAAAAAGTCAAATAAATAATCTAACTATACACCTAAAGCAACTAGAAAAGGGAGAAATGAAGAACCCCAGGGTTAGTAGAAGGAAAGGAATCTTAAAAATTAGGGCAGAAAGAAATGCAAAAGAAACAAAAGAGACCATAGCAAAAATCAACAAAGCCAAAAGCTGGTTCTTTGAAAGGATAAATAAAATTGACAAACCATTAGCCAGACTCATCAAGAAACAAAGGGAGAAAAATCAAATCAATAAAATTAGAAATGAAAATGGAGAGATCACAACAGACAACACAGAAATACAAAGGATCATAAGAGACTACTATCAGCAATTATATGGCAATAAAATGGACAACATGGAAGAAATGGACAAATTCTTAGAAAAGTACAACTTCTTAACATTTTAATAAACCTAGCAACCGAACATTTTTCTCAGATGTCAGATGCTTCAGAAGTCAGCAGTATTGTTTTCTACTTTCTACAGTTTTAACCAGCTGCCTTTACTTTTATTATAATTTATATGCACACATCCTGTCTTTACAGGCAAATTATTACCTTTCAGAGGCAAATATACTTGTTTTTTGCATCTTAACATTGCATAATTTGAGAAGAAAACTATGTGTAAAATCTGTTGGTTTTATTTAGTCACTATGCTGTATCCAACGCTTTTGTAAGCCCCCGTTGACTGTAGCCCACCAGGCTCCTCTGTCCATGGGATTCTCCAGGCAAGCATACTGGAGTGGGTTGCCATTTCCTTTTCCAAAGGATCTTCCCCACCCAGGGATCAAACCTGGGTCTCCTGCCTTGCAGGCGGATTCTTTACTGCTGAGCCACCAGAGAAGTCCACGTGTAAAATATTTTTCATAAAAGTATTGATCTCTGTCATTTACCTGCAGAACGGTGGAAGTAGGGCAGAAGTACTAAGTGCACTCTGGCAGGGTGGCTGGCACAAGGAGCTAGGATGATCTGAAGCTAGACGGTGCCACATTGCATGTCATTTCGTCACAGCTGTGGACTGCAGCTTCCAATTCTAGAAAACAGGGAAATACTTCACTTACATCTCATTTCATCCCCATGAAATAGTGGAAGCATAAATACAAACCTCATATCAACCATTACTGCACAGAGAAAATCAGATTATATTCTTCCCAGCACAGCTAGAACATTCTATAGCTTTATAAGGCAGACTCTGCCTCCCTCATATCACATGTTCAGGCTTCACAGAATCTCTCTTTTTATAAAGGTTAAGTGCATATTTTTGAATTTATAGTTTTAATAACAGAAAAGAGTAGAAGACCTGTGATTTCAGCAAATGTTTCTGATAAACCATTCTGTGTAATTAGTAAGTGAGTTCAACAATAATTTCTAGACAATTTCTAGAAGTTCTGTGAATTTTCAAAGTTCTTAAGGTGAGAGAGGGGAAGTGAAAGGACAAATTTATTTTCATCAGATTCCTTTTTTTACCCACTTTTTTCTGTGAATATCTAGTACATTAATCAGCACTCTCCAGAGAAAGTAGAATTCATCTATCTACCTATCTATCTATATCTGCCATCCATCTATTTACTCATATATCAAGTTTTAAATATTTTAAAAATTTAGCTATGCATTTGTGGAACTGGCTAAAGACACAGAAAAGTTGATGCTATAGCATTAGAGTAAAAGGTCTGGAACAGAAGGCCCCTTTCTTTGGTGGACAATCGTCTTTTTTCTCGTAAGGCCTTCAGCTGATTTGATGAAGTCTAACCACATTATGGAAGGTAATCTATCCATATTATGGAAGGTAATCTGCTTTATTCAGAATTGACTGATTTAAATGTTAATCTCATCTTTAAAAAAAAATGCCTTCACAGAAACATTTAGGCTAATATTTGTCCAAATGTCAAGGTACCATAGCCTAGACAAGCTGACACATAAAATTAACCCTCACGTCTGACATGTCGTTATCTTCCAGCAGGACTATCTTATTGTTCTGCAAGTTCACTCCTTGAGTGGTACTATTCTCTCTGCAGGCCAGTCCCTTCCATCCCAGGAAGCAGAGTTTGAAATTGTATGCTTCTCCTGGCTATGTAATCGATCTCAATCAGTTCCTACTCATTTACTTATTTATTTCATATTACTTCATATTTAATAACATTATTTTTAAAGAACTAATAAAAATTACTTCATATTTAATACTTTATGCAACAGAGCATTCACATTATTTTGCCTTTGATTAATAGGTCATGCAAAAAGAATTAGAAAGAGGAGAAATCAAAGGATGGATGAAAAGCAAGAATTGAAGTTAACCAATGAGCTCCAGGAGAAATATATTTAGATTTTGTATAGTGGGTGAAGAGGATTACCTTCCATTTGATCACTAAGAGAATAATTTTGAGAACCTTTGACAGTATGTAAATTGAACTGTGTGAAACTTTTAGCAAGAGGAGGGGAAAGATTTCCAATATAATTGTGGTTTTTTGGTTTGTGTTTGACACTATGAAAAAATTTCTAAGGATTTGACCAATGCATTATATATTGCAATTAATATAGGTATATTCTCTGTCTCCCTCTCTGTGTGTGTGTATATATATATATATATATAAAATATATATACAGTGTTTGAATTTAACACACAGTGTTTTATTCTGGGCCTATTGATTTTTTTTTTTTTTTTTACTTTGATTCAGAATATGATAATTTTACCCATGGCAGTCACTTTGAAAGGTGGCTTATGGCTATCAAGAATTATTTTATATCTAGTTAAACCTGAAAGTCAATTGGCAAAATTTCATATATATGTATACATATTTTGGCTTCTACTTCCACACTGCTTAAAAGAATCATCTGTTTTTTTTTGTGTGTGTGTGTGGCACAATAGATATTATAAGATTATATAAGTGTTGCCCTAGTGGCTCGGATGGAGAAGGCAATGGCGCCCCACTCCAGTACTCTTGCCTGGAAAATCCCATAGACAGAGGAGCCTGGTAGGCTGCAGTCTATGGGGATGCTAAGAGTCAGACACGACTGAGAAACGTCACTTTCACTTTTCACTTTCATCATTGGAGAAGGAAATGGCAACCCACTCCAGTGTTCTTGCCTGGAGAATCCCAGGGACAGGGGAGCCTGGTGGGCTGCCATCTTTGGGGTCGCACAGAGTCCGACACGACTGAAACGACTTAGCAGCAGCAGTGGCTCAGATGGTAAAGAATCCGCCTGCCAATGCAGGAGACCTGAGTTCAATCCCTGGGTCGGGAAGATCCCCTGGAGAAGGGAAAGGCTACCCACTCCAGTATTCTTGCCTGAAGAATCCCATGGACAGAGGAGCCTGGCGGACTGCAGTCCATGGGGTCGTAGAGTCAGATACAACTGAGCAACTAACATTTCATAATACTATATTAATTTTATACAATGCACTGATTCCATATTTTTATATTTTAAAAAATGATTGCCACAGCAAGTAAAACTAACATTTTTCACCACATAGCTACAAGTCTTCTTTCTTGTGATGAGATCTTTTAACATCTACTCCTTAGCAACTTTCATATAGGCAATACAGTATGAACTCTAGTCACCATGCTGTACATGACAGCCCGTGACTTGTTTATTTTATGACCGAAAGTTTGTACCTTTTACTGTTTCTTTTCTTTAATTAATTTTTGCTGGTGTATAGTTGCCTTTAGGTCCTACTGTACAGAAAGCTGAATTGGCTACGTGTGTCCATGTATCTGGTTCGCTTTGGATTTCCTTCCCATTGAGGTCACTGCAGAGCGTTGAGTAGAGGTCCCTGAGCTATGGAGTAGATTCTCACTGTCTGTTTTATATGTAGTATCAACAGCTTTTATATGTCAATCCCAATCATTTTAGATCTAAGAACAAAGATTTTGTGACATGACTTACCAGTCACAAACAGCTAAATTCTCTTGCCTACCTTTTCACAGTAAATAAACTCATATAGAGGTAAGTGATTTTCTTACTTCAAAAGTGAATTCAAAAGTTTTAAGCAGGAAAATAGTTTTCAACTTAAAGAAAAAATTTCATAGAAGAAGCTTTATAACTTATTTTTCCTGAAGAAAGTAACCTAGACAAACTGTAAATTCTAGAACTGAATACAAATTCTATAGGCTTTGCATAGTAAGATGAAGGAAACATGATTGTGCGTATGCCTTGCCTTGAAATAGACCATTCAGATGATTGAAGCTTACGGTTAAGGTCATTATTTTCTGTCCAAAATTCTGCACAAAATCATTATTTGATATTATATTTAAATTGGTTAAACACATTTCTTAGAGTGAAGCAATTCAGAAGACATTTTGAGACACTTAAATATAATTCTGTCAATGAAGTTTTATAGTGGATGAAAATCTGGGTTCTACTTTTTAAAGCATATCAGTAAATTTTTCTTACTAGAGTTTCATCTGAAAACTGCTTCCTATTATGCCTTTTTTTTTTTTTTGATGTTTGACCTATAATTTTTAGCAAGAATTTTATGAAAAAATGCTCACAAAGAATACCGTTGCCTGTATATACAATAAAATTTTCAGTTGATCACCAAAAGTTTAAATTCATTTGAAAAAAAAAGAATTGTGAATCTATAACACATAATTGCTGTGTGCACAGTGAGAAGTAGTGCATAATGAGAAGTAGGAGGAAGCTACCAGGACTTTCACTTCAGGTTATGACTGAAGAGTTGATGTACAGGAGGAGGAAATGGCAACCCACTCCAGTATTCTTGCTTGGAAAACCCTTGGGCAGAGGAGCCTGGTGGGCTGCAGCCCATGGGGTCACGGAGGAGGGCGCAGCTGAAGCCACTGAGCACAGCTCAGCACCACAGCTGGTATATTAACTTTCTATTAGTGCTGGAATGAGTGACCACAAACACGGTAGCTTTAAACAGCACACGTTTATGATCGTCTCTTACATTTCTGACGGTGAGAGATCTAAAACGAGTTAGCGAATGTGTGATTCTTCTGGAGACCCAGGTGGAGAATCCAAATGTGTGGTTCTTCTGGAGACCCAGGTGGAGAATCCGTTTCCTTGCTTTTCCGGCTTCTAGATTTGCTCTTATTTCTTGACTCGTTGCCACATCTCTCTGACCTCTACCTCTGCTGTTATATCACCTCTTCAGCTCTTTTGCCCTAATATTTCATCTGGAAATATAACAAATTCTTACAAACTCTATGCTAGCTGCATCACATTTGATTCAACTGACCTCCAGTAGCCAAATGGTTAGTGTTTACTCACTTGACTTATTGCCAGTGTTAATAAAAGTATATATTTTTGAGGCTCCTTTCCTATTAAACTAGAGACACTATTTCATATGTGAAACCATCAGTACTTTTGTTCTTTATGAGATAAAATTGATAGAAGAATTAATTGTAAATATTTTCCCTGAATTTATTTTTTCTCATTTTCTCTCTGTAAATATATGTGAATAAAGGGGAACATATCTGTGTAAATTAAATTGCTCTCCTAGAGGACTGGATGGTTTTAAAAAATATTCTATAAAGACAAATTATCAGTGATGTGTTTCTACAGTGGTCTCTAGAAAAAAGAGGACTTATAAACATTTAAAGCATATCAAAAAAATTTAGTATGCCACTTTTGAATCATCATAGAACTTTTATGAAACAATTACAGTTTCAAATAAAATGTTGCATGAAATATTTAAAGTGTTTATGGTGACTCTAAAAAATGTTAAGACCCCGAAATAAAATCCATTCCCTGGAAACCATCTAACCCTTGGAAATTTTGGTTAATGTACTAAAATAATAAATGTAATTATGTGCTGACTCTTTCTACTCTTAATTAAATTTGGGGACAAAATTATATTCTATTCCATCTTGGCTTTAAGTTATTTGATCCACATGTCTTTTTACACAGACTCGACTCTTCCCTCACGTTATGTGGAAGCTCTAGAGCTATATTTATGTGTGACATTTTCCAAATTTAATTATGACAGAGTTCAACCAAGATACACCACAATATAATCTTTTGTATCCTTTAACATCTTACATTTTACTGTTGACTGCATTTTCATGCAGCTCCAGCAACAAATAACTAAATAAGTCCTAATGTTTTTCATCCTCCCCCTCTCGCCATGGAGACGCAATGAATTTATAACCTGCTGTGCAGTCTGAATTGCCCCTCAGAGCTCTGCTTGAATGAGGTCCTCCTGAATAAGCTCTGTCAAGCCTGACTCTCCTATCTTGTACATTATCTCAGTGAGAGACTATCTGGGATCACGTTCTGTATTCAGTGGTTTTAATTTGTTCAGACACTGCATTGGAGTATGAAAAGACATCTACTTCTTACAGTTAATGTGAAGAAAGAAAATGCAGTCATCCACAGCCTTTACTAACCAAATCAAGTCTGAAGATTGTACTCACAATCAATCTTGTTTAGATGAAAAAGTATATAAACTATAGCAAAATACAAGAAAAAGAAAATATTTACATTTAAATACAGTAATTTGAAAATGTTGAGTTAGCAATGAACCCAGAAATAATGACTCATGTGATTTTGGATTATTATCATAATTCTCTGACCTTTGATTCTTCATTTACTAATACCTATTTTCTTTCTTAAAATCAGGTTAAAAATGAAGCCATAGCATAAACAATAGTGCAGTAAGATAAT
This sequence comes from Bos indicus, assembly GCF_029378745.1. NCBI lineage: Eukaryota > Metazoa > Chordata > Mammalia > Artiodactyla > Bovidae > Bos > Bos indicus. The sequence continues at coordinate 79,314,179 of NC_091773.1, forward strand.
AGGAAAGTTGGTAAGGGAGGAAATCCTTAACATTCTTATCTCAAGAAGAACCTTTTCTTTCTTCTTTTTCCTGCCCTCCTTTCTTTTCTTTTTATTCTAGCTTATATGAGACGATGGATAACAGCTGAATGTACTGTTAATCATTTAATAAAATGTATAAGTCAAATCCATCCTGCTGTATACCTTAAACCTATACAGTGATGGGCATCAAATATGTCTTAGTAGAACTGGAAAAAATAAACATTTGATGAGCTTTTGAAAAAATTAAACTAATAGAAGTAATAAAGCAACTTTAAAAATTATATTATTAAATAGTTACCACCTGATAATTAATATATCTTAATAATAATGATGTCATGTTTGATAAGTCTGTATCTTATAGTTTCCAACCAAAGGCTAATGCTATTTTTAGTAAAGATAATTTATTGATGAGCTAAAATCCTAAGACATGATGCTATTAAGGTGTTGTTCTCAATATGTTACCAAATTTCGAAAACCCAGTAATGCCCACAGGACTGGAAAAGGTCAGTTTTTATTCAAATCCCAAAGAAGGGCAATGGCAAAGAGCATTCAAGCTACCATTCATTGTACTTGTAACAAGGTTATGCTCAAAATCCTTCAAGCTAGTCTTCAGCATTTTGTGAACCAAGAACTTCCAGATATATAAATGGGGTATCCAAGAGTCAGAGGAACCAGAGGCCAGATCGCCAACATTCACTGGATTATGGAACAAGCAAGGGGATTCCAGAAAAACATCTACTTTTGCTTCATTGACTACTCTAAAGCCTTTGACTGTGTGGATCACAACAAACTGTGGAAAATTCTTAAAGAGACAGGGTTACTACACAACCTTACCTGTCTCCTGAGAAACCTACATGTGAGTCAAGAAGCAACAACTGACTGGTTCCAAACTGGGAAAGGAGTATGACAAGGCTGAATATTGTCATCCTGCTTAATTAACTTATATGCAGAGGACATCATGTGAAATGCTAGGCTTAAGGAATCACAAACTGGAATCAAGACTGCCAGGAGAAATATCAACAACCTCAGATAGGTGGATGATACAAGTCTAATGGCAGAAAGTGAAAAGGAACTAAAGAGTCTCTTGATGAGGGTGAACGAGGAGAGTGAAAAAGCTGTCTTGGCATCCAGTCCCCTCACTTCATGGCAAATAGAAGGAGAAACAGTGACAGGTTTTATTTTCTTGGCTTCCAAAATCATTGCTGACAGTGAAATTAAAAGGTATTTTCTCCTTGGAAAGAAAACTATGACACATCTAAACAACATATTAAAAAGCTGAGACATCATTTTGCCAACAAAGTTCCATATAGTCAAAGCTAGGGTTTTTCTGGTAGTTAAGTATGGATTGATTTGGCTCATAAAAAAAAGCTGAGTGCTGAAAAATGGATGCTTTCAAATTGTGGTGCTGGAGAAGACTCTTGAGAGTCCCTTGGACTGCAAGGAGATCCAACCAGTCAATCCTAAAGGAAATCAACCCTGAATATTCATTGGAAGGACTGATGATGAAGCTCCAATACTTTGGCCATCTGGTATGAAGAGCCAAGTTATTGGAAAACACCCTGTTGCTGGGAAAGATTGATGGCACAAGGAGAAAGGGGCAGCAGAGGATGAGATGATTAGATAGCATCACTGATTCAATGGACTTAACTTTGAGCAAACTCTGGGAGACAGTGAAGAACAGGGGAGCCTGACATACTGGTGCATGCTAAGCCACTTCAGTTATGTTGATTCCGGGATCCTGTGGACTATAGCCTGCTATATTCCTCTGTCCATGGGATTTTCCAGGCAAGAATTCTGAAATGAGCTTCCATTTCCTTCTCCAGGGGATCTTCCTGACTCAGAGATTGAGCTTGTGTCTCTTAGGTCTCCTGCATTGGCAGGAAGTTTATATTTTATTTTATTTTTTACCACTAGCATCACCTGGGAAAACCCTCATACTCAGTCCAATGGGTCACAAAGAGTCAGACATGATTTAGCAACTGAACAGCAGCAACAAACATCTTGATGGTATGCTGTTTTGTCCTAAGCTACTTGCTCTGTTTCTCTGTTTCTGTTTTTCCATGTTGTTGATTCTTGCATCTCTCTGCTTGTCACAAACTTCAAAGTCCCAAGGAAAAGTCATCAATTGACACTGAAAAACAATCCAACTCTGATCCAATTAACCACGCCCTAGGTCTGGTTTATGTTTTGCATGATTATCTGGGGCCACCAGTGTTGGTAAGGGGGCATCATGCAGAGTACGTGAGGAGTTTAATATAGTGGTTGAAACGTGGGGCTTCCCTGGTGGCTCAGCTGGTGAAGAATCTGCCTATAATGCGGGAGACCTGGGTTTGATCCCTGAGGTAGGAAGATCCCCTAGAGAAGGGAAAGGCTACCCACTCCAGTATTCTGGCCCGGAGAATTCCATGGGCTGTATAGTCCATGGGGTCACAAAGAGTCGGACATAGTTCAGTTCAGTTCAGTTCAGTTCAGTTGCTCAGTCGTGTCTGACTCTTTGCAACACCATGAATTGCAGCACGCCAGGCCTCCCTGTTCATCACCAACTCCCAGAGTTCACTCAGACTCATGTCCATTGAGTCAGTGATGCCATCCAGCCATCTCATCCTCTGTCGTCCCCTTCTCCTCCTGCCCCCAATCCCTCCCAGCATCAGAGTCTTTTCCAATGAGTCAACTCTTCACATGAGGTGGCCAAAATACTGGAGTTTCAGCTCTAGCATCATTCCTTCCAAAGAAATCCCAGGGCTGATCTCCTTCAGAATGGACTGGTTGGATCTCCTTGCAGTCCAAGGGACTCTCAAGAGTCTTTTTCAACACCACAGTTCAAAAGCATCAATTCTTCGGCACTCAGCCTTCTTCACAGTCCAACTCTCACATCCATACATGACCACAGGAAAAACCATAGCCTTGACTAGACGAACCTTCGTTGGCAAAGTAATGTCTCTGCTTTTCAATATGCTATCTAGGTTGGTCATAACTTTCCTTCCAAGGAATAAGCATCTTTTAATTTCATGGCTGCAGTCACCATCTGAAGTGATTTTTGAGCCCAGAAAAATAAAGTCTGACACTGTTTCCACTGTTTCCCCATCTATTTCCCATGAAGTGATGGGACCAGATGCCATGATCTTAATTTTCTGAATGTTGAGCTTTAAGCTAACTTTTTCACCCTCCACTTTCACTTTCATCAAGAGGCTTTTGAGTTCCTCTTCACTTTCTGCCATAAGGGTGGTATCATCTGCATATCTGAGGTTATTGATATTTCTCCCGGCAATCTTGATTCCAGCTTGTGCTTCTTCCAGTCCAGAGTTTCTCATGATGTACTCTGCATATAAGTTAAATAAGCAGGGTGACAATATATAGCCTTGACGTACTCCTTTTCCTATTTGGAACCAGTCTGTTGTTCCATGTCCAGTTCTAACTGTTGCTTCCTGACCTGCATACAGATTTCTCAAGAGTCAGGTCAGGTGGTCTGGTATTCCCATCTTTTTCAGAATTTTCCACTGTTTATTGTGATCCACACAGTCAAAGGCTTTGACATAGTCAATAAAGCAGAAATAGATGGTTTTCTGGAACTCTCTTGCTTTTTCCATGATCCAGTTGATGTTGGCAATTTGATCTCTAGTTCCTCTGCCTTTTCTAAAACCAGCTTGAACATCTGGAAGTTCATGGTTCATGTATTACTGAAGCCTGGCTTGGAGAATTTTGAGCATTACTTTACTAGCATGTGAGATGAGTGCAATTGTGTGGTAGTTTGAGCATTCTTTGGCATTGCCTTTCTTTGGGATTGGAATGAAAACTGACCTTTTCCAGTCCTGTGGCCACTGCTGAGGTTTCCAAATTTGCTGGCATATTGAGTGCAGCACTTTCACAGCATCATCTTTCAGGATTTGAAATAGCTCAACTGGAATTCCATCACCTCCACTAACTTTGTTCATAGTGATGCTTTCTAAGGCCCACTTGACTTCCCATTCCAGGATGTCTGGCTCTAGATGAGTGATCACACCATCGTGATTATCTGGGTTGTGAAGATCTTTTTTGTACAGTTCTTCTGTGTATTCTTGCCATCTCTTCTTAATATCTTCTGCTTCTGTTAGGTCCATACCATTTCTGTCCTTTATTGAGCCCATCTTTGCATGAAGTGTTCCCTTGGTATCTCTAATTTTCTTGAAGAGATCTCTAGTCTTTCCCATTCTGTTGTTTTCCTCTATTTCTTTGCATTGATTGCTGAGGAAGGCTTTCTTATCTCTTCTTGCTATTCTTTGGAACTCTGCATTCAGATGTTTATATCTTTCCTTTTCTCCTTTGCTTTTCACTTCTCTTCTCTTCACAGGTATTTGTAAGGCCTCCCCAGACAGCCATTTTGCTTTTTTGCATTTCTTTTCCATGGGGATGGTCTTGATTCCTGTCTCCTGTACAATATCATGAACCTCCATTCATAGTTCATCAGGCACTCTGTCTGTCAAATCTAGTCCCTTAAATCTACTTCTCACTTCCACTGTATAATCATAAGGGATTTGATTTAGGTCATACCTGAATGGTCTAGTGGTTTTCCCTACTTTCTTCAATTTAAGTCTAAATTTGGCAGTAAGGAGTTCATGATCTGAGCCACAGTCAGCTCCTGGTCTTGTTTTTGTTGACTATATAGAGCTTCTCCATCTTTGGCTGCAAAGAATATAATCAACCTGATTTTGGTGTTGACCATCTGGTGATGTCCATGTGTAGAGTCTTCTCTTGTGAACTGAGCAACTTTCACTGAGATGTGGAGCTTCAAAGTCAGATCACATAGGTGGGTTTCCTGGACTGCTGTTTCTAAACTATGTGAATTTGGTTCAGTTATTTTAGCCCTTCTGTGCCTTAGTTTCTTAATTCATGAAAAAGTGTAATAATAGCCAAAACTTCATGGAAATACTGTGGAAATTAACTAAAGCACTCATGGCAAATACTTTGTAAAATTCCTGACATAAAATGTGGACTCCATAATCAGTGGGTGATAGTCTCATCATTACAGACTGGGAACAATTATTTAGATATCAGTTTTACTTTTTCTCTCTCACTTTATTTTTCCTACTCTGACTTAATCACATTAGTGAAGTATTTGTATTTCCTTTGTTTTACAGGACTGAATGCTGCAGTTATTTTCACACAACCTGTATTTCTTGGCATAGGCTTGAAAGGATTAAGACTTTAAGAAGCAAGTATTTTCAAACACAAGATGGAGAAAAAGATTCCTTAAGGTCAGGAAACATTAGAGAAACAGACAGTGATATTTCTGCTGTAGACACAGAAGCATTTTCTTGGATATATCCATACGAATTGAATATTGGGGCTATGGAATACAGTGGAACTCAACTTAGAGAAAATTCAAATCATTTCCCCAAATTGCTTTATGGATTAAACTCACATAAGCCACCTATAAAAGATCTTACTGTCTTGCATTCTCCTCACTGTTTGGTATGGAAACAGAAGGACCCTGTGGGGCACCTGGGCACAGAAGTCTGTTTGTCCCTTGTTTCTTACAGGCAAGACTCCATCCTCTAGGACCTTTCCTGAGTCCAAAGGGCAGATTCAAACAGTTGCTCATCAAGAGAGGGCAGCCAAGAAATCCTCTGAATGAGTGAACATTCCGCTGCTGCTGTTGCTCAGTTGCTCGGTTGTATCCCACTCTTTGCGACCCCATGGGCTGTAGCCTACCAGGCTCCTCTGTCCAAGGAATTATCCAGGCAAGAATACTGAAGTGGTTGCCATTCCCTTCTCCAGGAGTTCTTCCCAACCTAGGAATCACACCCTGGTCTCCTGCATTGCAGGCAGATTCTTAACTGTCTGAGCCACCAAGGAAGCCCAAGAAACCAGCTGTTCAGTTCAGTTCAGTTCAGTCGCAGTTCAGTTCAGAGTCATGTCCGACTCTTTTCAACCCTATGAAACGCAGCACGCCAGGCCTCCCTGTCCATCACCAACTCCTGGAGTTCATCCAAACCCATGTCCATTGAGTCAGTGATGCCATCCAACCATCTCATCCTTTGTAGTCCCCTTCTCCTCCCACCTTCAATCTTTCTCAGCATCAGAGTCTTTTCAAATGAGTCAACTCTTCGCATGAGGTGGCCAAAGTATTGGAGTTTCAGCTTCAACATCAGTCCTTCCAATGAACACCCAGGACTGATCTACTTTAGAATGGACTGGTTGGATCTCCTTGCAGTCCAAGGGACTCTCAAGAGTCTTCTCCAACACCACAGTTCAAAAGCATCAATTCTTCTGCCCTCATCTTTCTTTATAGTTCAACTCTCACATCCATACATGACCACTGGAAAAACCATAGCCTTGACTAGACAGACGTTTGTTGACAAAGTACTGCCTCTGCTTTTTAATATTCTGTCTAGAAATAGTGTCAGACTTTATTTTTGGGGGCTCCAAAATCACTGCAGATGGTGACTGCAGCCATGACATTAAAAGATGCTTGCTCCCTGGAAGGAAAGTTATGACCAACCTAGAATCCACCTGAGATGAGATTAAAGGGGGCAGAGATGCTCATCAAATTAGAAGATTGACCACTACTTGAGACAAGATTAAGGGTGTGCTGGCCTTGCAGACCTAATCTCGTCAGCAATCCTACTCTTGAACTACTGCTATAAATGCTGCATCAAATTCTCCTGGGTTGGGACACCTAGGTTTCAATGGCAGGGACCTGCTGTGTTTCCTTTAGATGAGCAAGACAATATAGCTATTGTTTCCTACTTCAACCAAAACACTGTCGCTGAAATTTAATTAGGCACTGGTGTAGAGGCTGGATTTTGGCATCACTATATTTTTTTAATTGGAGACAATTAGGTATTGTCAAAACCCATATTTTTCCAATCATGATTGTGAAATGGCCTCATCAAGGCCCATGAATTGTGTTTCCCTCATTACTTGTTTTCATGTGTTTATTGACCATATGTATCTCCTATTGTATGGAATGCCTGTTCAAGAAATAATGTTGTAAAATTTAAGCAATTGGTTCCAAAAAGCAACAACTAATGTAAACAGATAGCAGGCCAATCAGAAAAAAAGATGGATATAAAGGAGAGTAAACTCTATCCTTGGGTACTGGCTTAATATTTACCCAAGCTTCTCACATATTTTGTCCATTTTCTACAGAGTTGTATGCTTTTAGTTGTTGATTTATAGTTTTTAGCTTCCCTGATAGCTCAGTTGGGAAAGAATCTGTCTGCAATGCAGGAGACCCCAGTTTGATTCCTGGGTTGGGAAGATCCCCTGGAGAAGGGAAAGGCTACCCACTCCAGTATTCTGGCCTGGAGAATTCCATGGACTGTGTAGTCCATGAGGTCACAAAGAATTGGACTGCTGAGAACAATATGTACTGAGCAAAATGGCGAAAGGAATAGAGGTACAATAACGAGGAGTTGAAGAGGGTAAGCAATGATCCATTCTGCCACATACAGATGCACACTTTCTTACACCTTGTTATTTTTATTTGTTGAATTCTTAATTCTCATCTCATATGTAACTTATTTTTATTTTCTTATTTTATTGATTAGTTTTGCAAGGATTTGAATTTATAGCTTTTAAAATTATTATATATTATATAATTCATAATAACATTCTCTTTTTAAAATTTTTTTTAATTTTATTTTACTTTTAAACTTTACAATATTGTATTGGTTTTGCCAAATATCGAAATGAATCTGCCACAGGTATACATGTATTCCCCATCCTGAACCCTCCTCCCACCTCCCTCCCCATACCATCCCTCTGGGTCATCCCAGTGCACCAGCCCCAAGCATCCAGTATCGTGCATGGAACCTGGACTGGCAACTCGTTTCATATATGATATTATACGTATTTCAATGCCATTCTCCCAAATCATCCCACCCTCTCCCTCTCCCACAGAGTCCAAAAGACTGTTCTATACATCAGTGTCTCTTTTGCTGTCTCGTAAACTGGAGCCTATTATACAGAGTGAAGTAAGCCAGAAAGAAAAACACCAATACAGTATACTAACACATATATATGGAATTTAGAAAGATGGTAACAATAGCATATTCCCATCATGTAAATAAGTTTCTAAATTCAATTTTATTAACTTTCTGTATTTCTCAGAATTTTTATCATTTAGAAATATCTAAATTACTCAGTTCAGTGTTTTTTCCATTATTACTTGTTTAATATGGATTTGAGAGTTGGACTGTGAAGAAAGCTGAGCGCTGAAGAATTGATGCTTTTGAACTGTGGTGTTGGAGAAGACTCTTGAGAGTCCCTTGGACTGCAAGGAGATCCAACCAGTTCATTCTAAAGGAGATCAGTCCTGGGTGTTCTTTGAAGGGAATGATGCTAAAGCTGAAACTCCAGTACTTTGGCCACCTCATGTGAAGAGTTGACTCATTGGAAAATACTCTGATGCTGGGAGGGATTGGGGGCAGGAGGAGAAGGGGATGGCAGAGGATGAGATGGCTGGATGGCATCACTGACTCAATGGATGTGAGTTTGAGTGAACTCCAGGAGATAGTGATGGATAGGGAGGCCTGGCGTGCTGCAATTCATGGGGTCGCAAAGAGTTGGACACGACTGAGCAACTGAACTGAAATGAATAGTAAAGACATTATAACTTTCCTATTTATCTTTATTTTTTTTTCTAAAAACTGCTTCGCAATAGGTTTAATAATTTTTATTGTATCATTTTCTACTCTGCAGTGTAAGTATGGGGTTCTTCCTTGGGGCAACATTTATTACTTCTCTTAAGATATAATTGAATTTGATTTCCATCTCAAGACTTCTTTTTGTCACTGTCTATGGTTGAAATGTAATTCAGTCAATTAAGGCTAATATCTTTCAGTTGGAATTTCCTTCATCCCCTTTTCCTTGACCTGCTTCCAATTGTCACAGGCTTACATTATGAAAAGTTGCTGTAGGGGGATTGATGATATAACTGGACTGAATAACTGTCAGTTGTCCACATTGGATTAATAAATGATTATATTCCCAACTGGTTCAGAGATTTTCTAGTCTACTGTTCCCAGACCTTCTGGGCACAGAGAAATTCTGCAAGAAGTTTCAAATCTCTAAATCCAAACGACACACAGTCATTCCTAATTTAAGCTGGAAAGGCTACTTTCATGTCCTGAAATGAGAGTATATTTAATTCCCATTTTAGGGTAAATGTTTGATTATTCATTTCACAATTTATTATCAATTATTACAGTTTGGTAAAGACTTATGACCTATATAATCTTTCCTTTAAAGAATTCATGAGGAAATGGTCTATGAAAATGATAAATAGGTTATTAAATATTTTATTATACTTTATAATTAAAGTTGTAACAGAATAATAACTTTAGTAATCATAAATCAAATTATGTTTAATAATTATACACATTACTAATATTATAGCATTGCTTTTTTCTTCCTAGTACTGAAAAATATCTTAATATCCTCTTCTGTTATTTTGTTATAATAATATTTTCTTAGATATTTAGTTTATATTTTACATATTCCAATGAATGTTATTAAGTGCTCAAAGCGGTTTTATCTTCATTGTATATTTTTAAACTTGCCTCTCTTTCTTCTGCTGAAGCCAGTGTAAGATTCTATTAGCCTAACTTCATATATTTTAGTGAAAATTTTTACTCTGATGCTCATTTTAGGTTGCCTATCATCCTTAGCTTTTGTTTGTGATATGAATTTTTGCCGTGACCTGTATCTTCACATGGGATTGAATGAAGCATTAATAAGTGTTTCAGCAAAGTGCTCAGAAACCAGTTAAACCTCAAACATTAGTATTTGAAAACATCCCTGAATATTTTTATAAAACCATATAAGTGTATATATGTATATATATATACACACATATGTATCCACATGCAGTGTTAGTCACTCATTCGTGTCTGACCCTTTGCAGCTCCATGGACTGTAGCCTGCCAGGCTCATCTGTCCATGGAATTCTCCAGACTAGAATACTGGAGTGGGCTGCCATTCCCTTCTGCAAGAGATCTTCCAGACCCAGGGGTTGAATGCAGATCTCCTGCGTTGAAGGCAAACTCTTTAGGTTCTGAGCCATCAGGGAAGCCCTATTATTATATACATAGATATTCATATGCATATTAAGTGCCTCTAATAGATCACAGCTTTTATTTTATAGCCTGAATGACTTCTATGTATCTGCATACACACTTATTTGTTAATTTATGCTTCTTTAAGAAATGAAATAAATTTATCCATTTATTGTTATCTTTACCATTGTATAAAGCCTTGTCTTAACCCATAATAAATCATTGTTCCAGAGTCCCATTGGTTTGTTTTTCTACAGTCTTTGGTGTACAGTATTGTGACATTGTATTCAGTTATATATTTAGATTAACTTTTTCTTCCTGCATGTTTCTCTTCATTGTTTTAAATACATTTTCCCTATCAAAGAACTCTTAACAGTTTATAATACAGTAGATCTGATTTTTTTCAGAAATTGTGTTGTCTTTCCTTCAGTAAGATATATTTAACAAAGTTTATCTGAATAGACTCCTCTTAAAGGATGATGGCAGCTCATCATCAACAGTCAGCACAGTTGTAATAAACACAATTTCTTTAATAATTACGATATTTCATTTTTCATTTAGGCCATTAAACTTTTTTACTACAAATAAATAATAAAAAAATCCTTAATATAACTTTTCTGGTTTTCAATATAGTACCTAATGCACTCAGAGAATAATAAAAGCCAATTTTGACCTCAGTGATTTTTTCTCCATAGGATGCACTTTTTTGTCAATTGTTAATGGAGCCTCTGTTATTTAAAATCAGGCTGCCTCATAACTGCTCATGCATAATTAAAACACATCCACATATAAACAGAAAGCAAATGTCAATACCAAGATGGTGGCCTGTGTTTCACTGAAAGTAAAATCACTGTTTAAGACTGCTTAAAAAATTATCAGAATCTAGATGTTCTTCTAATATGCTAAATATAAGCGCTAACCCACAGAGCAAAAAGTCATTGAAGGGCAAGAAACCAGTTTATTCCTCTAAATGGCATTCATGTGGCTTAAAGTAGTTAAAACTGATTTTAATGCTCTTAATATAAAAGGTGCTGCTGCTGCTGCTGCTAAATCGATTCAGTCGTGTCTGACTCTGTGTGACCCCTGAGACGGCAGCCCACCAGGCTCCCCTGTCCCTGGGATTCTCCAGGCGAGAATACTGGAGTGGGTTGCCATTTCCTTCTCCAATGCATGAAAGTGAAAAGTGAAAGTGAAGTCGCTCAGTTGTATCCGACTCCAAGCGACCCCATGGACTGCAGCCCACCAGGCTCCTCCGTCCATGGGATTTTCCAGGCAAGAGTACTGGAGTGGGGTGCCATTGCCTTCTCCAACAAAAGGTGCACATCATAGGAAATCCTGGAATTGGTGACTGAATATATATAGTAGTCGATGAGGGTCAGACACGACTGAGCGACTTCTCTTTCACTTTTCACTTTCACGCATTGGAGAAGGAAATGGCAACTCACTCCAGTGTTCTTGCCTGGAGAATCCCAGGGACGGGGGAGCCTGGTGGGCTGCCGTCTATGGGGTCACACAGAGCCGGACATGACTGAAGTGACTTAGCAGCAGCAGCAACACAAAGAAATTACTTAAAGAATAGTCCTGGAGTGATGTCTTATATTACTATTTTTAAGACTATGTAAGGAATTGATATTGGATCCAGAAAGGACAGATTGCACATGAAGGGTGTAATTAAAAACATATATATATATATATATATATATACACACATATACATACATATATGTGTATATATATATATATGTAATAGCTCATGAGATTGTTGAATGACCTGGGTTTTATCCTTCTCTCTTCACCCTTTGGCCAATGGATTACAAAGTATGAAACTTTTTCCTACTGGATGAATCGTATAAAAATAAAAGCTTTGGTCTATGTCTGTGGTATTATCCTGAGATAAATAATTAAACCTGTAGCAAATATAGTCACTAAGTATTACAATGTAGCTGTCACCACCACAGCTGTTAATAAGCTATATAATGCAGAGTATAATCAAATGTCATTGATTAGCCTTAAGATTTGTAGAGCTTGAGTTGATATCACATAGTATGAATAGATGTGACTTCTGCTGGTTGACTGATGACAGATCAGAGGGATGGATCACCAATCACTCTATCTACTTGTAGCAATCAGTGGAGGCTCTGACCATTCATTGTTTGACATCTGATATTTGTGATTTTTCAAATAATAGTCACGTCTGAGCTTGCTATTTCAGGACACAATGATAATAGGAGGTTTATGTCCCCAAACGATAAAAGGAATACTGACTGTGGTTTCCTGGAACTCTGAGTGTTCTTGAGTGGTGCCTTAAGATTGGTTGGATGAGAGGGACCCTAAGGAAGGGCTATATTGTGACAGTAGGGAGATCAGAGTTCAAGTATCAGAGTTCCAGTCTCAGCAATAATTTCTGTTTTCTGCTGATACAAAGCAGACAGAAGCTAAAGTACAAGAGATCAGTAAAGAAAGAAAGAAAAATAGTGAAGTTGCTCAGTCGTATCCGACTCTTTTCGACCCCATGGACAGTAGCCAACCAGGCTCCTCTGTCCATGGGATTTTCCAGGCAAGAATACTGGAGTGGGCTGCTATTTCTTTCTTCAGGGGATCTTCCTGACCCAGGGATTGAACCCGGGTCTCCCACATTGTAGGCTGTCTGAACCACCAGGGAAGTCAAGGGGTATCAAGAGACCAGTAGGGCTTACATAAGAAGATTCAGGACTATTGTGTTCCATTGACATTGCAGATCCTTCCTCCATTTCCCCAGCAGAGATGTAAGCCTCCTAGATCTTTTCAGGGACCCAGAGAGTGGAAACAGACTCTACTAAAACTAAGATCACGCATCTGGTCGCATCACTTCATGGCAAATAGATGGGGAAACAGTGGAAACAGTGGCAACAGTGGCAGACTTTTTTTTTTTTTTTTGGTTCCAAAATCACTGCAGATGGTGACTGGAGCCAGGAAATTAAAAGACGCTTGCTCCTTGGAAGAAAAGTTATGACCAACCTTCAGATAGCATATTTAAAAGCAGAGGCATTACTTTACCAACAAAGGTCCATCTAGTCAAGGTTATGGTTTTTCCAGTAGTCATGTATGGATGTGAGAGTTGTACTATAAAGAAAGCTGAGTGCCAAAGAATTGATGCTTTTGAACTATGGTGTTTGAGAAGACTCTTGAGAATCCCTTTGACTGCAAGGAGATACAACCAGTCCATCCTAAAGTCCATCCATTCAGGAAATCAGTCCTGAATATTCATTGAAAGGACTGATGCTGAAGCTGACGTTCCAATACCTTGGCCACCTGATTCGAAGAACTGATTCATTGGAGAAGACCCTGACATTGGGAAAGATTGAGGGCAGGAGGAGAAGAGGGCGACAGAGGATTAGATGATTGGATGGCTTCACCGACACGATGGACATGAGTTTAAGTGAACTCTGGGAGTTGGTGATGGACAGGGAGGCCTGGTGTGCTGCAGTCCATGGGGTCACAAAGAGTTGGACACGACTGAGCAACTGAACTGAACTGAATGTCTGAGTTGAATTTTCCTGTCAGTCCAGCCAAATGTGGCCTCTGGGTTAAATATAAATTATTTAAACAAAATTAAGAAATGCAATATTTACTGTGCAACCCAATCTGTGGGCTGGATGAGGCCTCTTTCATTTATTTGTTTTTTTGTACTAAACTTTAGTCCTAGGGTATGAAAATGAAGAAAGCTCTATTAGGTAAAGAAGAAGATAGAGAGGCAGTCTATAAAAATGCACATGATCAGAGGAGAGGGCCGTTTCCTGGGCATGGGGGTCTCTCTCCAGGTCCACACAGGCCGTACCCTTTCAGAGTCAGTCCTGTGTAGACGTGTGCACCTCTTTGCCACTTCGGCTTCCTTTCTGCCATTCAGGATGCATCGATGATGAACACGGTCAGTGAATTCTATTTATATCCTGTAATAATGGGATATTTCCAGTCATAAATGAAAAACTCTGAAGATAATCTCATCAATTTGAAAGATCTACATACACCAGGTGAATGAGACCCATCCCTTGGTTGAAAAATCAGTACACTAATTCAAATTCTTTCACTTCACATTAAAAGGCCTGGACACTTCAAGGCCACTTTTCACTGAGGTTAGAATGAAACAGTACAGTTGTTCTCCTTTTTCCATGGACAGGGTCACATACATTACAACACCCTCAGTGGTTGCCTGAAGTCAGGAATAGTACTCAACTCTATATATTATATATTTCTCATACATACACACCTATGATAAAGTTTAACTTATAAATTAGACACAGAGATTATTAACAGTAACTAACAATAAAATAGGCCAATTGTTACAACATACTCTGGGCTTCCCTGGTGGCTCAGAGGGTAAAGCGTCTGCCTGCAATGAGGGAGATCAGGGTTCGACCCCTACATTGGGAAGATCCCCTGGGGAAGGAAATGGAAACCTACTCCAGTGTTCTTGCCTGGAAAATTCAATGGATGGAGGAGCCTGTTAGGCTACAATCCATGGGGTTGCAAAGAATTGGACATGACTGAGCGACTTCACTTTACAACATTCTCTAATAAAAATTATGTGAATGTGGTCTCTCTCTCTCTGTCTCAAAATATCTTACTGTACAGATTTAATGTTTTTTCTGCCTTCATTAATCATATATGCACTGTGGCTGAACTTTCGCAGTTAGAGGGTGTGGCTGCGAAACGAGGATAAAATTCTTTCTCCTTCACAATTTCGCTCATAGAAGATTCGTTCTTACCTTAGAGCTTAGCAGCCTCAGCATACAAATGTTTTTCTTTCCCGATCAAGTCGAGAATTTTCACCGTTTCCTTTCAGGAGGCCCATTATGGCTTCTCTTTGGCATATCCAAATTGCCAGAATCACTACTCTTGAGCTTTGAGGTCTTTATTAAGTAAAATAGGGTTTCCCTGGTGGCTCAAACCATAAAGAATCTGCCTGCAATGCAGGAAACCTGGGTTTGATCCCTGGGTTGGGAAGATCCCCTAGACAAGGAAGTGGCTACCCACTCCAGTATTGTTGCCTGGAGAATTCCATGGACAGAGGAGCCTGGGGACTACATACAGTCCATGAGGTTGCAAAGGGCTGGATATGATTGAGCGACTAACACTTTCACTTTTAAAGCTTACTAAAACACAGGCACTGCTATAATGCAACCGTGAGTCTGATAAGGAAGAGGGCTATTAACTGACCGACGGTGGGACTTGCTGGGCAAAGGGATGATCCAAGCCCAGGCTGGGTGGAGCAAGATGGCAAGAGGTTTCATTGCACTACTCACAGCAGCATGCAATTTGAAACGTATAAACTGTTTAATTCTGGAGCTTTCCATTTAATGTAACCATGGCTGATTGTGGGTAACAGAAATCTCAGAAGGTGAAACTGTGGGTGGGGCAGGGAATACTTTATAAGATTTCCACAGGTCTAGCTAGTTTCCTCGTGTGGATGAAACTTTACCATGATTTTTGATAACCTTGGAATTGAATGTTTTCTTCTATCTTTAATATTAGGGAATTTTGAGTATTGTCATGATACACTAATAAATACCCACATTGCAAATCACAGCTGCACATTTCCAAGGTTACAGAATATATAAGAAATAATGCTATTTCTCTAAAGATCTCAGTGCCTTATACAAGTCATCAGTTCAATTTATTTATTATTCAGTATGATTTAAAATTAGATGAAAAAACAAAAAGAGCAGAGTAAGATTGTTTGCCTGTCCATGATTATATTGAATTTTTGTGCATAAATCTACTCACTGGTATAATATGCCCATTTAGGTAAATGCTTTTACTTACAGAAGTTGCTTTTGCTCTTATAGACTATATTGCATTTTAGACCTATTTTTAACAAAAAATCTGATGTTATTTTAAAGTGCACCTCATGATCTATATGGAGGCTTTGTCTTCTTTCAGAATAAGGTCTCTAAAATCAGATTTCCCTGATTAATTTTTATGCTATGAATTATTCATCATTTATCCATTATAAACCAAATAGGCTGATATTACAGAACTCATAAAACAAGATAGTAATGTAACGCTGAATCAAAGCCAGTCAGTTTAAAGGCAGAGATCTTTTGCTTTCATGTTATTTTTTAATTCTAGAGATGATGTCAACTGCTGTTACAATATTTGTAAATCGAAAAGTAGATAGAAATTTTTTATATTATTTTCTATTCTAGTTTATCATACACTCTAAATTTTACACTTCAAAACCCACAGAACACACTGTTATATAAAAGAAACAAGATAGCTCTCTAAGTCAGAAGTGTGTTTTAAATAGTTTTATCAGTTTTTTTTGTGATCAGTTGTATTTCCTATTCTTTTTGTTTCTCAAGTGAAAAATGGTACATCAAATGCTTATGTATTTATTGTTTCTGTTAGGCAACAATCATGGGTTTTAATGAATTATGAAAATGCTTGGCAGTAGTAGCCTAGAAACAAGGGCTGTTTCCTAGATTAAAGGCAATGTGTGTTTCAACCAGCAGAGACTCAAGCTTGGGAAAGAGTTACACAGAGTGGGAGCTGGACTTTAGGAAAACTTAGTTCTAACTAAGATGAATTCTAGACAGTTATGGGCTTTGTGGGTAGTGGAGGGCGGGGGAGCGCGGCTGGCAGGTCCTCGTACATTTCAGACATGTGATTCTTTTGAGAGCATATTTCATCGACCTGAGTATGCATGTAGGCATGGATATTGAAATGTCTTCATACTCTATCACATTCCAAAGCAATTTGGAATTTGAGGTTCCTTTAAAAATTGCACAGTCTATAACCCTCCAGTTGATGAATAGCTAAAAAATATTGAGCATTTGCCAAATGTTAGGCATTATTCTTAATGTGAATTAATTTAATTGTCACAAAACTCCATGAGGCAAGTGATTTTTTTTTTCTTTTAATGAACACTTTATGGGTCTAGAAACTAAGACCTAGAGAAGGTGCACAATTCACCCAGTACCCCTAGATAGCATGATGTCAGATGGGCTATAAAGTCAGACATCTGGCACCAAAGATTGCTGAAAGGGAAAATAAGACTGTAATTACAAAACACGTTTTTTTGGTTTTTCCCCTTACAACTAGAATTTTGATATTAAAAAAAGATGCAAAATCCCTTGACAACTGTTATCTTGAAAAGTTGAGTGGCTTTTGTGGGAGAGCTGGATCTGAAGGGAGCCTAACTCATGTTTACTCCCCCCTCTACCCCGCTACCCCAGCCCCGCCAGGGTATGCAGGCAGCTGTTATCTTGGAGAGAGGTGCAACTGAAGACGGACTAGAGTCAGAATTCCTTCCTCTGCAAGCGGCTGCCACGGCCCTGTGAGGGGCAGGGCCTGGTCCCAAGGTGCTAACGCAGGAGCCCTGAGGGTCAAGCGCAAGTGGGTCGGTTCCCTCTAAGGATGTGGTCTCCCTGAGCTGGGAGAAAGATGGGCCTCAGGTTAGGCATTTACAACTGGCCTGCTGTTTGCATTTCAGGCAGCAAGAGGAAGTGGGCTTCAGACTGGATACTTACAATTAGCCTCCTGTTCGTATTTCCTGAGATAAGACATAGATAGGTTCCATTTTAGGAATATACAATCAGCCTATTTGCCTTCCAACATGGAAGCAACAACAGAAATGGTAAATCCCCAGGCTTTGTCCCTCGTAAGCACCTTAAGGTAATCGTCACAGCAAGGACAGAGGGCAGCAAGACCCTGCTTGAGTAAAAGATAAAGGGATCTCTGCTCCCCCCTCTTTGAAACAAGGGAGATGCTGCACATGTGCAGAAAGTCTCCTTGGGGTCAAAAGTCAGTAGGTGATTCCAGGCCATAATGAGTCTTGCTCCTCCCAGAACCCTTCACTTCGAGACTCATCTTGACTGAGGGTTACATGCACACCTCCTAAGACAAACTAACCAGGAGGGGACAAAGCAAGGTGATTGGCCAAAAGGAAGACAAAAACCCAGCAAACTGTCCACTGATAAAGGATTAAACTTCCCCAAGGCACGGCTCTCTCTCCGAGTTTGCCCTGCACCTTTCCACACGTACTTTTCTTTTCAATAAACTTTTTGCTTTACACTTACCTTCGGCCTCCTCTCCTGAATCCGTTCTTGACTAGGCAGGCCAGGACCAGGGACTCCAGTCCTCACTGCCGGCCCTGGGGTCCGGTGCTTAGGACTCCCTGGGAAGCTAAGATCTCACTTGCAGGGACTGCTTGCCACCACTTCTGCTATGTGAGTCCAAAGTCATCCGCACCCCCAGCATGGGCATCATCCCCCCGAGAGGGGCAGTGCTGGAGCAAGAGGGGCTGGTGTAGTGCCAGGCACACAGGACGGAGGCCGGGCCTGGCACACTGGCCAGAATTCCGGACCTCTCTGACCTGCAGCCTCCAAGAGCACCGGCAGTGGCCGCCCCACCCTCACCAGAGGTAGGACGGGATCTGAGTCTCCCCGGCCTTCACATCAGCCAAAGCGGCTCTCATCTTCCCAGCCTTGGTTGACCAATACTGCCTGACGCATTTGTCCTTCAATGCGCAGTAGCTGAGATCAGGGCAATAGTGTTCACGTTACGGAACATAGGGTCTGACACACAGGATACTTTCAGCATAAAAAAGTGAAAGTGTTACTCAGTAGTGCCCGACTCTTTTCAACCCCAGGGACTGTAGCCAGTTAGGCTCCTCCAGCCATGGGATTCTCCAGGCAAGAATCCTAGAGTGGGTAGCCATTCCCTTCTCCAGGGGATCTTCCTGAACCAGGGATATATTTCTTTCATTTAATGAAAGGTGGTATCAAGGAAGTTTGAGGCAAACTGTAGAGATAAATCTATGACATTCCAGCTCAGGAACACAACTCCAGGTTTTGAATGGAGGAGCAGAGACAAGGTAGGTCTCTACAGAGAAAGAACACAAATATAAGTCACAGAATATAACATAGGGGTATGTGCACAGAAAGTGTGTAGAAAGCCTACATTTTACTTCCCTTGTGGCTCAGACGGTAAAGCGTCTGCCTACAATGTGGGAGACCCGGGTTCAATCCCTGGGTTGGGAAGGTCTCCTGGAGAAGGAAATGGCACCCCACTCCAGTACCCTTGCCTGGAAAATCCGATGAACGGAGAAGCCTGGTAGGCTACAGTCCAAGGGGTCACAAAGAATCGGACAGGACTGAGCGACTTCACTTTCACTTTAATTAGCTGCTGAGTCATGTGAATACAAGTCTGGAGCTCTTTAAAACCCACTTCCATAAGGGTGGTGTTTTTAAAATTAATCAAGTAGGCTGCTTGGATCTTAGTTGCTGCACATGGGATCTTCACTGCATCAAGTGAGATCTTTCACCAAAGCTCACAGATTCTCTGGCTGTGTCCTGGGCTCAGCAGTTGCAGCCCACTGGCTTGAGAGCCCATGGGCGTCATTAGCTGTGGGGCACCGGCTTTCTCGTTGTGGCTGTCTGGTTTAGTTGGTCTGCAGTATATGTAATTTTAGCTCCCTGACCAGGAATCAAAGCCACGTTTCCACATTCATTGCAAGGCAGATTCTTAACCACTGGACCAGGGAAATTCCTAAAGGGCAGTTTTGTTTTCAAAATTCCAATGTGCTATGTCAGCAGAAAGAAGGGAAGTGGCCTGAGAGTCAATGGACAGGCAAGCTACTATTCATAGCTATTTTTGAGCAATACAGAGACACAGATGAAATGCTAGCACTTCAAGAAAAATGAGTTTTTCAATATGAGAAGAGTCCCATCTTTCCCTACATCATATAACGTTGTTATTTATTTATTTTTTTAATAAATGATTCCCAGATGGTTCAGTAGTAAAGAATCCATCTTTCAATGCAGGAGACTCAAGAGACACAGGTTCAATCCTTGGGTCAGGACCATCCCCTGGAGTGGGAAATGGCAACCCACTCCAGTGTTCTTGCCTGGAAAATTCCTTGGACAGAGGATCCTGGCAGGCCACAGTCTACTGGGTCATAAAGAGATGGGCTCCACTGAGCACACACAGAATTCAAGATTCAAGTTATGCAACATGTTATTTTTTCCCCATAAATATAAATATTTTAATTCAAAGTGAATCAACAGTAATACACCATAAATTCTTATTTTGACACTGTCCAAAATAATCACCTGAAAAACACATTTTGTGTGTGTGTGTGTGAGAGAGTACAGAAAGCATGACTACTAAGAACCAGAGAGAAATACTATTGCCCACTGTAGTGGACATAACACCCATAAAACTCTTTGCAGTCTTTATTGTAATATTGTGCAGTGCAATTGCTGCATGGCCAACTAACGCAACAGAGGAGCGAAAGCGGAAACAAATAAACGAAAGAAAGAAAGCAGTAACGCCATGCTTAAAACGGTTAAAGAGTAAATAGTTCAAACAGATACATTGGAAAAGAACCTGTTTCTTGGAAAGATTGAGGGCAGGAGAAGAGGGTGACAGATGGTTG
The DNA here is from genome assembly GCF_029378745.1 of Bos indicus. Classification (NCBI taxonomy): domain Eukaryota; kingdom Metazoa; phylum Chordata; class Mammalia; order Artiodactyla; family Bovidae; genus Bos; species Bos indicus. Next base: position 79,334,654 of record NC_091773.1, read on the forward strand.
AATGGCATCACGAATTCAAGGAACAAGAACTTAGGCATGCTCTGGGAGATGGTGAAGGACAGGGAGGCCTGGCATGCTGTAGTCCACGGGGTCACAGAGTCAGACATGACTTAGAGAGTATACAGCAACAAATCACATTTATATCCGTTGGGTTTGTGAAGATAGACATTCTTACATTTTTCTTTTTTTTCTATATATATATTTTATTATTATTATTGTTATTATTTTTTTACTTTACAATATTGTATTGGTGTTGCCGTACATCAACATGCATCCTCTACGGGTGTACACGTGTTCCCCATTCTTACATTTTTCATTGGATGATTTAAAACTTACTTGATAGAAACCAAGGGTAATTTTTGTAGTGGAGTTTTTAATAAATGAAAAGGTTTTGTTCCTACAATATCATACTTAGCTAAAAACCCTACAGGAATAAAAAAATAAATATGAGGATATTTAATAAAATACAGTTTACAAATTAAAACATGATATAGTTACACTACCTGAAAGCCACATAGTGTTTCATCTAAAAAATATTAAAACCAAGTAAACCAGCAAATGTTGTTTTAAAATGGGTAGGCAATAAGGTTTTGAAAAACAGTTTTGATAAGATAAGGTTTTAGACTGGACCTGAGGCAAAGCAGAATAAATCAATGAGCCATTGCATTAAAATAATTATTTACTGTTGGCAATTTTCAAAACTAAAGTCATTTTTTAATTCCTGTAAACCATTGGTGCATACTCATTAAGACTTTTAGTGATGTATTTTGTAAGTTTCTCTTTTACAGGTAAAGTATAGAAAATATGTATATTTGTATATGACACAAGGGCTGACATTTGCCTGGAACACACATTTGAATCTCTTCAATAAATGAATGCAACAAAAGTGTGAGTATCACCACGTGAATGTTGGCTCTAGGGTGCAGTAGGAGAAGGCAATGGCACCCCACTCCAGTACTCTTGCCTGGAAAATCCCATGGATGGAGGAGCCTGGTAGGCTGTAGTCCATGGGGTCACTGAGGTTCAGACATGACTGAGCGACTTCACTTACACTTTTCACTTTTCACTTTCATGCATTGGAGAAGGAAACGGCAACCCACTCCAGTGTTCTTGCCTGGAGAATCCCAGGGATGGGGCATCCTGGTGGGCTGCCGTCTATGTGGTCGCACAGAGTTGGACACAACTGAAATGGCTCAGCAGCAGGGAGCAGTAAGTCACCCCAGTTTCAACATTCCTCACAGTTTCATCCAGAATAACAAAAGCAGTTCAAGAAGCAGATATTTGACATCTGACATGACTTTCAAGGTTGTGAAATAGGCTAATTCTGATACAGTCAAATCTATAAAGCCGACTTTTCCCCTCTCATTAAGCTTCTTCAATAGATTGAAATAAACAAACTTACATACTTGTAGTCTATTTTTCTCATTATCAATGTATGCATTCCTTTTCTAAATTTTCTTCATCTTCTTCCCACACATTAAAAAATCATACCATGGAAAGCACTCATACATTTATTATTTATGTATATATTAATAAAACATCACTTTTATTATTTTATATGTGCCTGTATACTTTTAAATTATTTGCTTTTTCATTAATGATCAGATGGAGGTTCATAACATTGAGCAGTAGGCAGTGATTAAAACCATCCCCAAGAAAAGGAAATGCAAAAAGGCAAAATGGTTGCCTGAGGAAGCCTTGCAAACAGCTGAGAAAAGACGAGAAGCAAAGGGCAAAGGAGAAAAGGAAAGATATACCCATTTGAATGCAGAGTTCCAAAGAATAGAAAGGAGAGATAAGAAAGCCTTCCTAAGTGTAAAATGCAAAGAAATAGAGGAAAACAATGGAATGAGAAAGACTAGAGATCTCTTCAAGAAAATTAGAGATACCAAGGGAACATTTCATGCAAAGATGGGCTCGATAAAGGACAGAAACACTATGGGCCTAAGAGAAGCAGAAGATATTAAGAAGAGATGGCAAGAATACACAGAAGAACTATACAAAAAAGATCTCCATGACCCAGATAATCACGATGGTGTGATCACTCACCTGGAACTAGACATCTTGGAATGCCAAGTCAAGTGGGCCTTAAGGAAGCATCACTAAGAACAAAGTTAGTGGAGGTAATAGAATTCCAGTTGAGCTATTTCAAGTCCTAAAATATGATGCTGTTAAAATGCTGCACTCTATATGCCAGCAAATTTGGAAAACTCAGCAGGGGCCATAGGACCGGAAGAAGTTAATTTTCATTCCAATCCCAAAGAAAAGCAATGAAAAAGAATAATCAAACTATTGCACTCATTTCACATGCTAGCAAAGTAATGCTCAAAATTCTCCAGGCTAGGCTTCAACATTACATGAACTGAGAACTTCCAGATGTCCAGGCTGGATTTAGAAAAGGCAGAGGAACCAGAGATCAAACTGCTAACATCTGTTGGATCATACAAAAAGCAAGGGAATTCCAGAAACAAATGTCAACTTCTGCTTTATTGACTATGCTAAAGCCTTTGACTGTGTGGATCACAATAAACTGGAAAATTCTGAAAGAGATGGGAATAATAGAGCACCTTACCTGCATCCTGAGAAACCTGTATGCAGATCAAGAAGCAACAGTTAGAACCTGACATAGAATGATGGACTGGTTGCAAATTGAGATAGAAGTACATCAAGTATGTGTACTGTCAACCTGCTTATTTAATTTACAGAGTACATCATGAGAAATGCCAGGCTGGGTGAAGCACAAGCTGGAATCAAGTTTGCCAGGAGAAATATCAATAACCTCAGATATGCATATGACACAACCCTTATGGCAGAAAGTGAAGAACTAAAGAGCCTCTTGATGAAGGTTAAAGAGGGAGTTAAAAAGCTGACTTAAAACTCAACATTCAAAAAATTAAGATCAGGGCATCCAGTCCCATCACTTCATGACAAATAGAAAGGGAAACCATAGAAACAGTAATAGACTTTGTTTTCTTGGGCTCCAAAATCACTGCAGATTTTGACTGCAGCCATGAAATTAAAAGATGATTACTCCTTGGAAGAAAAGCTATGACCAATGTAGACAGCGTATTAAAAAGCAGAGGCATTCCTTTGCCAACAAAGGTACATCTAGTCAAAGCTATGATTTTTCCAGTGGTCATGTATGGATATGAGAGTTAGAACATAAAGAAAGCTGAGTGCCGAAGAATTGATGCTTTTGAACTGTGGTGTTGGAGAAGACTCTTGAGAGTCCATTGGACTTCAAGGGGATCCAACCAGTCCATCCTAAAGGAAATCAGTCCTGGGTGTTCATTGGAAGGACCAATGTTGAAGCTGAAACTCCAATACTTTGGGCACCTGATTGGAAGAGCTGACTCATTTGAAAAGACCTTGGAAAGATTGAAGGTGGGAGGAGAAGGAGATGACAAAGGATAAGATGGTTGGATGGCATCACTGACTCAATGGACATGAGTTTGAGCAAATTCTGGGAGATGGTGAAGGATAGGAAAGCCTGTCATGCTGAAGTCCGTCGGGTTGCCAAGACTTGACACAACTGAGCAACTGAACAACAACAATGATCAGGAAATAACAGAAAGATTGCAATTTGGAGTACATGTATCTATGAGATCTGCGTGAATAAAATCCATTTTCTTAGACATTGTGCTGAATCACATTAATTTGCTGCAAGGGCCGGTTGTTTTCTCCTATCTCTCCTCATGTTTTAAATCCACAGATAGATTTCCTTGTCAGTGTTATGTAGTTGTAATGGTGATGGATGGTACTAGTGACAGTTTGAGGATTTTTCATTCAACCTCTAAAAACCTCATAGTGAAGAGAATCTTTTTTGAAACAGCACTTATAGCTTAAAGGATGACTCTTCTTGAAACAGCAGAGTGCAGTAAGGGCCATTTGACATTTTATTCAGTGAACCTTACACTCCTAAAATACAGTTTAATCCATCTTAAAAGTTGGAGCTAAATAACTGATTACAGCAATGAGCAACACTGTGAAAGTTTTGATAAACCAAAGCAAATCCTCCTCTCTCTGAGGAACTCATATAATAGATCGATAGTTTGCATCCAAGTAAGTATGCTGCTGATGCTGCTAAGTCGCTTCAGTCGTGTCCGACTCTGTGCGACCCCATAGATGGCAGCCACCAGGCTCCCCCGTCCCTGGGATTCTCCAGGCAAGAACACTGGAGTGGGTTGCCATTTCCTTCTCCAATGCATGAAAGTGAAAAATGAAAGTGAAGTTGCTCAGTGGTGTCCGACTCTCAGCGACCCCATGGACTGCAGCCTACCAGGCTCCTCCGTCCATGGGATTTTCCAGGCAAGAGTACTGGAGTGGGGTGCCATTGCCTTCTCTGCCAAGTAAGTATGGGAAGTGTTTAATTCCATCTGATAAATAGTGAGGCAAATTAGAATTGATTAGAAGATAAATGGCATATTATAGACTCACTTTGTCTTCATGTTTAGTCTCAAACTTAACTTTATTATTACTCTATTAGGACTTAATTTCGACTCAGTTATTGCTTTGAAAACTGGTCTTAGAGATCTACTCTACAAGTCTACATTTAGCATTTGGTATATTGTCTTATGTGCTCAGTCACATCTGACTGCTTGTATCATCGTGGACTGTAGCCTGCTGGGCTCCTCTTTCCGTGGAATTTCCCTGGTGACAATTCTTGAGTGGGTTTCAATTTCCTTTTCCAGGGGGTCTTCCCAACCCAGGGATTGAACCTGTGTCTCCTGCATGGAAAGCAGATTCTTTACCACTGAGCCACCTGGGAAGCCCATTAAATAGAATCGTTACAACAATCTTACAAAGGGAATATAATTACCCACTTAATAAAATCCAAAAATGAGGTCAGACAAGTTGACTGACTTTTCCTAAGGTAATGATATCTCTGATTATACACTAATAATCAATTTTCTGAAAAAGAAATAGATCAATCAATCCCATTTGCAATAACATCAAAAAGAATAAAACAGGAATAAATTTAACTAAGGAGATGAAAGATCTCTACTCTGAAAGTTACAAAATACCAATGAAAGATATCAAAGAAGATACAAATAAACAGAAAAGCATCTTGTGTTCATGGACTGGAAGAATTATTATTGTTAAAATGTCAATATTATACTGTATTGGTGTTTTTCTTTCTGGCTTACTTCACTCTGTATAATAGGCTCCAGTTTCATCCACCTCATTAGGACTGAGTCAAATGTATTCTTTTTAATGGCTGAGTAATCCTCCATTGTGTATATATACCACAGCATGAAACGAGTAGCCAGTCCAGGTTCGATACACGATACTGGATGCTTGGGGCTGGTGCACTGGGACGACCCAGAGGGATGGTACGGGGAGGGAGGAGGGAGGAGGGTTCAGGATGGGGAACACGTGTATACCTGTGGTGGATTCATGTTGATATATAGCAAAACCAATACAATATTGTAAAGTTAAAAAATAAAGTTAAAAAAATGTCAATATTACTAAAAGCAATCTACAAATTCAATTCAATCCCTGTCAAGATCCCGATGGTATTGTTTACAGACGTAGAAAAAACACTCCTAAAGCTTACGTGCACCACCAAAACCTGAAATAGCCAATTAAATTCTGAGAAAAGAGGATAAAGCAGGAGACATCAAAACTCATTTTCAAGCGATACTATAAAACTGCAGTCATTAAAATAGCACGGTGGTTGCATAAAAAGGACAAACAGACCAATAGCATAAAACTGAGAGTCCATAAACAAACCCAAGCATACTGGATCAACTATTTGACAAGGGAGCCTAGACTACTCAGTGGAGAAAAGTCAGTGTTTTCAATAAGTGATACTGGGATAATTGGATATTCGCATGCAAAAAAAATGAAACTAGACCCATGTCTTATACAACTCCCAAAGGTTAATTCAAAATGAGTTAAAGAACTGAAACCATGAAACTCCTAGAAGAAAACAGGAATACAGCTTCTTATTATGGGTCCTAGTAACTGTTTTTACTAGAATCTGCCTGCAGTGCAGGAGACCCAGTTTCGATCCCTGGGTTGGGAAGATCCCTGGAGAAGGAAATGGAGACCCATTCCAGTATCCTTGCCTAGAAAACATCATGGACAGAGAATCCTGGTGGGCTGTAGTCCATGAGGTCGCAGAGTCGGGCATGACTGAGTGAGTAACTGGTTTTTATATTTTTATGTACACCAAAAATACAAGCAGCAAAATAAAAAATAAACAAGTGGTACTGTATCAAATGAAACAGCTTCTGTGCAGCAGAAGTCATCAACAAAGTGAAAAGACAGCCTGTGAAATGAGAAGAACTATTTGCAAACTGCATGTCTGGTAAGGAACTCATACACAAAATATATAATGAACTCATACAACTCAACTGCAAATAAACTCCAAGTAATCCAACTAAACATGGGCAAAGCTCTGAACAGACATTTCTGCAAAGAAGATATATGAAAGGTCAACAGGAAACCATGCTCAATATCCCTAATCATTAGGGAAATGCAAATTAAGACCACAATGAGATGCCACGTCACACTTCTTAAAATAGTAAAAAGACTAGAGATAACAAGCGCTGGCCCCGATGTGGGAAGTAGGGAGCACTGTGAGCTGCTGGTGGGCTTATAAAGTGGAGCAGGCGCTGAAAAGGACTCTCACAAAATTAAAACTAGAAGTGCTATAGGATCCAGCATTTCTGCTCTAGGAATATAAACAAAGGAAACAAAAGCTCTAGTTCAGAAAGGTATCTGCAACCCCATGTTCACAGAAGCATTATGAGATATAGAAAGGATCTGCGTCCATTGATACATGAATGGATAAAGAAGCCCTGCTATCTCTGTCCAAGAGAACATTATTCAGCTGTTTATAAACGAGGAAATCCTACCATCAGGACAACATGGATGAACCTTAAATGCATTATGCTAAGTGAAACAAGTGAGACAGAGGAAGACAAATACTGTGTGATTTCATACACAGAATCTAACAGTTGAAAGAAAATTTAAAACAATAGAGAAAGAGATCAGACTTGTGGTTTCCAAAGGCGGAGTGTCAAGGGAAGGGGAATTGGAGGAAGGTGATCAAAAGGTACAAATTTTAAGTTATAAGAAAAATAATACCAGGGGTGTAATATACACCATGATGACGGCTTATGATAGATAGGAAAGTTCTTAAGAAAGTAAATTTTATGAGTTTTCATCACAAGGGTTTTTTTTTTTTTCCTTTTCTTTTTATTTTCTCTGCCTGAGAAGATGGATGTAAACTGAACCTATCATGATATTCATTTCACAGTATATGTAAATTATATCATCATGCTCTGCCCCTTAAACTTGTACAGCAAGGTATGTATTGAAACAATTATTTCTTAGTAGAGCTGGAAAAAATGATTTCTGCTGGACTCTGAACCATATATGCTTCAACTACACCTCAGTGTCTTTCCATTTTTTCTCAGCACACAGCTGTAATTAATGGGTATGCTAACATTCTGTGATCTCTTCACTCTGAACATCCCTGACAGAAACTGTGCCTCAGAGTTACTGTAGAAAGATTATTTCTGCCTTCTTCCATTAAGCCCCAGGATATGTGGCTTGGGATTCAAAAGCTCAAGCAAGAACATGAAAGTCTTGGGAGATTGGGAATTATATTTTGATCCTAAAATTTCCTGTGTAAAGTCTTGAATTTAATTATTGAGTCTTTAACTTGGTGGGGTATGAACTTCGTATCACTCCTCTGAAGATTAATTTTTGATTTTTTTTTTTAAGTCTGCAAAGGAAGATGACCTGTCTGCCTTACTTGTTATTTAGAATAATTAACATCACTTCAAATAATGTATGTAAAAGTGCTTTGTGAATGCTAAAAATCTAAATATATGTCTATAAAGTATATCTGTATACATCATTAAATGTATATAAACATACTGTTAAAATTACCTAAACTTATTTTGCGACCTGATAAGGCTAATTAAGACTAAAAATAGTTAACGGAATGTATTGAAATGTATTCAAAAGTATATTTTACTTATAGAAATCAGCATATGCATATGGAAATACTGAAACTAACTGGAAAGAATTAAGTTCCATTGTGCTAAAAGATAAACTACACTAAATGGTCCAGGTATGTTATATTTTGTGCACTCTAATTCATATTATACTTTAGTTGAAATCAGTAGTGTAAGCTCTAAATATAGTATAAGTATAAGCTCTAAAATAGAGTTTATTTTAAAGAACAGATATAAAGTTTAACTAGGGACAGGGGTTGAAGAGAGAGCCTTATAAAACAAGATTTGTGTATTATTATGTTTAGTCGCTCAGTCGTGTCTGACTCTTTCCGACCCCATGGACTGTAGCCCGCCAGGCTCCTCTGTCCATGGAATTCTCTAGGCAAGGATACTGGAGTGGGTTGCCATGCCCTCCTCCAAGGGATCTTTGCAACCCAGGGATCGAACCCAGGTCTCCTGCACTGCAGGCAGATTCTTTACCATCTGAACCACCAGGGAAGCCTTAATTTGAGTAAAGGTCTTATTGAATATTAGATTCCAGTAAGACCTTTAGGGCAATTTAACTGGTAGCTCTTTTAATGACATTTTAACTAGTTCTAAGAACTGTGTATAAGTCGGTAACAGAATAAGTAAGCCCTGCTTGATGCTGCAAAATAAGATTAAATGATAAGTGTACTGGTAAGTTCTTTCATTTTTTTGTTCTCTGCTTTGCTTTCCTCCTTGTTATTGAAGAGAGACTGTAAAACTATGTGTAGAGTTTGATCAAAGAAAGCAATGTGTTTATAACGAGTGAAATTATTTTCTAAAGAAGTCTAGGTTGAAACTCTAATACCTTTAAGATGAATGTATGGATTCAGAACTTGCAAAAAATATAACCAAGAATAATAGTTTTGTGTTCATACCCTATCATTTCAGAGTCTATGACAGTTCTAGGCAAGGACCCAATGAAGCTTTTCCTATGAATGAATGAATGAGCAGTATCATTTTTAGGTATTTCTGTTCTTAAAATATTTTTCTATAAACCAGATTTTCCTTTAAGATCATATTTATTTTTCTATTATTGTATATATGATTTAATACCTGACTTAATATAAAAAAGATAGAGTAGGGTACATGGTCTTGGAAAAATAATAGATATCCAAACTTTAATTATAATTCCCTTATGTCTTCTCCTGCTTTTCCAATTATACCCTTTCTCCAGAAGCTCAATATCCAAAACAAACAAACAAACAAAATACCCATGCAATCAAAAAATGGGCAGAGGACCTCATAGACATTTCTCCAAATAAGGCATACAGACAGCAAACAAGCACAAGAAAAGATGGTCAACATCACTAATCTTTAGAGAAATGCAGATAAAAAAAAACAAAGAGGTGTCACCTCATACTGGTCAGAATAGCCATTGCCAAAAAATCTACAAACAGTAAAAGCTGGAGAGAGTGTGGAGACAAGGAAACCCTTTTGCACCGCCGGTGGGAATGTAGACTGTTATAGCCACTATGGAGAGCAGTACAGAGGTTCCTTAAAAAACCAAACAAAGAACTGTTCTGTGACCTGGCGATCCCATTTCTGGGCACATAGACTGAGAAAATCATAATTCAAAAGGACCTGCCTGCCTGCTAAGTCGCTTCAGTTATGTCCAACTCTTTGAGACGCCATGAGCTGTAACCCACCAGGCTTCTCTGCTCATGGGATTCTCCAGGCAGGAATATAGGAGTGGGTTGCGTTTCCTTCTCCATTAAAAAGGATGCTGCTGCTGCTAAGTCGCTTCAGTCGTGTCCGACTCTGTGCGACCCCATAGACGACAGCCCACCAGGCTTCCCCATCCCTGGGATTCTCCAGGCAAGAACACTGGAGTGGGTTGCCATTTCCTTCTCCAATGCATGAAAGTGAAAAGTGAAAGTGAAGTTGCTCAATCGTGCCTGACTCTTAGTGACCCCATGGACTGCAGCCTACCAGGCTCCTCCACCCATGGGATTTTCCAGGCAAGAGTACTGGAGTGGGGAGTTATTGCCTTCTCTGATTCAAAAGGATACATGTACCCTAATACTCCTTTTAGCACTAATTAGTCATAATTTTTTTGACTTTTCTCACATGGCTTCTTAAAGAATGCCAAAAATTGAGGAGAACATATATGTAGATTGAAACTGAAAGTCACTCAGTCATGTCCAACTCTTTGTGACCCCATGGACTATATAGTCCATGGAATTCTCCAGGCGAGAATACTGGAGTGGGTAGTCATTCCCTTCTCCAGGGGATCGTCCCAATCCAGGGATCGAACCCAAGTCTTCCACATTGCAGGCGGATTCTTTACCAGCTGAGCCACAAGGGAAGCCTGTATGTAGGTTAACAAGCATAATTTTAAAAGTCAAGTGTAAACAAAGTTCTGTATGTCTATTTTCTTCTTAACATTTAAGTTAATTTATCTATGTATGTGCTTCTCATGTGGCTCAGTGCTAAAAACTCTGCCTGCCAACACAGGAGTTGCAGGAGCTGCATGTTAGATTCCTTGGTTCAGAAGATCCCCTGGAAGAGGAAACGGCAACCCACTCCAGGACTCTTGCCTGGAAAATTCCACAGACGGGGGAACCTGGTGGGCTACAGCCCATGGGATCGAAAAGAAGCAAACACAGCTGAGACTGAGCACACACGCAGGCGTCTATGTGGCTATCACACAGGCACTGATGAGTTTAGTTAATGGAATAAACGCTGGTTATACTCATGCTGCTTGGATACACTGTAATTGGTCTGGGGTATAAGTCATGGTACTTGACAGAAAAATTTCTGTAACCACATAGATGATGTATTGAGTGTCAGCTATGGCACCAGAAGGAAAAAAAGCTCACTCAAATGGAGTAACTGAGGAAAGATTAATGAACCTTTCTTCAAAGAGTTGGGGGCAGATTTAAAGGGAAAGAAGGATGAGTGGCTGACAAAGGTAGAAAGTGGGAGTGTTAGTCCCTCAGTCATGCCTGACCCTCTGTGACTCCACCCCACCAGGCTCCTCTACGCACGGGATTCTCCAGGCAAAAACACTGGACTGGATTGCCATGCCCTTCTCCAGTGGATCCTCCCAACCCAGGGATCGAACCCAGGTCTTCTCATTGCAGGCAGATTCTTTACCGTTTGAGCCACAGGCAGGATGTCGAATGGAGCAGCGGAGGCACAGACGGGCTGAACAGTTACCACAATCTAGAGGAAGGTTCACTCGTGAGGCAGACTCAGGGCTCACAACCCAGAAACCGAGAAACTGCAAATCTGTGACCCAGCACTCAGGGATCCTAAGGGAATCTATCGCAGTATATCTACCCTTCAAATTTCTGATTTCCCATGTGCCTGCAACAGCTGCACAAAACTGGAAGGCAGAGACAAAGGGAGTTCCTCTGAGAGGTGAGTTCCCCTATGAATGGAACAGAATGCAGGGGGCTGAAGAGCCAGTTTGGAGGAACATACGGTCAATATCCAAAGACTCAAGGAAACAAAATATTTTAAAAGCTATGTTATGGATTTTATAATAAAGATACAGAGAGATCGAGATGGGATATAAAACACAGTATCTCAATTTTTATAATGTGATTCAGGATGAACTTTGTACATAAAGTCATATGTTCACGACCTCATGGTTGAAGGGTGTTGGAGATGCTTTCTAGACAAGGCAAATGGAAGTGTCAGTAAGATCATAAAAGTGAATAAAGGTGCTCAAAGATGCTATACTGATTATAATAAGAAAGTGTGTGGGGTGAGATGAAGGAGCGTGATTAGGGAGAGAACTGTATTCAGTGGAAGAAAGAGATTAAAAAAATACCATCAAGCTATGGGAGGTAAAGAACCAGTGAGGTACTGTATGTATAGGATGGGATGCTTTGGTGATTTGTAAAAGAATCCTGTGTGAAGGAGGTGCTGATGCTAGAGCTGCGTCAGAAATATGAAAGGAAGCAAAACATTTAACATCAATAGTAATAGAGAAAAAATTAAGAGATTAACAAAAAATAAAAAAAATTTTGTTAAAGATAGCTTGTACCTAATAAGTGAGAAAATCCACTTCTTTAAGAGAAATAGACCTGTGTTTAGTATTAAACATAGTTGAAACACGACTTTTTAACCATTCATATAAGCTATTTAGTCAGTATTTTTATTTGGTAAGTTGATGTATTTATATAAGAAATTAGAAAGAAGCATTATCTGTAACTCCACTTCCTAAGAACACCTAATTTTGGCATACTTTGATTTTTTTGAAGATTGCTTATATAACAGTTTATTGATTTTCAGGGAAATGTAAACACCTAATCCATATGGTGTTATTAATACTTGTGAGATATAGTAACATAGTTTGTTTGGTCATTTACTCTAGTTTGTTATTAAATCTAGCTCTAGTAGACCTTATTACACAGCTTATATATAAGGATATAGAAAGAGCTACCAGGGAAAACCCATCTTCCCTGGTAGCTCAGTTAGAAGAGAATCTGCCTGCAGTGCAGGAGGCCCAAGTTTAACCCCTGGGTCGGGAAGGTCCCCTGGAGAAGGAAATGGCAAACCTATTCAGTATTCTCGCCTGGAAAATTCCATGGAGAGACGAGCGTGGTGCGCTACAATCCATGGGGTTGCAAAAGTGTCAGACAGCACTCAGCGACTAAACAAAGCAAATAGAAAAGAACAATAGCAAATCATATATATGTGCACATATCAACAGGAAGTGTGTATTTATATCTGTATATGTGTGTGTGTGTGGAGAAAGAGAAATATCTAGCTACAGCTAATATTATATCTTGCTGTTTTTAACTATTTAAATTACTTATATTTCTATATGTCCTGATTCTGCTTCAACAAGATTTCTCATACTACAGAGGAAATTATTATTTGGGAATTTGTTCTACTCATCTGTCTAGTGTGAGCTGCTGCCACCTGTTATTAATTCAACAAATTCTTTGTTATTTATTCTTTTATATTTATTTTTTTCACTTTTTAAATTGAAATATATTAACATAGATTGTATAAATTTAAGGTGAATGACGTGGTAAATTGTTGTATGTTGCAATGTAATTGCCAGCTATCTTGTCACATAATGATCCTTTCTTTTCAGTTGTTAGAATCATTGCTATAATCTCTTAGTAACTTGGATGATTGTACTACAATATCATTGCCTATACTCACTATACTGTGCATTGTGTCTCTGCTGCTGCTACTGTTGCTGCTAAGTCACTTCAGTCGTGTCCAACTCTGTGCAACCCCGTAGATGGCAGCCCACCAGACTTCCCCATCCCTGGGATTCTCCAGGCAAGAACACTGGAGTGGGGTGCCATTTACATCTCTAGGGCTTGTTTATTACTCATTGCAAGTGTGTGCCCATAAACAGCACCTACCCTATCCCCCAAAGCCCTCTTCCCTTGCACTCACCGTTTTACTTTCTGTTTTCAGGAGTCTGGCGTTCTTAGACTCCACCTGTAAGTGATGCCTTACAGTCCTTGCCTTTCTCTGCTTCACTTACCTTACTTGGCACAATATGTTTAAGGCCCATCAATGTTGTCCCAATGGTACCGGTATTCAGGATAGCCAAGATACGTAAACATCCATAACTGCCCAACAGCAGATGGAAGGACAGAGAATATGTGTACATATGTATGTGTGTACATGTATACACACACACACACAATGGAATGCTAGTCAGCCGTGAGAAGGAGCATCACCCGCCGTTTGTGACCACGCGTGTGTCCCTTCAGCACACTGCACTAAGGCGACACATTCTTAGGGAACACTGATGATGGAATAGACTCTGTTCTAACCCCTGATAAATATTCATCTCAAAGTGAAATCCTTTCTGGAATATTCACAATATCAGCAGACTGAATCTTCAGCAGAGAATGATGTGCAGAAAACATAAATATCACCCATATAAGCAGAATTTTATTTCCACTTTCTTGGGAACAAAATGGGTCATTTGATACGATATACACTTGGCATATCTTTCCTTAAAAGTCTTTGTTTACATTGATCAATATTAACACTTTCATGATTAAAATAATTTAAAGCTACAGATGCATGATGCCTGAAAATTTATAACACACTCATGTATCAAAAAGTTCAGCTTTGTGTTATCAGTCCTGTATCAGAGATGAGTAAAGTGCCTTATCTTAATTACTAAAGACAAGGATCTTCGATTCACAATGCTCTGACTCAAATCTCTCTCTATATATATGTATGTAGATATAAAGATGGCACCAGTATTAATAGGTAGATCACTAGTTTCTTCGTTCTTTAGTCCAATTGTGAACTGTATTCAGTGTTACCTTTTTATTATACTTCCTTAAAAGTTAAATTACTTATATAATATAATGTAAACAATGGATGCCTACTTGGAAAACATTCTCTTTCTTCCACTGCAGTAAGAAGGCAACAGGAATTCTTAGCCAATTTTTAAGTGCACTATACTGTACAACAGATCTCTAGAACTTACTCATCTTGCATAACTGAACAGGGGATTTGCTGTTCATAGCTGTATTTTTAAGGTCGTTTTAGATGTAACGTTTGAGTAGCTAATTGCCCTTGACATCACCTTTGAGTATCCTCTCAATATCTGTGCCTGGTATTCTTACTGTTACATCATCACTATCTCCTGGAACAGATGAATCTATCTTTCAATTTATTTTGTGAAAACGGTGAGAAAGTTGGTTCCACAACTCTCATATTTTATTTGACAATAGATGTTTGTTGAATACTACTATATTTTAGGCACCTTGTGTTTTAGAAGGAGAAATAAATTTAGCCTGGCCTCATGGAGTTTGCATTCTCCTTGACCTCTTTCCAGTAAGTAATCTCCCATTCCTTAAGTAAAGCAATGGTTGAAAAATTTACCAATACAGCCAAACCATGATTGGTTGGCAGTTTTACACGAGCGTGATGAATCGTATTTGCTTTAGGCTATGTGCAGTACTCAGTCAATTTCATGGTGGTTGTCGGGAGATGAATTTACTATGATCCCTTCAGCAACTCAGTGTAAAAAGTGATGGTGGGGATGAGAGACACGGAATGTCTTTCGTGTGTCCATTTATTCAGATATGAGAAAACAGTATCAGAACGTGGCATTGGCATTTCTTCCTTCAAATTTACCACTTTCATGCAGAAAATTTTGACAGTATGTGTCTGATTACCAATTTTATTGAACTTTTGATTTTAACTTCATGTGCTGGGTTATTCAAATGCTTCCTTTGCTGACACCTCCATGTCCCTTTTAGAACACTTTTTTTCCTTTAAAGTATTGTAGGGATTCATTTGGTTTGACAAATAAGGACGACCTTTAAAGTTGATCAAACACTGACAACATTTGAAAGAGAATGAATAGATGAAATATTGGCCTACAAATGAATTTGTATTTGCCTTACAAAAAAGACAATGATAGGTATTGTTTATAATCCATTTTTTATTTATTTACATTAAATATGAAAGAAAAATATATCCTTTCATGCATCATATTTCATAGCAATACTGTTATAGATTTCTCTGTCATAATGAGACAACACTTGTAATAATGCAAATCTGATAAAGAGTACCATAAAACTTCTCTTTAACAAGAATTGAAATGTATAAACTGAATATAGGGCTTTTCAGATGGTGCAGTGGTAAACAATCTGCCTGCCAATACAGGAAATACAACAAACATAGGACTTTGATCTCTGGGTCAGGAGGATCTCCTGGGGTAGGAAATGGCAACCCACTGCAGCATTCTTGCCTGGAAAATTCCATGAACAGAGAAGCCTGGTGGGTTACAGGCCATGACATGACTCTATTAATGCACATGTGAATTGTTTAAATTTTTAAATGATTTATATAATGCCTCAATCAACATCCTTGTACATACATAAGTATGTACTCAATTAAAAATATCGTTGACAAATGAATGCAAAATAATGGGGAAAAATGCGACATGAATATGCATTACTTAAAGACAAAATGCTACACAAAGCTAATTGTTAATTTAAGCTTATGTTTTGTGTTTACTGTGTTTTATATTGCTTTGCTGTCAACATTAGTCTAGTTAATGATTTCTGAAAAAGAAATCAAATCTTTGATTTGATTATCTAAGACTTTATTGTCCTGTAGTAAAATGAGGGGGAAATTAAATTTTTCAATTGACCTAAGAAATAGAAAAAAGTGTACGTATGTGTGTATGAGTGTGTAAGTGAATGAGTAACTGAGACTGAAGAGTTGTGGAAGGATCCACTCCTGCCAAGAATTCACTTGACTTTCAGTTATAACTGGATAGAGAGCAGAGGAGACACTAAGAGCAAGCTTGTAGTACTGGTAATGTTGTCAAGAACGTTCATTTATTTTAGAATCCAACTCTCTTCCTTTGGTTATTACATGTACCATGTGGAGTTGAGGCTTCTCTCTAAAGGACTCAACCTATAAACATGATCGTTGAACTGACCGTTACAGAGGTCAGTTCTAAGATAGCTCGTGATCTTCAATACGGCTGCTGTAAGAACAGTGTCTGTCTAAGTCTGGGC